>NW_027287205.1:42498349-43010849 GCF_022747635.1 Hetaerina americana
TTGAAACAACATTTCAAAGGCATTTGCTTGCATTAACAGTGACATAAAAAAACATTATTTTCAATGAAATCTTTGTTTGCATAGAATAGAGACATAACTCACCCAGTAGTAGTTTGAATCTCCAAAGGGCAGACACCTGTAAAGCCACCAGTGCTACTATTGGGAGGTATATGAACCACACCAATGCCGATGCTCCAAAATGCAGAAAGAAATGGAGCTTCTGGGCATTATGTTCATATAGCATTGTGGTACGTAGCTCAAGGAGAAACCAAACAGAAATGAGGGTTCTGAAGACAACAACCAACCATCCAGGCCATGTTTGATACTCATCTATGTCCTCAATAATATCAACTTCAGTCTGAAAATTGTTGTATTCATAAATAAGTTTAGCTCTGCATTGATAAACAAAATAAAAGATTGATGGTTAAACATTGGGACAATTTATCACATTACAGAAAGCACACACAATACATCCAATTGCAGTATAAATGTAAATAAGTCATTTGAGCCTACTCGGGACTTTTTACACTATTAAGAGATTGTGTTATGAAAGTTTCACATTTTTATGTCATTTTTTTCAAGAAAAGAGATTAGATGTATGTACTTAAAAGGTAATATTTCAAATAAATTGAATCATAAAGAATTGGCAATAATGACTTTACCCACTACTTTTATCTTTTGCAGCTAGATTATGAAGCCTTTTCTAAAAAATAATTATACACTTCAATGATAACAAAATTTGGTCACAAGAAATGATTAAATAATCACGAACTTTAAATTTTATATCTTACTTCGGTTTTTTCCAGAGTTGAAATTGATATTAATATTCTCCAAATTGCAATTGAACATGAGCACATTATAAATTCAACTAAACCACCATGCACTCACTATTAGGTACATCACCAACTGCATTTTTACCCTGCAAATGTGGGAATATTGTGCAAAATATATTTCTGCATGAATAAAGAATAGAATAAAAGATGAAATTTATAGTTTGTAGACACTTAACATTTGAGTCAGTTTATTGAGTACATCAAGCATCTCTGTTCTCAGATTTGGTATTTTCCTGGCGTATCAGCTGCGTAAATTCCTCTCGGGTCCTCCACCGGGTTATATCGTCCATCTTGGCCGATGTTTCAATGTCCGACTCGGTCATCGTCTTCAGGGCTTCTGAATGCCGTTTGCCACTTTTTCCTTTATATATGATTTTCCGCCCAATCAGGTGTCATTTGATTGGTCCGTGGAATGGCGCATATCAGGGTGCCTTCCCATTGGCCGACCGTCATTTCTGGTTTCCCCCATTGCTCTAAGGATTGGTTTCCAGGTGTTGCTCAGGTGGGCTTTTACCCAGTGCTACTACCTACCAATGTTTCCAGGTGTTGCTCAGGTGGGCTTTTACCCACCTGAGCAATACCTGGAAACCAATCCTTGGAGCAATGGGGGAAACCAGAAACGACGGGCGGCCAATGGCAAGGCGCCCTGATATGTGCCATTCCACGGACCAATCAAATGACACTTGATTGGGCGGAAAATCATGCATATATATGGGGGGCAAAATGGCAAACGGCATTCAGAAGTCCTGAAAAGGATGACCGAGTCAGACATTGAAACATCGGCCGAGATGGACGATATAACCCGGTGAAGGGCCCGAGAGGAATTTACGCATCTCTGTTCTCATTTTTCTTGCATAATCCCAACCCAAATTCAAATGTTCCAAACTTTAAATTCATTATAAAGCTCTGTGCTCTATTTATGGTTGTTGCTATTAACTATTAATACAAGATGGTGTTCTATTTTCCTTGTTTTGTGTTGCTGAAAATGTTTTTGATTATTTCCTTGTATTTTACGCATGTTTTGTAAATGGGCAACTGCCCATGACAATCTATCTATTACAACTCTACATTCAATTATTCAGAAATGAGCAAAATAGTTACATGAAATACACACATTGGATACTAATACTACACTATATAATCATAATAAGTGCCTCTGTTTCAATTTTAACATCTAATGAATTTACAAGCAATAAGGACAATTACTTAATATTTAAAAATATGAAGATAATCCACGAATGACAAAAAGGAAACAGTATGTATGATTACAAATGCATACTGAAAAAAGAATAATAAATAAAATAATAAATCCATGATATTTTGAGTTAACACTGCTAAAATTGGTGATTTTATAGCTTATATTATAGATCAGTAAATTTAATCATCCTTCCAATATTTCCAGCATACATTTGGCTGGCATCACGATGGAATGATGTCAAATGCAATATAAATGTACAGGAACTTAATCAATTTTGGAATAGTCAAATCTCAATGTTAAAAAGTTTTACTAGAAAAAACTATTATCATAAATAAGTCCAGCAGCATTTGAATTTTTCACTAAAAAGCAGTTACACAAATGTTAATCAAAGCAAATGAATAATTTTATGCATAGCTAAAGCCACTTTGGAGGTTGAATGCTAGGGAAGCCACAAATAGGCTCATTAAGTACCCTTAATAATTAAGTAAATTCTAAATTACTATTCTAATTGAGTTTATGTTAAAACAGACATACCATATTCCATACATATAGAAGTATGTGCACTACTCCATAAAGAAGCCAAATTGAAAACACAAGAGGCTTCCAAGTCAACTGGAGGCGAGTGATAGCCCACCCCTTGGCTAATAACAGAAGCAGCAACATGAAAAGCGTCTGCAAAAGTGAAGCAGATAACATGGAAAGAGAAGATATTGTTTTAAAGAAGTCTACAGGTTAAGCATATACCTGACTATTTAAACATTCCCTTGAAAAAATACCATACATTACAATTTAAAATTACATTCATGAAATTCTAATAACCCAATTGTATACCTCAAATTTTTATCACATCCATGCATATTTAAAACTGCTAAAAGCTACTCTAAAGTATGTCAGGCTAGAAATACACCCAATATTTATCACATACACATATCCTCATCTTAACTCTACTTTCACAAAAACTATGGTAGGATAGTATGTTATTTTTTCCACAGGCTTTAACCATGAAGTAATTTTTATAAAATCAACTCAACCAAGGTAACATCGTCAATGACCTCAATCAGCCTTAACAGAAAAACATGTTTTGGTAAACCATTGGCTATGTTGTAGAACAATAAAAACACTGGTTTATTCCCTAAAAAAATTAAAATAGGCAGAACTGTAAAAGTGTTCAAAATATTATTTCACTCATATGCAAATGCTAAGGTGTATAGGTTACAAAAACTTGTGATTTCTTACATCAAAATAAAAGTTGTGCTTTTTTTAATTCCTGGCCTATATGAGAGTTAACTGTGAATCTAAATTACCAAATACCTCAACAATAATAATTAAAAATACCCATTTTGTGTTAACTATATTCCCCAATAAACAGATGCATTCATTTATGAACATGCATAACTATGAAATATTGTACTTAATCCTCACGACTATGCATGCTTGACTTCCTTTCAAACCACTATTAGATTGCATGTCATTAACCTTCTCTTAATCCCAAACATAAAAATATTTGTATTTGAGGAAAAAGGTCTTGTAAAGGTGTTTCTTGCAAAACTTTACCGACTGAGATCCTTTCCCAATTCCATATTTTCGCTCTATACTATTATATACAGTGCATTTTTACACCAGGACAATACCATCCATGTGACCTATTGGTATGTAAGCAGTAATGCCATGCAATGGAGTTAAATTAATCAAATTACTCACGGGAAATATTGTTACTACTTAACAATAACCTAATATCAAAGCCAGAATACAATTGATTTTTTTTAATTTTCACTACTTCGCAGCAAATGCTACATCCTGTCCTGCTTCATATAAATGAAACTTTTCCCCTGATGGAGTTTTTCATTTTCTCGCCTTTGAAATGAACACCAAGGTCAACCATTAAGATCTTCCATTCACAGTACATCCAGTAATTATCAAACAATGTTAATCGTCATGAGTATCCTTGATCAAAATTCCTAAAAATGTTGCCAATGACACAACCGGAATGATGGAAAATAACATTTCTTGGAAAAAAGGAATTTTCCAAAACAAATCCACTACAAGATGTGTATTAGAGATAAAAATGCAAACTCAAAGAAATAAAATAAGCAAAATGATTCAATGGATATTCAAAAGTATGAAATACTCCTATGATGATTTCAATTTCTTTGTCAGAATGATCAAATATTTTTATTTTGTCCATATCTGTCGGGAGCAATAGAAATAGCAAGTAGGGACACACATACCATATAGGTTAAGCAGAAACAACTTAACTAAAGGTAGTCCCAACAGCATCTGTTCCTGTAAGAGATGGCTAGAAAGGTACTTGCCCACAAGAGGGAGGCTATTACATGGATGGTACAGGGTCTGTACAGTAAGTATTGTGATTGGCTTGCTGTAGCCTCAACGGAGCAGTGGATGGGGGTCAGACCGGTCGGCTCGGTAGAGGGGGCTCCCACCACTCAGGTGCACTTTAGTTCAGTCACCTCCGGGCATGCGTTGAGACAGGAGGTGGATTGTTGCGAAGTGTGATTGTTTGTGGTGTCATAAGTCTTGAGTGAGGAACAAAAACTGTCACAGTTGGAATTTTCACAAGAAATTTTGGACTGCGTCCAGGAAGATGAAGATTTTCTCGGCAACCTTATTACCACAAAGGATAGCTCAGAAGGAACTCAAAGGATATCGATTCAACTCCATTGAGTTGGTTCAAGCAGTGACAACAAAGACTCTCAACAGTATTCCGGAAGCTGACTTCCAGCGGGCTTTTGACGAGTGACGATACATGCCGAACTAAGTGCATATATATATATATATATATATATATATATATATATATATATATATATATATATATATATATTATATATATGTATATATATATATATATATATATATATATATATATATATATATATTATATATATATGTATATATATATGTATATATATACATAGTGAACACATATGTATATGTATACATGTATATGTATATATATATATATATACACACACACACACACACACGAGGGTCATCCGGAAAGTAGTACCCGTTCGTGAAATAAAAAGACAAAAGTAAATATTAACAAACATAAAAATTTTTATTTGAAAGAGGATACTTTAAACTACTTCTCAACATAATCTCCAAGCAAATTAAGGCATTTGTCATAACGTGTGACAAGTTTCTGTATTCCTGCTGCATAGTCCTTCGCCGCCAGCTCATTGAGATACGCGAGGGACCCATCTTGCACAAATTTTTGCATAATGCAGATGGTGTTTAACAATTTCATGAACAATTGTTCGAGAAACATTGGGAAAATGCTCACAGATGTCATCAATTGTGACGCGCCGATCGTTCCTCACGAATTCGTCAACTGAGCTCACCAGTTGGTCTGTAATGACAGACGGTCTCCCCGAACGCTCATCGTCGTGTGTGTTCCCCCTCCCCATGTTGAAGTTGCGACACCACCGCCGAACAGACGACTCGTCCATTACATTGTCTCCATACACCTCCTTTAATTGGCGATGAATATCACATGGGCGAACGTTTCTTGCATTGAGGAATTTAATCACTGCCCTCACTTCACAACTGGCGGCGTTCTCAATTTTTTTAAACATTGTAAACAATCACAGGCAATGCTAGCGTCACGCAACTTGGCTCAGAGAAGGCAGACAAGCCACTGAAGCTATCTGACCTCGTCCAGCGGCTACTCGCGTCGTCAGCACTTCATGCGGCACGAACGGGTACTACTTTCCGGATGACCCTCGTAGTAAACAACCTGAAGGTCAGTTTGGTAGGTGATGGTAGAGTTCACCCAGTACTAAGCTCAACAGTGTGTGAAATTCACACATCAAGGTAGGGGGGACAGTTCCTTTCCCTGTGCCGGTTATGGTTTCCCAGGAAAACTGGTACCCGAAAAAAATCACATAGCATGAACAGGAGTAACAGGAGAGGCGATAAATAATGATTTTTGAGGTGCAGGTGGCATTCGTTTGGGAGATGGTTTTAAGGAAGGTGGAAGGTCTTAGAAGGCGGCAGCCTTTGCAGCATGGGTGGTCGCATGGTTCGGACAGGGGTGGGGAAGAGAGGAGGGTTCTCGCAGGTGGTTTTGTTGACTTGAAGATGTCTCACAAGTTTGATGGGCGTTTAAAAAAACGGAGGGACAATGTGGGAATAAAAGTGATATGGATTGACTTATTAATAATTGGGAAGAGTTCATGGATTAAATATTAAATTTTGTGGGTTCCAGGGAAGAAAGTGGTGATAAGGTTAGGGCATTTTGGGCAGTTTGTTTTGGGGAGTGTATTGAGTTGACGGTTTGAGAATATCACTGCTCAGTAGCTTTTCAGGGTACCCACATTTTCTGAGAGAGCCATATAGCCAGGTCCATGTATTTCTGTTGGGAGGGAGTGTTATTGCAAAGACGGAAGCCACGGACTGAGAGTGAGAAGGGGATGGAGAGTTTTGTGTGAGTGAATGCATCCAATAGCTGCCTACATATCCCCCTTGTCCATTTCCTATTGGTCCCTTACCTCTCCTTCCCGCACCATTCCCCAAGGACGTCATTCTGATGATGACAGTCGTGCCGTTGAAACTTCAAAACTAAATATGCGAGTGTCTTTTCTTTATGTTTCTATGTTTTAAAAATCTACATCTGTGTTTTGTGTTTTTATATATTTATATGTATTTTTATGTATATTTCCTAGACCTGGATTTGAACTCCAGATCTTTCCACTTGCCGGGCGGAGGCTCCTAACCACTTGAGCTATCCAGGAAACGTAATTTACGCTGAGACCTGCGATGCTTTATGCAACCAAGTGTCCCAATTCTTTGGCCAAGAGATGGCGTTATTTTGCATTTGTGATCTGCTTGATTCCACCTTCCCCACCTCTACTGTGTTCGTCCTTTATGTGTGTTCCTATCCCTTTTCCGTATATCTGTTTTATATATAAATGAGTGTTTGTTCGCCGTTTCGCGGGATTGTGTTTGAATGTATACATATGTATATATGTACATGATTTAAATCTTGAAAAGATTGAAAGTATTTATACTGACAAATTTTTAAAGATCCTTCGGTTTTAGCAAGGTGAAATGTATTTTTATTAACAATTTACAACTACTACATAAATTATTATTTCATTGCCTATGAATGATCTTAAACTATAAACCTTTAGAGATTAAACTCAAGACTTATAGCTCTTAAACTTTTAAGTACTTAATTTTAATATCACTTATATCTGTTCCTCCACTTTTCCCTCCTGTTTTACTTACGGAAGATATGAAATTAAGAAGTTTTGGGGTGAAATCCAACTCTCATAGACTAAATGAATTTCCTTGCTGTTTCTAATTACGGAAATGAATACTCTACCATCAACAGCAATTTCCAACTATTTGACAATAAGTTGGGGAAAAAATACATACTCTCTACCTTACAATATACTTCAGAAGGGTAATGGGTTATACCTATTAGCTTAAAATAAATTCGCAATATCCCATTTTACTGAATATAATAAAAAATCTAATGAATAGAAATGATGCACAATAGTTAGGAGAATCAAATTCCCAAAAGAAAAGAACCACCAGATGAATAGCATGGTTTGAGGCATCACTTTATGGAAGCAATTCATATCAGAAAAGAAAATACTTCGTTCTCCCACACAAATTTTATCATGCACGACCTACGTTTCAACCTGATGTGACTTAGTAAGTCAAAGCCTAGGTTGTGCATCATAAAATATAAGTGGAAGAACAAAGTATTTTCTTTTCTGATCCACCAGATGTTTGAGGCTTGGAGCTTCAAGAGATATAGTCCAGAGTCTGAGCTCAGACACCAACAGATTACCAAGTCAAAAATGATAAATTTGGGAAATGAAGTCTTTTAGACGTAGAAATCAGGTAAACTCCAATGAATATGTAGATCTAAGGCATTAAAATTAGAACATGGATTCTGAACTTCATGGAAAAAAGATCCTAGCTAAAACTCTAATTTTATACCATGAAGTCATAGCCACCTGTACATACAGCACCATGCATTTTTCTTCATATAATCCCTATCCTCAAATAGTAAGACCCTAATGGATATAAAACTCAACATATATTCACACGAGCTAAGGATAAAATAATTCTTTTTTCCAGCACTCTGCATGTGTCTAATTAGCAAGATGTAGGTAGAGCATCATATGCCTCAGGCTAAAACAATACACTATAATAGGGAGAGAGAAAAGCTGCAGCAAAGTTTTAGTAATTATAAAAATATTTACTTTTAAAATTAAAGTAGCCATTGGCGTAAATCTGGAGTATTTTTATATTTGACACCTTGTGTTGTCAATCAAATGTTGAAATATGAAATACTAAACCCTGATCCAAAGATTCCAAAGAATTGCAAAAACAAAAGATTATTACACAGAAGCAAATTAGGTGCTTTAAAATGCTCTTTCATATAGAAAAGAGCACTACAGGTAGACAGATTTGTGCCCGTACAAAGCAATTAAAAATGACCTTTAAATATTGACTGCATAACTAAATGAACTAGTTACAAGTTGTCTAACTTAAGCTCACTTTTTCAACATGCCGCTTGAATCCTATTGGTATACATAGCCTATGTCATTGCAGTTTTATTTCAAGACAGGTAATATATGGAAAATATCAAAATTTGCCTTACCCTTGAGAGTATATCAAGAATGTCTCCAGCCAAAGCAAGACTTGCTAGACCAACTCCATCAAAGGCAAATTTAGTGAGGTGTATGGTGGAGAGAAGAAGAGAAGACAGCTCCAATGCTAAGGACACAGCAAATAAACGAGTCACAGGATGCTGCTGTCGCAGTGAAGCAAAAAACTGCAGTGGTGCTAAGCCAAGGTACACCACCAAAAACACTAAACTTATCTCCAATGTATTCTGTATCAAGAAAAAAGTGAGTTTATGCAATGATGTTTCGGCTGTAGCAACATAAGTGATTTAATACATAAAATTAAATGTTTGGTTAGTAAAATATCAAGTTTAAGTATGTACATTAAAAATGAAATTAATCTAATATCTTAAAATCAACAATGGTTCCCCAATATAAATTGAAGCTGTTGACTATTATATGCTGAAAACTTGAAAACAGATAATATTTCCACATATCGTACATTTATATTTTGACACATTGAAACAAATTCAAGTAGGAGTTTGGTGTAAGGGACTCTACTTGTTAAAGCTCTCACATTAATGTGTGTACCGAAGGGTGATTCGCAATGGCAACCAATGGAACCAAATTAAGCCAAACCTTATGAAAATAATGAGTCACTCAGCATTTATAAAGTTTAGATGGGTAAATCCACGAAACTGAATACCTAATGTAAACAAATATTTAAAATATTCCTTACTTAATGGCCCATTTAATAGGGCAAACAAAAATGGAAATTACTCAAATGATACCTACCTGGTGATCAAAGGAAAATTGGTATTCCAAAGGATTATGGTGACTAGCATTAGGATTTCCATTAACCAGCCATAAATCGTAATCGACAGAGAAATCCTCCTTAGTGTGGTGCCACTTACATGTTGTCTTGTTGCGATAGCAAGCAACTAAACTGATGTACCAGAACCTACACAGATAAATGTTTCAAGTAAAAATACACGTCTGAGAACTTAAAAATATAACAAAGGAAGATACATTTAAGTTCCTTAAACTAAAAATTACCTCGGTTGGGCCATGTCTTGGATGACGTAAGTAAATTGATTTCCCTTAATAACATTATTAGGATTGTCTTCATCAGGGCAAACTTTGCCCAAGGGACACGGCACTCTTCTTAAAAAATCTTCTCCCGTATCGTAGCAATTAACATCATACGCAATTGTACTTATCTTGTTAAACATGAGAGCACAAGCTTTATCCTTATCTGCGACGGAACGGTTTCCATAATACTCTAAAAAATATCCTCTGTCTAACACAGCAAATGTCACTGGATTGGTAAAATTCGTGTTCGATGTTATGTTTCCAAAAATATAGCCCAACGAATCTTTGCCACTATGAATATCGGTTTTTTGAAAACCAAACTTGATTAAGAAATGGAAGAATTCACTTGTGTTCCACGTACCCGTTAGATGGGTTGACCATACATTTGACAATTGTAAGGATATAAGAAATAATACACACCACGCATAACTAATCCTCACTAAGCACCAGCTGTCTGTCTTAAATTGCTTCACAGAAGCCATATTGATGCGGCGAAAATTAAGACAGTAAAAATACAATCTATAGGCAAGATAACCTTATGAAATTAAACACAAAGTTGTGGGTGATGTCCCATGATTTCAGGTAGCACTGTTTTTAATTAAGTGGAAAACACCCTCATGACGTCCAGCATTCGGAAACATTATACCCTCCCCTTCCGTCTGTAGTTTCTTTCACTGCGCTACCGTGAGTCACTTATTTATAGTTTTGAGCTTTTACGTGTACGTCGCTGAAAGTTCGATACAAACAATAGACACCCGAAAGGGGGCTCCTTCGAATTAGAGAGTTGTCTCTCCACGTCAGGTGAGACTTACTCGGAAGTGTATTGGACCTTAATGGTCAAAGTAATAGAGACTTAAGGGGAAGAAATTCACTTGGTGAAGAGGCATTCACGGGCAAGAGAGAGATGATGATAGGGATGTTGAGGAAGGGGCTCGTCAAAACTGTGATAAAGAATGTAGTTAAGTAAGGCGTGATAATACAGTTCTCAAAGCAAGATGATAGGCATAGATTGGAGGCTTTTAAAATAAGGATGGAGATGGGGAAGTGGACAGATAGGCAAACAGACGAGTAGGTGCTGGCTATTGTGGGGAAGGAGAGAGAATTGTTAGGAGAAATCATACGGAGACAGGTAACATGAATGAAGGGCATATTGATCAGCGGTGGGCTATTGAAGACTGTTATAGGGAAGGATGTTTGGCAAACGAATGAGGGGCAGGATAAGGATGTTGGACGAAAGGAAGTATATGGAGATAAAGAGGGGCTTGTTGTATCATAGGATGTTGGATTGTGTTTTGTAGGGAAAAACAAGATATTTATTTGGTAGTTGTATCCAAGCAAAACCCTATATTGACTGCCCGAAAAAAAGGAGCAACAAGGTACAACTTTTCTGAGGACTTTTTCAGCTGTAGGTGATATATATTAAGCATGGTGTAGGGGATCGAGATGGTGTGGTGCTTATCGTACTGGCTTCCCACCCTGAGGGCCCGGGTTCAAATCCCGGCGGTGTTAAATATTTTTCAGTAGTATCTCGATCACTACTTGAGGTGCTTTGTGAAGGGCACCTTGAGTGAGTACGCCGTCCGTCGAATGGGACGTTGAGCTGTGGACCCCTAGGCGCCTTTCGTAAAAAGAGTAGGCTAATGGTGACGCTAATTTCTCTCCGCCCTTCATCCTTTCCTGTCCATCTGTTATGGCGCAAATGAGCTGTGGGTCGCCTCCCCCAAATACTACTACTACTTAGCATGGTAAAATATTTCCCTACTGCAAATTTCAATTGAAGGTAGTTTTTGATGATAAGTTTGCAAGGCAATTTTTTAATAAGTAATAGAAGGTTAATAGTAATTACCAGTTAACAATAATTGCCTACAAAAAAGATATATCAATACGAAATAAATAAAAGAAATACAACTTCTGCAATATAACTTCCACTTCACTTTTGTTTGCAAGAATGTTTAGAAAAAAATACATTGAAAAATGCAAGGTGATATATATATATATACATATCATACTAAAAGGGGGAAAATAAGATAAACCATGGCTTTTGGGATTCCTGAATTTCGAAATTGAGAATGAAAATAATATATCTACGTTGTGACAATAGGTTAGTCTCTCCTGAATTTAAATAAAGGCATACGAAAGGTAAACCTATTGCATAAATTAATACTTGGAAAAATAAGGAATATTCAATGTGTTAGGTATCTTGCTACACGAAGATGTGAACGAAAATTCTAGTGTTTCCAGATTGCAATAAATTTGGTTTTGTAGCAAATGATATAAAAACGATTGGCCAGCAACTTTCCTTCGGGAGTAAATCAGGTTGAGTTCCGATAATATCAGGTGAAGATAAGCCAAATCTACATAATACCATGCTTCAAACATGCAATACCATGCTGGTCATCCTTCTACTCTATGTACACAAAGTGTAATAAGACAGAAAAGGGGAGCTTTAATGACACTATACAATGACAGTTTCATTTTTAGTTTGTATGCTACTTAGTTTTGCACAATTTTTGTGGAGCCATTTACATATTTTATTGAAAGTTAACTTCACCAGCTCCTCCTTTTGAGTTCACTTTTTAATATTTTGAAATATTTCCTGGTCTGGTGCAATTAAGAAATTGGATCTCTATGAGAAATCTCTTCATCCTTCACAATATTTCATCACTTAGACTCGAGCATTGTTTTAAGAAAATGCCCCTTACAATTGGAACAAATTATCGTGTTCCTGGTTTGTATCAAGCTTCTTGCAACATTTATATCACTTCAGGGCTGCCATATGAGATTTACCCACCAGTCCATCACTAATGGTATCTTATAATAACAGGAATAATATACACTCAATATGTGAAATTAGTAAAAATTACTTCAATTCACAACTACCAACTTACTCCTTGAACACACTTCAAAAATATACCCTAACATATACACTAAACTTACAAGATGTCGTCCCCATAATGTAACCTTTTAAAAAATGTCAAAAATTAAATTTACTAAATATTTGGTTTGGGTTTTAACGTTTTTAAATGCCATATTCTTTCAAAAATCTTTACCGTTAATAGGACTCTGGAATACTTGACACCCTAATTCATCAAGGACACAGAAAGCTATACTAAGATATCTGGCAAAATGTGTAATTATAAATCATATAGACAAAAAGAAAAATCTGTCTTACAACCTGGAGAAAGGTAATTTCTTGTCAGATTTTCTGCTGGGTAAATATTTTTTATTCATACATAACTTGGAATGACTGACCATATGATTATTTGGAATCGTTGTAAAAAGAATACAGTCACTGTATTACTTCTTCAGTAACATATGTTCTCATTTAGGAAATTTAGGTGAGTACTGCATAAAATCCAATTGAAAAGGAAAACATTGTCACAAATGGAGGGCCTTGAATCCTAGTCCAAGTAAAAAGCCTGAGATTTCCTTAAACAGGACATTAGAGGAAATTAAACTCAGTCTACTGTATGTCTTTCAGGGTGATGACTACTCTGCTTTAGGAAATATAGTTTATTACTTTCTGGAATCCAATTGAAAAGTGGTTCATTGTTAAGAACAGATGGCTCTGCATTCAATACTAGCTCAAGAGCCCGTGGAAGTTCAAGCAGTAATTTCTTAGTTAGTCATATTGAGCATTAGAAGTGAAAAGGAATGAATGTATATGTATTACTATCAAGAAGAATAGCATTACAGAGATTAATAACAACTGATATATCTTTGTTTTTGTATATCTTTGTTTATTCGTGCAGTATAGTGAGAAAAGGAGTAGTAGTAGTACATTTAGGCGCGGCAACCAGCAGCTGAGGTCATTTGCACCACTAGGGATGGACAGGGAAGTACGAGGGTCATCCGGAAAGTAGTACCCGTTCGTGCCGCATGAAGTGCTGACGACGCGAGTAGCCGCTGGACGAGGTCAGATAGCTTCAGTGGCTTGTCTGCCTTCTCTGAGCCAAGTTGCGTGACGCTAGCATTGCCTGTGATTGTTTACAATGTTTAAAAAAATTGAGAACGCCGCCAGTTGTGAAGTGAGGGCAGTGATTAAATTCCTCAATGCAAGAAACGTTCGCCCATGTGATATTCATCGCCAATTAAAGGAGGTGTATGGAGACAATGTAATGGACGAGTCGTCTGTTCGGCGGTGGTGTCGCAACTTCAACATGGGGAGGGGGAACACACACGACGATGAGCGTTCGGAGAGACCGTCTGTCATTACAGACCAACTGGTGAGCTCAGTTGACGAATTCGTGAGGAACGATCGGCGCGTCACAATTGATGACATCTGTGAGCATTTTCCCAATGTTTCTCGAACAATTGTTCATGAAATTGTTAAACACCATCTGCATTATGCAAAAATTTGTGCAAGATGGGTCCCTCGCGTATCTCAATGAGCTGGCGGCGAAGGACTATGCAGCAGGAATACAGAAACTTGTCACACGTTATGACAAATGCCTTAATTTGCTTGGAGATTATGTTGAGAAGTAGTTTAAAGTATCCTCTTTCAAATAAAATTTTTTATGTTTGTTAATATTTACTTTTGTCTTTTTATTTCACGAACGGGTACTACTTTCCGGATGACCCTCGTATATGGGTGGAGAGAAACCCTTACGGACATTAAGCTTAACGTACCATCCGCTGGATGGCCTACTCACTCGAAGTGGCCTCCAAAGGCTCCTCAAATGATCAGGATACCACAGAAAAACATCTGCCGCATCTGGGATTTGAACCCAGGCCCTCTTGGTGGGAAGCCAGTACGCTAGCCACTGCACCATCTCAACACCCATGAGAAAAGGATTTAATGAAAATGTTGAAGGAGGTTGCTGGAACATGCCTAATCTTATACATCTACGAATCTCATGAATCACAAAGGTAGAGAATAATGACTTGGGATGAAATTCAGTAATTTGAGGGAAGTTGGGTGCAGTTCTGTCCATACCTGTCATTGTGTAAATATACAGAGTAAATGAGGTGTGGGAAAAGTATGCGATAGCTTTGTGTCAGGATGATAATCAAGCCTGATTTGCGAGACTGCTTCCGTATGGAATTGGGCCAAATAATTAAGTCACTCATGAATGCATTAAAACTACAGTAATCAACACAAAATTTGCATTACTACTCCAAGTGTATGAAATAGAAGAAAAATTTCAAAAAGTAAAATAATGATGTTCATAGTTATGAATTATATTGGCAAAAGTGTATTTCTAATATGTAACGAGTTGAGAAACTGCACCACAATTTTGAGAATAGAGCATAGAAATTGATGTTGACTGGATTAAAAGAAAGACGATCCAATTAATTCTCATGGCATTTTAGAGTAGAAAAGGTATTTGACATGTTTTGAAGTAGGGGAAACATTTGATGGATTTGATTAGCAGATTGATGAGCTGATGTATGTGATACGGCAGAAATACAATGCAAGCAGGAAAAAATGAAGGAATCATTTGGGTAATGTGATGGAAGAAGAAATAATGAGAAGTGGAAGAAGGTAGTAGTGTGCAGCAAAGATCGAGTATTTGTAATGTAATCAAATTTGTATAAAGAATTTCATCAGTTTTTCAGGATCATCAGATAACAGTAGACGTCTATTTGCTAACTAGACATTGAATATTAACTTCAGCCACAGAAGTCTCCTTAGTTGCAACAAAGGAACTTTTAAACTAAATGCTGGAATCAATCGCATTGAACTTAAATACACTGAGCTTTTGAAATGAGATCACACTCGAGTCTCAGTTCCTAGCTCTTAATATTAGTAATTAAGTGGTGAAATAGTAAATGAATTTGATGAATTGAATGAAATTAATTTATATAAATAACTTCAAATGAATTAAAATACAAAGGCACATAAATGCCTAATGATCTAAATTCCCAGATCCTGAATGAAACTTATATATGAGGGGTCAACAGCAAGGGCTTGTTTAAATAACAGAAAATTAACTCCCAGAAAATGCATTCATATCATTTAGCTGGCTAAGATGTGTCTCCATGAAACTACAATTTCTGTAGGCTATAGTAATGTTGCAAGTCCATTTCATTCCAATAATTGGTCAATGCTCATATATGTGGTGGCTGTGAAGTAACTTGTCTTCCATTCATCACATTTTCTTAAAATGTATAAATTCCTAGTTTTTCAATGAGATTTTCACTAAGATAAATTATTAATTACTTTATTTAGATTTCATTGATGAGACAAAGTGTTTATCAGATTAATAAGTTGTAATAAATCAATGAAAAATCACCTTGGCCAGAACATGAAACCTAAAAAAATATTAATTACACAGACTTTTCCATTCAAAGTACTTTAATAATGAATTTTCTGGTACTTCAATAGTTATGCCATATTAAGTTTCCAAAAAATTGTGTAGTGAAACATTTGATAAAAACATTGGATGAATAAAAATGTAGGATGATTAAGGTATGCCTAAACTTTACTGGCTTCAATTCCCTTTTGAAGGCAGTGACATGATCTCCCAACAATAAGGTACTCACAATTACTGAGACATGAAAGGAAACACTGACAATCTGAGTTGGCATTGCTATATCCCCAGGTGTCCTTTGGTCATAAAGACCCTGCCTTCATTTTAGAATTCTTGGCCTTCTTCAATAAATACCTAGCAGACTGCATGCCTACATAGGAATGCTAATGGTTGCATTAGTTGAATGAAATGTAAGTTGTTGCATAAAAAGTACAATAAGACCTCTATAATTATCCTCCCAACCATACCATTTGGGTAGGAATTTAATGAATAGCCTGATTCTACAAGAAATAAGTTATTATGGTTGATCTTTCCAGGTATTTTCATTTGAAAACGAATGAAATGGCATAGCACAATAACCAGGTTCACACACTTGAACCTAATCCATTAAAAACTCTTCGTTCATCATTCATTCTACTAATAATTTTGATATGTAAGCAGTATTTATGCAAAACTATTGAATTAAGAGGCAGATACTTGGAATTTTGCTAAGAATAGTTTTTTCTGAAGCCATATTTAATAATGATCAATATTTTGTAATTTCCAATGAGATATGATAATATAATGATAATGTAAGCAGATTTTACTCTAGTCCTAAGGTTGGTAATGGATTCATGATTGGTAGTTTTTTTACTGCACCCCTGTACTTTCATTTCGATGCATTTGATTGGCATTGTTTTGTGTTTTCAGAACCGGATCATCCATTGCAGGAACTGATTAAAATAGGGACTATGTGGCAGTGGTTGTCATCCAATGACAATGCTTTTCAGTGACTAAAAAGAAAGGGTGGCAGCAGCCCCTGAGGTGACATCATTTAGCTCATCCAAAAGAATCACAGTTCATGGTGGTGCTACATTGGGTGGCTTAGGTCTTACTGCAAGAGAATACTCCTGGTCAACATATATATGTAACCTGTAACTTATGGAGCTTCACAGAATGCGGGAAGAATTCTTATGGACAGGTAAAAGAATAGATTCAGCAAATTCACTTTACAGCGACCAAATTCCACAATTTCATTTATGGGATCCCTGTTTATGTATAGAATAACCATATGCTACCTGTCCCTATGGGGGCATTCCATAAAAATTAAAAACTAAGATAATATTAAAACCTATTTTTTCTTACCCCATGAACACCTCAAAATATGTTAACTAAAACCCTTTTAATTGCTTCGTACAAATTAATATATTAGTGATTTATATTTTCTGAGCAGTCACCTGCATTCAATGTGACCACTAACATCTGAAGTTCAAATGACAAATTGTATAGATTTACAATCACTTAGGTACTTTATTAAGAGCCACTTAATTATTAGATTCTACAAAGTACTCAACTGTACCTACTAATTCAGAAAATTAATCTCCAATAAAGTTAAAGAGTACACCAGGTTCAACTCCCTCAAATGCCCTATGCAAACCAAACATAGGATCTTGAGCTAGTATAGGATATAAGACCTTCCATTCATAACACCATCCACTTTTTTTATTGGACTCCTTTCCCTGGATTTACTGCCTTCAATTCCAATCTACCCTACATCAAACACAGTATTATTATTTCTATGCATAAAACGAACTTTTTATTTGTTCTTGTGCATTTTTTTCATGCACTAAATTTATTGTTTTATTAATAATTGAATTTTTTTTGGATTCCACAAAGAACTCAACATCCACTAATTCAGAGCAAACATCACCTGGAAGTCATGAGGCACATGAGCAATACTTCTTCTAATTATCTACATTAGCAGCCGGAGGCTCTTGAGCTAGCATTGAATGCAGAGCCATCTGTTCTTAACAATGAACCACTTTTCAATTGGATTCCAGAAAGTAATCAACTCTGTTTCCTAAAGCAGAGTAGTCATCACCCTGGAAGTCATACAGTACACTGAGTTCAATTTCCTATGTAAGAAAATCTAAGGCTTTTAAATTAGACAAGGATCCAAGGCCCTCCTTCAGTGACAATGTTTCACTTTTCACTTGGATTTCCAGCAGTACTCAACTATATCTCCTAAACAAGAACATAAGTTGCCGTAGAATTAATACAGTAACACAAGTAGCACTCCTTCCATTTTACAAAGTAAGTACTATTATTATACCAGAGAAGGTTTAGGGCTGAGCATGCATAATTGCTACTGTTTGAGAGATGAAAAGAAACACAAAGTGTGCAATATGAAATACATACAGCATGATTGGAAGTGTATGCCTTTGAACAGAGGCTGCATTTTCATGAATTACCCCTTGTATCTGAAGAATAAGTGTGCATCAACAGAACACAACAGAATGTGAAAAAGTTTCCAATCTCATTAAGTTCATATGCTGAGTAGGTTGTAAGTTGAGACAATGTCAAGGGATAAATAATACAGTTAGTTGAAATACAAGAAAAGCTAGGCAAGACTGGCAAAAAATGTTAGAAGAGAAATATAACATGAAAAGGTTGAAGAAGTTTATTGAGTCGGCCAGACAGTAATTCAAGTAATGGATAAAATTGGATTTGTAAAGATGAGATAAGTGGAATTCAAATTGAATATTAAAATAAAACGAAAAGATAGAATGAATATTAAAAATAACCTCACACTAAAGGTGAACTCTGTATAAAAATAGAGAAAGATGAAAATGATATTGATAAAGCATTCACTATACTGAAAGTAGAATTCAATGCCACAGGGAAAAAACTGAACCAATGCAAAAAGCACTCCAAGAATCAAAATGTAATCTTTGGAGCTTATTTCAATTTTTAAGAAAAGATGAAGTCAAGATCATATACTCCTCTGTGGCATACAATCAACACCTACATAGAAAAGAAAACTATAAAATGAAATAAAATGTCAAAAGAGCAAGTATCCAAGCAATAAAACAGCATGTTTAAGTTTGACAATTGATTTAACATTAGTGACAAAGAAATATGAGAATCCTAAGAGGATGTTGACACGGTGATAACAGTATTATTAACACAAAACTCAGGTCATGGTCTGTCACAGGACAATATAAACATATATAAAACAAAATAATAAAAATTTAGAAGTTGCAGAAGAATTTTGTTTGGAAATAATGCCCCCTGTAATGACAATATAAGCAAAACAGAGCAGAAAGACACAATCCCAGACGGCAATCTATGAGAAAAAACAGTCCTCATGTGAGTTTTATTTTTAAAATTAAAAATGCTACATTGAAAGAAGACATGTGAAATATACTTCATAAAAGAGTAAGGCATTAACAGTGACAGCAGGAGAAAAAAGAAGACTTGGTACACCCAGAGAAAATGTGATTTTGGGAGTAATTATTATTATTAGGTCATCTATCAGTTAAGGTAGGTATTGGATGGACATAACCAAATAAATATTTCCTTCTACCTTTGTTTTTCTCTCTGTCCACTTCACCTTCTCCACACCCACTTTTAAATAGCCTCCAATCTGTGTTTATCATTCTGCTCCAGTGACCATATTTCTGCACCCTACATAACTATGCCCCATATCAGTTTTGATGAATCTTTTCTTAGCATCCTTACTTAATATCCCTGTCATCAACTCCCTCCTCCTGGTGAAAGCCTATTTGCCTAGTATAATTCTTCTCCTTACATCCCTACGACATTGACCATGTTGGTCCAAAACACTTCCGAGATACGTAACCTGTTCTACCTGCTCTAGTTTTTGCCCTCCTATTTTAATATTAAGCTTAGCCTTTTTCTTTCTAGAAAATCGCATAACCTTTGTTTTGTTGACATTGATTCTCATCCCATACCTGTCCCAGTGAATTTCCAATTCACTAAGCAATGCTTGCAACCCCTAGGCTGACTGACAAACTAAAGCTTGGTCATCAGCAAACCTAACTGATTTTACGAATTCCCCGCCCACTTTCATTCCTACCTCCAGTTCTTCCCATGCCTCTTTGATCATTTCCTCTGCATACAGGTTGAACAGCAACGGTGATAATGGGCAACCCTGCCTCACACCACTTCCTAACACTACCCATCCAGACTCTCGTTCCCCACTCACACCCGAGCACTCTGAGGCATGTACAAGTTGCGGATTAGCATCCGCAATCTATTCCAATTTTATGTAATATACTCATTACTTTTCCTAATCCATTCTATCAAATGTCTTTCCAAAATCTACAAAAAGGCAAATACATACAGATAGTATTCTATATTCCTCTCTACCAGTGAAGTAAAGCAAATGAACAGGGACATTAACAAATATGTACATGCATTCTACAGTTTCAATTACAGGAAATGTGGCCATGGTAAACAAAATTAGAAGGGCTAAATCTATCAGACGCATAATTATACATAATTAGATATAACAGCTTGCTGGAGGCTACAATGGAAGAAAAAATGAGTAGAAAAAACTGCAGGGGTAGAACTTAGACGCATACAGCAGAACCATAATGGAAAATAATAGAAACCTAAAGAAATTAAGATTTTTAATGATAGAAGAAGAGTAGAATGCTGCAACAAATTAATTTAATTCAATCTGCACCTTTAATGGAGGATTACTGATACATTTACAAAGAAATATAAATTCTATTTTAGCAGTCCTCATTAAAAAAAGGCACAGTAATCAACCCAAAACTTGGTTTAATATGGGATGATCACCAAGTGCTAGTCCTAATGTCGAGTGAAATTCATGGGTAAACGAGAAGGGAGTAGTTCCTCTCTCTGTGCCATATGTATTTTCCTTGAAGTCCTGATGCCTGAAAAATTATACAGCCTGGGTGAAGCTTAGGGTGCACGTAGGCATCAGCTAAAATCTAACTATGGCTCTCAGTTAAGTAGACCAGTACCAACTAGACTTCCACTTCCCCATGCAATCCTAACATGAATCTTTTTGTTACACTTTGTTACACAAGTACCCCTTCGGCAAAAAAATAAAAAGCCTGAATGCAATGCACCTTTATTGGCACAGGAGGTAATTGGTATGTATATAGTTGATATCTCATAGGCCAGCATGTAAGTCTCAGATGTATGTATAATTTACCACCATAAAAATTAAATGAAGAATAAATTTTAAAGAATAACTAAAATATTTAATACACAAATAAAATCCAAATTACACAAGTATTCACAATGACATCAAGACAACATAAATACACACAAGACTTTGCCAAACCAACTTTAAAAGTGCAGTCTCTTTGACAAAATTATTTTGCTCCACCAAATACTTAGCAACACAAGAATAACAATCTACATGGAACTGTGCTCAAAAACAGATTCATTAGATCCTTGAATATTCTAAAATATTACTGTATTGGTATTAATTGGCAATTTCTAACTTCTCATTAATGAATTCTTCAAACTGATTGCTTCACGATAAAAAAATTCACTTGAGTTTCATACTCAAAACACTTTCCCACATAAATTAGTTAATGGCAATGATAAATTGAAAGCACTCATTAGTTTACTCAGGAAGCACAGAAAAGAAAGCTTTGAGGCTACCGGCCATCTTTATACAGCAGGTATACCTTGATGGAATGTGGTAGAACAAGTTGATTTATCCTCTCTTCAAGATGCTCATGACCAAGTTTTCCTCTAATAACCCAGCGGCACAGATCCATTAATGTCAATGGCTCGGGCTCAAGCCCACCTATGTACCTCAGAGTGACTTCACAACGACCCCACACAGCACTTACTATTGGATACAATTTACGACCTTTTAGGTTTCGGAAAGCTACTCCAAGGTACCAACCATCTACCACAAAAGCCAATGTGCCTTCATCCATATCTAATACAACCTTAAATTTATCGGGCACCGTGAATGTCTCGTCTTGACTAAGCAGTGATGGATAAGTGACTGCCGCAATGCTTTTTGAGTCATGGTACAGAACATTTCGCCCCAAATCCCATCCCCATGATTCCTCATTGGTACCAACCAAACTTTCATAGCCATCTGCATAGAGAGGGGCATCTGCTGTTGCCACACCAACAACAGCATGGGTTCCCCTCTGACAAATTGGCCAAACAATTTCCCATACATGAAGACCCTTGGAGAAACCTACTTTCCCTCTAATACAGTCTGTAGTTTGTGCCACAGGATGGCGATGGAATGTAAGCTTGTCATCCTCCTTCACATATATATTTCGGGAGCAATCATTTGGGTTCCATGCATGCTTTAACTGTAATTCCCTTGGTGCAACAGGCATATCAAGGAGTAAGTCCAGTCTTGGTGGATGCGGTGAGTCAACTGCCAGCTCTTTTGGGGAAAGGGCCTTCCGAGGTTGCCTTTCAAGATTCATGTTAATAGTTTTAATACAAGCTGAAATCTTCCTCCAAGGATGCATTATCCTACTTTGAACAGATGTACTTTCTATTGAACTGGGACTACTTGCAGCACCCACAGCATATGAATCTTGAGGTCTTTCACACTTTTCCTCCACAAAATTCCAGACACTCTGGGTCACCTGATTTATATTAAAACAATTGACACAGTGTAGAGTTTCTGAATCTCCAGATACACCGGCAGCCAATGATCGTCTTTGTGAAGATGAGCTGGTTTCTAAGCTTTCTTGGAAGCCTTCATCAGGTGACTTCGGCAGTTGACCTACACCTTGAGGAAAGTCACAGTTATGTGAAGCCAGTAAAATGCTTTCATTCGGTAGATGTGGTTTCTCTTCTGTTCCTCCTTGCCTACTAAAATGGGACTGGCAAAAGGCAGGATACTCCATCAATACAGGGGTGAGAGTCACTTTAACCAGCTATCCTGGGGAGGAGGTCCTGTTGGAAGAAGGCAGAAGTTGATTTTAATTCACTACAGAGAAATATAAAAAGTCAGACACTATGAACAACTTATTCAAATAGCTTTTGGCAGTTTTAGGTATATGTTTCATTTTTTTAAAAGGACTACACAACCAGAAAAACATACATAATATACTTTTTGACCAGGAAGTCAAATGATGAAAGGGTCTACTACGTGTTTTTTTTAAGTTAACATTGGTAAAATTTAAATTTTCTAGCAATAAAAGTAAACTTTCTATCATGATATTGTCATAATTTCTCATTATACTTAATTAAGGCATCCTAAGGTGTCAGTAGCATGCATACACCAATGTAAAGGGGAAGGAACAACAGTATTCTGGCTTACAAGGTATGCACTATGGAAGGTGCAAAATGATACATACATTTGGTGAACCCCAAGTATATGATTGAAAACATCTTCTTTTGCTCATCTTGAATACATTATTGATGTTTCTTAGAGTCATACTGACTTTATGTGATAAGAGACAGGATGTTATTGACAACACAAAAGCAATGAGAGGTGCTGAATGTGGGACAGACCAAGATTTGATAGTTTCAAAAGTGGGTCTGGAGAAAACGTGAACGACAAAGAAGATTACAACACATAAGCAATAGATAGCACGATAAAAAATCTGAAAAAAATCGATGATCGAATGCCTAAACATAAGCTGAACTCAAATCAAGTGGAACAAGAAAAAATATTGAAAATGAGTGTTAATGATACTATGAGGTGAATTAAGTAATAAATTTAGTATGCACTACAAGTGTACAGGGAAAAATGAGTGCCAGAAAGAATGAAAGGCTTAAAATGGTGGAATGAAGAAGTAACAGATTCATGGAGTACAATGAGAGGATGATTGCAGCTAACGGCAATCACGTATGGCAGATATCTCAGATGATGATTACAAAAGGATAAGAAATTAATGCATACATGTCTTGAAATTAAGTAGGAATAAAAGGGGTAGAAAAGGAAGCATTTTTTCCAAAGAAATAAAAAGCTGTTTTGGTTATGGGCAAAGAAGGCAAAAAACAGGAGAACATTAAAGTACTAAAATGAAATACAAAATACCAGAAATTATACAGTGATAAGCTCGAGGCTGAATGGAAAGATTAAAGAGATTTGGAGTGTTTTCAGAATAACAATAGGAGTGGTAGAGAGCAGCAGTTACTGACCTACCATTAAGATCGGACAAACTAATGTACTCTCAATTTTAAATTCTATGGAATACTAACATGAATCATTGTTTAAAAGGCAAAAACATATATAAAGCATTAATAAATTCATAAAATTCACTTCAACAATACACTTGTTTTATTACAAAAACAGCATTAAAGCTTGTTTAGCAGTAGAAGGTTGTGGTAGGCCAGTGAGTGGAGTGCTGGGCTCTTAACGGCATAGCCTGGGTTTGATTCCAAGTGATGCCTCTGCATACCCTTAGTTTCACCCTACTTTGTGATTTTTCAGGTAACAGGTGAGAAAGGAAACAGTCCCTCCTACCCTGATGGGTGATTTCAATATAGTTAGGCTTAGTATTAGACGAGTTCTAACTTTGCCAACCAAACCTACTTTCCAGGTGACTAATGAGTTTTGCTTGTTTATGGTAATCATATAAGTAGCGTGATATTTGTTGCTGTTCACTTGAAATGTCTTGGTGAACCACTAATATTTTCTTACAGATACCAGTTGACGACCACTGGTAAAGAGAATTAAACTGAGTGAAGTGCATTGAATGGTGTAACGACAATAAGGAAGTTAAAATAAGTTAAGATGAAGTGGTAACAGCAGCAAGAACTTGGAAACTAGAAAATCTGCTGATGTAATCGCTATAATTGTCAAAATGCGGAAGTGTGGGAGCAGGTAAATTATTCCCCATCTGTGCAAATCATTTAGCTTGTGTTTGAGCTGAAAGTAACATAAGGACAGATTTTGTGAGTGTGATTATAGTTTTATGACATGTATAAATAATAGAGATCATCTGTTTTTACTTCAGAAGTACTTGAAATATGAATGGATGGGCAAAAGAAAGTTACCCGTTCTGAACTGAAGGAGGCATTGGGCAAGAAAGTTGTCGTAAAGTTTTGAGAGAATAATGCACCAATGAGCAGCTACAGAATATCAGAAATGTAAGGCAAAAAAATGGGAGGTGTAGCACCAAATGGGGTGTTCAGTAACTTAGTTTAAATTATGCATTGTGTGAAACAAGGATGCATGAATAAAATACTCGCAATGATTCAGCGATGCTAATACAACAATTCTCCTTCTGCAGTATTACTGGTTTATAGCTCAAAAGATCTACCAGGTTTTTGGAATAAAATACACTCAAATGTAAAATATGAAAACAGTTGTGCTTTACACGGAGCTAGGGAATAATTGGGTACTAGATGATGAGTTTTGAAAGATTTAATATTTCAGTCAATTATTGAACAAGTAGACTATTTTGTATACTTTGTGAGAACATTTGATCAATGTTTTACTAAAGTATACGCTATTGGCTGAAACTGTGAAGTTAAATGAATTCCTATAGCCTATAATGAGATAAATTTAGAAAGCTTCAATTATGCTATTTTGGTCAGCTGGTGACCACCAATGGGTAGAGGTAAGGGCTTTACAGAGAGGTCACCAGCTGACAGAAATAATATTATTGGAAATTTTTTAATTTTTCTTATTCTTGGCTATAGAAATTTAATTAATTTCACAACAGTAGACTAATGTCTATGACAAAAAAATGCCAGCAAATAAAAAGTTTACTCCTTCCTACATTGAATTGTATTGAAATGAAGTGTGGATATTATGTGCTAAGCATACATTTTGACTAAATGCAATGGTTATCTGGTAGGAGAAGAGTGCTTGTAGTAAAAATACGCAAAAGAAGGTAAAGAATGAGTAGGCCTAGGATTAATGTAAACTGGATGTGCTAGTCCTGAAGCATGAGAGAAGTGTGCTTGGCCGGTTAGGTCATTTGGAGAGAGTGGATAAAAGACTACACCAATGTATGAGAGAAGAGCATATGATTTGTAAGCAAGCAGTGTACCAAGAATCCCATTGAAGTCTGACAGACTATTTAGATGAGAATATTAGAACTATGAATTTTTATTAGGCTAAATAAATCTTCAAGGATAGTATTATGAACAATATTTGTAATAGGAATTGCGGCTTGGTAGGGGCTAAAATCATGCTTTTTTTTCCTTTGCCTATTCTGAAAAGTTGTGGCATGTAGGTATAAACTTTCAATTTAGTAGCTATGCATCTATCATATAACTTCCCTCACTAAATATCTGCCAGAGAATAAATTGGCCTGAATATGATGTTTATGATGTTGAGTAATTTGAGATATGGGATAGCCAAAATATGATATGCAGACAGAAAGCGCACCATTGAAAATTACAATAAGTCGAAACTTTGCGGGCTTGATCAACTGCGAGAAACATTTTTTCATCGTTTCGCCTCGTTTACATACTTGAATATGAACTCGAGCCGTAACACTGAATACCTACTTTTAAATAAAAATTCGACCAAAAACACATTTTACGTTGCGTAACTGTGGGGTTAGTAACATTCCATTTAATTATTGTCATTGAAACAAAGTAATTACCAAATTTAAAGTTTTCACTGTCAACATTCGGTATCAACATATGCAAAATAAATGTAATTCAACAAAAAAATTTGAAAAATTCATGAGGAAAATTTTTTGTGATAAATGCCATCTCATGTCAACCCAAATAAAGTTAAATGCCTTAACCATTCCATTCCAGCGAGGGTAATTTTTCAACCAACCCCACCCTTCATTTCAGTGTTTCAATTAATTCATTGAAAATCTAAACTGGTACTGGCATTCTAAGTTTTAGAACTGCCAACTATTATCAAATTCCAAAGAATAAACCCCTCCATATAGAAGATATATTGTTTTCGTAACAGAATAAAAATTGAAGTAACTCTGTCAAGAAATAAATACTAACCAAGCCAAAAATGAAAAATGTATTAATAGTTTCCCTTGTAAAAAAAGCTCAATATTTAAGGTAACTTTCCAGGAGAAATATCCGGTGTTTTAATAGAACTTAAAACCTTAATTGGACTTTTATAACCTTTTTAGATAATTACATGAAAGATTTACGTGAGTTACCCGAGGAACATAAAAGCTAGAACGATAGTACGAACAATTCCAGTTGATAATATCCCCAGGTACAGAGGTTTACACGCATAAAAAATACTTCGATTTAATATCAAAACCATATTAATCCAAATCAGGTAAGGATGGAGCGCAAATATAACACCCAAACGATAAGATTATTTAATGACGGCGTCAGCTACTATTCGGAAATGCCAAATGAAATTAGCATTTATATCACATTCTAAGATCAGCTAGGGTACACTTGGAATTACATACCTTAAGTGTAATTTCATGACAATAAATTATATATGAGCAGCATCAAATTCCACTGCTGAAGATGTTAACGTGAGAAATTATACCCGCACAAGTTGTCAGCATACCCACCACCATTGTCAGCCCATCAACCCAACAAACCATTGTCAACCATAAAAACTTGCGACACTCGACCTATCGCTAATCGACATATTTTAAAATAATATCGACTTTGTTACAGATCGATTCACTGGGCTCTTGTTCAAATTACGCATTAGTGGCGGCTAGATTTGTAATTGATTTATTTGCAGTATTACATATCAGAATCATCATTTATCAGTTGTTTCCACGGCAATTTAGTGTTACCAATGTATAGAGTGATCTGAAGGGCACCAGCAATGTAAATTGTCCATTATGTTTTGAATCCGAAAAATGTACAACTCTAAGTCCACAGTTATATATTTGATAACAACTATTTCATGCATTCAGGATACTCGCACCGTCGCTATGTCTGCCGTATTTTAAGAAAGTGTGGCTATTTTAGTCGTAGAATAACAAGTGAAAAATTTGTGCTATTATTATACTTATAATAGAGGAAACAGATGTAATTTCCATGAGGCTAAATTTCAAGAAGGCATTTGAAAACTCATGAAGGAGAATGGATAAAAAGTACTTCACATTCTAAAATATCTTTTGAGGAAGTTGTAAAGAGCCTCTTGGGGAATGATAAATGACCAATATTTGAGCTAATAGTGGAAGATATGCTCAATTACACCCAAGAACTTATTTGTTCAATTAGTTTAGAGGCTTATTTTCTAAACACGAAGGGTATTCGATAATTAACTAAGAGATTTACTCCATCAGGATAAGAAGGGCCGGGAAAAAGAACTCCAAGGAAGATGGAGAGTCAACATGTTTGCTGACCACATACTGCTAACTGTTGTCAAGAGATGGTCCAGAAACAAATCAAAAAGGAGAGTCGCATGATGAGCTTTGGGGGACAAATTAAAGGCATTGCAAGTACTTGTAATAGTAAGTAACCTTTGAGATTGCTTCAATACTTTCCATTTCAAGTATATTTCAATTTGGTTTAAATTTTAAAAATAAAATGTCAAACAATAATGCAATTTAATTTTATCTAAAATCGACAAGGAAAGTTATTTTACCCCGATTCTCTAATTAATATGGTGAAGAATTCTTCAGTACGCATAGGGAAAAAAGGTCATTTTTTATAAACAGTACCATATAAACCCTTCCTATGGATTATAGAATTGAAGTAGTTGAAGACCTTGGACATGCTGATGGCCTTAGAGCTGTGCTGGTGTGCCCAATTACTATGTTTCTTGGTAGGGTTACCCATGACAGATATGTTTAAGTGTGTGTGCATATATGTGTGTGTGTGCGTGCATGTGTGTGCATGTGCGTGTATGCATATGTGTACGTATATGCACACACGCATGATTGTGTAAGTATTAATAAAGTGTTAGCATAGTATTTGGCCAATGTGGCTTGTCTCCTTCTTCTGGCTATGCATGCCACAAAATGCACCGTTCCTATCCTTTATGACATTGTATGATTGCTTTACCTACTATGCTTTCCTCTTGTGTTTTCTATTTCTCCTTTGGTGGGTGAAACAGCTCCTAAACGCCATCTCCTGGACAAAGAATTTGGGTTTCATAAACCCTCCACAGATTTCACTGTAAATTATGTTTCCTCAATAGCTTAAGTGGTTAGAGAGTCAGCCTGACAAGTAAAAAGATCTGCGATTCAAGTCCTGGTCAAGAAAATATTTTTGCACTTGAGATTTACTTGATTCCACCTTCCCCACCTCTCTTGGGTTCCTCTTTTTTTGTGTTACTATCCCTCTTTCCATATCTATTTCCATGTGAATGAGTATATGTTTGCCATATGGTGAATTTTCAAGTTTGAATGTGGGAAAAGGAACACTTATTAAAGGATACATAAATATATATATATATATATATATATATATATATATATATATATGTATGAATATATTATTATTAGGTTATCCACTGGTTAAGGAAGGTTTTGGATGGACACAACTACCAAATAAATATCTCCTAACAAAACACAACACAGCATCCTGCTCTACAAACAGGTCCCTCTTCATCTCTGTGCACTTCCTCCCTCCCTTCATCGCGTCCAACATCCCTCTCCTATTCCTACCCTTTCTACGCTTGCCTAACATTCTGCCCTCTATTACAATCTTCAACATTCCACTGCTGATCAATATGGCCTTCATCCATTTTTCCTGCCTCCTTAGGATTTATCCCAACAATCCCCTCTCCTCGCCCACCATACCGAGCACTTCCTCAATTGTTTTCCTTTTGGTCCATTTCACCATCTCCATCCTTCTCCACGCCTACATTTCAAAATCCTCCAATCTACTTCTATCATCCTACTTCAGTGACCATGTTTCCGCGCCGCACATAACGATGCTCCATATCAGTTTTTATGAGTCTTTTCTTAACATCCTTACTCAACGTCCCTGCCATCAACGCCCTCCTCCTTGTGAAAACCTCTTTGCTTAGCTCAATTCTTCTCCTTACATCCCTACAACATTGAACATGTTGGTCCCAAACACTTCCGAGATACGTAAACTGTTTTACCTGCTCTAGTTTTTGCCCTCCTATTTTAACGTTTAGCTTAGCCTTTATCTTTCCGGAAAACTCGTAAACTTTTTTTTGAACTTAAAATTAAACCTTTTGGCTTTTCCATATAAAAAACTTTTATTTATGACCAAGTTTTCATTATGGCATATCATCATTTACATTGACTCTCATCCCATATCTATTGCAATGAATTTCCAATTCACTCATCAATGCTTGCCACCCCTGGGTGACTGACAAACTAGGGCTTGGTCATCAGCAAACCTAAATGATTTAATGAATTCCCCTCTGACTTTCAATTTTACCTCCAGTTTTTCCCATTAATTTTTAATCATTTCCTCCATACTTAGGTTAAACAGCCTGGGTGATAATGTACAACCCTACCTTACACCTCTTCCTAATACTGACCATCTGGACACTCCGTCCCCAACTCTCACCTTAGCAGTCTGAGACATGTACAGGTTGTGGATTAGTATCCTGTCCCTTCATATATTCCTTTTTCTGCAATATACTCATTACTTTTCCCAATACACTTTATCAAATGTCTTTTCAAAATCTAGACAACAGGCAAATACATAACGATTGTATTTTATACTCCTCTTAATTAGTGTCCTCATTACTTCTGGGGTATCACACATGTGACCCCTTCCTACACCCAAACTGATCATCCCCTGAGTAATCATATCCTCTATTCTCTATCCTTTTGTTGATTATCCTTAGAACAACTTCAGCTGCGTGAGAAGTCAAACTTATTGCTGTGTGGTCCTCACATGATGTACTACTCTGTCTAATAAATACGCAAACTGAGGCAATAAAAACTTTATTTTGTAAAATTTTGTCCCCTTCAAAGTACTCTCCATTTGTTGCTATGGACTTATTCCATCTTCTTTTCCACAGTTTAAAGCGCCCTTGGAAGTCCTTGGCAGTTAGGCTTTTTAGTTTTCTCGTAGTTTCTTGCTTTGTTGTGTCCACATCTTCCCAGTGATGTCCCCTCCAACCATTTTTGCAATTTGGGAATAGGAAAAATTCACAGGGGGTGATATCTGGCGAATAAGGAGGATAATCAAGGATGGTGTTTGAATTTTTTGCCAGAAACTGGCAAGCAATCAATGCAGTTTGAGCACGATTTTTGCTCACATTTTTTTAAAACCAAATGTTCGGTAAAAATAGTGTGCACAGTTGATTTTCCTAAATTCAGTTCATCAGCTATCATTCGGACAGCTTTTTGATGATCAGTAAGGACAAGGGACTGCACACGATCAATGTTGTCGTCAACACGGGTGGTTGAAGGTCGTTCCGGCCTTGCATCATCGGTGGTGTCTTGCTGGCCATCTTTAAAACACATAAGGCACATGAAAACGGATGTTTTCTTCAGAGCATTATCACCAAAACAGCTGTAAACATTTCAGTAATTTCTCGATAACTTTTACTGCACTTCACCAAAAACTTAACGTTGATTTGTTGCTCCGTGATTTCGTCAATTCCCATTTTCGACAAACAGTCAAAACAATGACAACAGAAACTAATATAACAGGCACCATACACACAGCTCGACAATCTGCCAAGCACACATTGGGTCTCAGGCAACTAGTGCTGCTAGTGGCCGGAGTTATAGTCTGCATTATGGCCACCAGATTGCACCAATTCATGCATTTATTGCACAGACCACGTAGCCTTAACCTTTGTCAGAATAGGAACTAACACTGATCTCACAATGTCTACCAACCAGATTCCCTCCCCAAAGATGCTATGAATCAGTCCATATTCACTCCTCCTCTCACATTTTCCTAAACCTTATAGCAGTTCCAAAAGAATGTTGTCCACCCCCGCAGCCTTATTTAATTTCATCTCCCTTAATGCACTTTGTATCTCATCGCCAAGTGTACCTGGATCTAAGCCATCTTCATTTACGTCATATTCTCTTTCTATGCCTATGCTTTTGGCCTAAGTTACCGTACAGTTATCATACATATAGTATGCCTTCCATCTTTCTTGGATTTTTTCTGTTTCCACCAGTATGTGATCTGAATTATCTCTAATTTTGTAGACAAATTTATCTATCTTACTTCCTGATAGTGTTTTACTGTTCTTGTGTATCGCACCAATTTAACTATTCCTCTGCAAACTTTCCATAGCCTCACACTGCTTCTTCCACCATTCTTATTTTGCTTTATTTGTTCCACATCTCAATTAATTATTTAACTCTTTGTACTTCCTTCTGCCAAACTCTGCGTTTACATTCTTCCATTTCCTTTTCTCATATATCTCTCTAATCAGCTCATCCTTGATCCATAGTTTTCTTTTCCCTTTTCCCCTTTACAGTTCCTTTTATTTGTTTTGTAGCTTTGGATATCCATTTTTTGATGTATTTACATTTTTCCTTGTTAATACTGAGCTCTTTTCTCTCATTCATGATTTTCTCCACAGGCTGCTGACATACCTTCTTTGTCAATCCTGGTAATGCTTCTGTATTCCATTTCCTAATGCCCTTTCTTATCTTTTGCTTTCTTTGCCCTTACCTTATCTTTTTGAAAGGGACTCTACACTTCATAACCACTAAATTGCGAACATAGTCTGCATTAGCTGCCAGGAAGCTGTGCGAATTGATCACGCTGTTCCTAAATCTGCGCCAAACTTTGGTATAATTTAACTGATAATCAGGATCAAATTGATGAATGTATTATAGAATATAGGGATAGATTGGAGAGATAGGCAAATTATCCCCAACCTGTACATGTCTCAGAATGCTAAGGTTTAAGTGGCCGATGAAGTCAGGATGGGCAGTGATAGGAAGAGAGTTAAGATAGTGGTGTCCATTACCCGCTTTGCTTCCGAATTACATGATAAAGGCATAAAAGAACTGGAGGCTAGCCAATCAGCCAAGGGTTGGAAAGTCAATTTATTAGGTATGGGATGAGAATAAATGTGATCAAAACTAAAGTTATGTGGCTTTCAATAAAGAGGAAAGCTAACTTAAAAAATTTAAATAGGAGTTCATAAACTTGAGTAGATGGAAAAGTTTACCTATCTTGAAGGTGTTTTGGACCAAAATGATCAAAGTACTAGGGACCTAGGGTGAAGAATTGCATGAGGTAAAGAATCTTTTACAAGGACAGCAGAATTAATGACAGGGGCATCATGTGAGGGTGTTAGGAAAAGATGGGTGAAAACTTTAATTTCAATAAGTTTTGTAAAGCAAAGAAATATGGTCTTGGCAACAAGATGATAGGTGTAGATTGGAGATTTTTGAGATGTGGGGGTGGAGAAAGTAAAATTGATATAAATAAAAACAAAGAAGTACTAGATATGGTGGTGGAAGAGAGACAATTGTCAGGAGAAATCCAAAGGAGGCAGGAATGTGAATGCAGAACATTCTGATTAGTGAATGAATTTGGATATAATACATGATAAAATCTTGTTATTAGCTCAGAAAATCAGGTTCTGGAGATGAAGCAATGTCCCAAGAAATGGTTTTCCCCTGGAAAAAGATGTTCTTGGAAAGTAGAGAGGAGGTTGACGATGAGGAATACCCTGAACGCCCATTAACAACACTGCAACGAAATGTGCTATAAGTGAGAGACATGCTCAATTCTGATCCATGCATGAGTGTCGGGATTAGAAAGATGTGTGCCAAGATGCTGTGGGAAGATCAAAAGGTTTCTCGTATGACCTCTCTGACAGCTGTGAAAATGGCCTACTACCCTGATGTGGCACCACCAGACTTCTTTTTATTCCCAAGAAAAAAAGGAGCTTGAAAGGTAACCATTTTGGAATACTATATAACATCAAAGAGGCTGTGATGAGGTGCCTGAACAAGGTTTCCATCGATGCCTTCTAGGAAGTATACCACAATGGGCAGGGGCACTGACATCAGTGTGTAGATGCACAGGAGTGCTATTTTGATGAATTTGAGTAATTTGTACTTTGATCTGCAGTAATTTTTTTCCCCAGATTTATTTTGCTTATCTTTGTGACACCCTGAATACCTTGCATATGAAATGCGTATTCTATATTGATTACCTTTTGACTCCTAACCATAGATCCATCACAGTGGCTCAACCAGGAGAAATCATCATTGTGCCAACCACTACAACTTTGGAGTGATTGCTTTCCACCTTGTCTTTATGGTTTGGTAATATCTCCATTAATTTTTAACTATGTCCATTGTCATATTCATACAATGTGACTTAGTACGACAAAATAACTCTAAAAGAGACAAATGCATCAAAAAGTCACTTCTTTAATGTATTGAAAACCTAATGTCTTCTACTTGCAACTTGTGTTTGGAGTATCATATGTTGAATCATGGATAGGGATGCAAATCACATTAGAACAGTAGGCATGCGTGTTCACATTTCAATAGACACTATAATTATGTAATTCATTTTATTTACAAAAAGTATAAAATTACATTGAAGGGTGATTATTATTCATTCACACTAAATATCAATTGTCTATTAAAACATATTTAAAAAAATAAGAATACTTAACAGTCGAAGTCCCTCGTTATAATAACACCATAAACACATTGGATGGGTATGTTAGACACCTCACTGAAGCATTTAAAATTTTTAAGTATATACCTTTTTGAATTTAAATTGATGATCTGGAGACCTAATTGTAAATTTCCAATATGGAGACCCTTCATATGAAGGCAGATACATTTGAGAATGCTTATAACAATTAACTTATTGCTTAAATGATGAATTTAACCGACACTCTTAGGTACTTCCAATCTCTTAAGATACAAGTTGTATTTTCATCACCCTCACAGTCATATCAGCACTTACATGCATAATCACAGTGTATAAATGACAAAGGAAGCAATATTTAATACACGCTCAATAACAAAATAATTAAAAATCAATGTTGATGTTTATTCTAAGCTTATTTAAAAATTCAAATTAACTCATGCTGGCCTTTATTCAAATGAAGTATTGCTGAAATAAATACAAGAAAATTTGTGAAGTTACCTTTGGCCTCCCCATAAGAATGATGTAATGTAAAATATGTTTAGTTCTCCTGCATTAGATGACACAACATAATTTCATCTCATCTGTGAAAGATTCATCAAAGAAACAGTTTGACATAAATAAGTTTGAGAAGGAAACTTGCACCTAAATTGCCCATGAAAAGTTGTTATGGACACAGAAGACTTACAGTAACTTTGTTTTCTTACCTACAAAAAGTGCTTCAGTCAATGAGTTTCTTTCATTTTAACACACTTGTCCACAAGAATAAATTCTCAATTACCAACAAATTATTTTTTCAATCATCCAAAGAAATTTTCATCCTCTAGTATTAACTTTAACAAAAATAATGATTGATGAAATTATTAATCATGTCTAATGTAACAAATAATTCAAGTGAGTATTGGCCCTTGCCAATCAGTTGCCCATTTACACCAAGGGTATCTCAAGCTTCACCTTCTTGCCAATATTAAACCTGATTACTGATGATTTGAGAGAGACATCCCCAACAGCCTTATATTATCTTACCATTGTTAAGTGGTAGCCTATTTATGAAGCTCACTAGCCAAAGTACCCTGTGGTATGCCCATAGAATATTAAATCATATTAGGGGAAGGCAAACTAATTGCTTTTAAATTTGTTTTTCACCTACATCTGTACAAGTTAGAGGGATCAAGAATATAAACAAAACAAATACTCTGCAACTATGTTGAAACAAAACAATTATTATGAAATGGTTCAAGGCAGGAGGAAATTTTTTTATTGCTGTTATTTAGAATTTTGGATGAAGAGGTATTAAGAAGATGTAATGTTCTGCTCATTAACATCAAGTTACTAATACAGTAGAACCTCAATTAATGAGCATAATTCGTCCCAGAATCTTACTTATAATGCAAAAACTCATTAAGTAAAACAATTTTTCTCAAATATATTAATGTAAAATCTGATAATGCATTCCATGACAAAAAAGCAATGTACAAGTTTATTCAAAGAAAATTATAAATACATTATTTAGGATCATCAATCAGCTTCACCTTTTCTTTTATCACTGAATAAAATGGGATGCGAATAAAATTTGTAGAAAACAAACCACATTTAGTCTGCTCTTCTGGACTTCAAACTCCTCTGAAGGCTAGTGGAGTTTCTGAATGGTAAACAAGCATTGGGTTAATTTTCAAATTACTACTTGCATTGGCCAAAAATGGTAATGTGAGATGGTCTTTCATTGGCTTGTAGCCAGGAAATGCATTCTTCTCTGCTTCTATGAAAGTTCACTTCAGCATCTTTTTTCAGAAGAGAACTGTATCATCACAATTAAAAACCTGTTGCAGCATTTAATCCTCAAAGTCTACCAGCTTCATCACCAAGCTCTTCACAATGCTGTGGATGTCAGCTTTTCATTTAAATCTCTCAATTCACCCACGGCTTCACTTAAATACTTCTCATTTGGCAATTGATGATTCTAGCATTTTCTTATCAAGGTCAAACAAAGTCACCTTTGCCTTTTCTCAAATTACGTACTCGTTAATAGCATTTCTTTGCAGTTGCTTTTCATTTATCCATCTGAGAAGCAACCTTTCAACATCATAGAGAATACATATTTTGTATAAGAAGTATTGGGAAAAGTTTTGAAAAACTAGATTTATTCCAGATATTGCATGATATTGCCTCAAAATTCTTCCTTGTACATCCCTGGAGCATTGACACACTTTTTTCAATAGCTTTTCCATGACTTGAAGGTTGATTCCAGAAGGTTTTTAAGGTTATGCTTGCAAGCTTCTATGACGGCACTAAGAATCCCATGATGGCTTTCTTTGAGGGAGGATTTCAGTTTTGGGTATAAAAAATGGTCCACCGGTGCCAATTCAGGACTGTAAGGAGGTTGGCGAATCAATGCAATTCCATCGCAAAAGGTCTTTGCAAGCAGGCACTCAACTCTGCTCTTAGTAGTGCATCAAAACCTTCAGGACGAGTTTAGCGCAGATTATTTGCAATGCCAAATTTTCAGTGATAATGGTGCGCACTGTCACCTTATAAATGCCAATACCATTTACAATCATGCATGCACTTAACTAACTGTCTGAATCCAGCACTTCCATGTACACATCAGGGAAAAATTGTTATCGATACTTTTTAAACAAACCTTGTACTTAACCATTGGACAGATATTCGTGCCACTCCCTTTGATGCATATATCTCCTTAATCTTGTCCTTGAGTAGTGCAAATCGTAAATGTCAATTGATTGTAGATGCTAGATCAGCCATGGTTACAACTCATTCTCACTTTTCAATGATTTTAGTTTTCATATTATACATAGGTTATTTATTTTATGGCTGTATTCTAGTGACTTTTTTCAGGGATATTTTTGCAACACTTCTTAAACTTTGCACAAAAAAATCACAAATGTCTGAACACAAAATTTGATCACTAGCAACACAAACATTCAAGCAGAACGAGTGCTAAACATGGTCTAAAACAGGAGGTGTGCAATAAATCTCAGACTTCCCCTCTCCTTATCCCTCATTATGTGAAATGTTGCTCATTAAGCAAGTCTTATTTTAAGAAGAGTTTTTGCTCATAATGCCAATTACTCATTATACGAGGCGCTTGTTAAGTGAGGTTCCACTGTACGAAACAAAATAAAACCATGAGCTAACTGGTAAAAGATGAAACAAAGAATCACGTCAGGTTAGAAATTGTACTAAATTTAAAATACATACATTGTAAAGTGAGGCTTTTTGTAAGACTCACCCAAAAACCACCAGGTAAGACTAGCTTTAGGTTAACTGACTCTTGGAAATGCCGAATCCATACTGAAGTTCATAGCCAAAACTAAAATGATGGTAGGAACTCATTCCCAAATATGTCCTCCCGACTAAAGAAATCAATCACAGCTGGATAAGTGGTGAGGCAATTGAGGAACCGCCTATCCATTGGGTTCCTGATGATTCCAGGATTAGAATTGCCAACACCAACACTGGAGCTTCCAGTCATTAATGACAAGTGACGATGGAAACAGTTGAATGATGAGCCCAAACTAAGACACAAAGTGACCCATCGCTTCACACATTCCACTGGAGTGCTCTCACAACCAGCATAAAGAGCAGGATTTTCCAGGATTCCCCTTGCCGTCATGACACCTGTAATGCGAATTGAAAATTAAGTATGAGAGACTATAAAACTATAATTTCAAAAAGGTAGTGACCACATGAAAGACATAAAATATAAGGAAAATATTGGGAAAATTTAGTACATATCACACCATGATTTAGGAACTTCGGTTCGAGGAAATAGGAAAGCACCATTGGATGCAGTCATGAAGAAGAATAGAAAATAGAATAAACCAGATAGAGTGACAAGCAAACAATTGCGAGATAGCCACAGAAACACATATGAGCCTTTGCATTTTATTCTTTAATAAAAAAAATATATAATCGGTTTTAGATGGACACAGCCTATACAACTGTCCCATGATACATTTGCTTGTCTATCCTAACAAAATACAACCTGATATCCTACACAACTACAGTAAGTCTCTCCTCCATTCTGATTACTTCCTTACTCCCTTCATTCCATCCAACATGCCTATCCCATTCCTTCCCCTCTTTCGCTTGAATAATGTTGTCACCTCTGTCTCAGTCATCAACATTCCACTGCCAATAAAAATGTTCTAAATCGATCTTTCCTGGCTCCTTTTGATTCCTCCCAACAATCCTCTCTCCTTCTCCACTATGCCCAGCATTTCCTCATTTGTTATCTTTTCTGATTTCACCTTCTCCAAACCCACAATTGAAAAGCCACCAATTCTATCATCTTGCTTCATTTACCATATTACCATATTTCCATGCCATACAAAACCATGCTCCACATTAAAGTTTTGAGAGGCGATTTCTTGACATCCTTACTCAACGTTCATGTCATTAATTCTCTTCTCTTTTGTCCAAGTTTATTGGCCTAATGCTATTCTTTCCCTTATGCCCCTACTACTAGGACCCATTTGGTTCAGAACACTTCCAAAATAGGTAAACTGTTCCATCTGCTCTAGTTTATTAAATCCTACTTTATCATTATTACAGCAATATTCTAATTATTCCATTAATATGCCAAACTGTATCCTTTGCTTCAATTCATTGAAAATAGTAGCAAAAATGATGAAATTACTTTATGAAGATTACATTCCATAAATCTTATTTTTCAGTATTTTCTATTTGATGCTCAATAAACAGAGTAATTTTAGTCAAAAGCCCATATTCCTGGAAAGTCAGTCATTCAAATAATACTAGGCTACAAATATCAGTCCATTAATATCCAGAATGATGTGCAGATCATTGAGTATAACTGACATTTCTGTCACCTCATGGAAGAAGGTATATAATTATTCTTGTTCAACAAAGTGTGTAGGCAACAGCTTGTTTATGAAATTAAAAAGAAATCTAGATCATTAAAATACATTAAAATTTTCACATTTAGCAATGTCATGAAAGTAATCCTCCACATCTATCTTAAAATGTAAAAGGAATACTTTTATCCTTCAGGATTGCTCCTACATGTCACTCCTTCTAAGATATGCATACCCACCATTATCGAATTCCCATCTTATGGGAACAAACTCCAATTCTCTTATATCTGCACAACTTCACTCTATAAAAAGGCTTCCCACCACCTCCCACCCCCTTTCAATATGACGCCTTTCTCCTTTTAAGTAATATTACATCCATTTCCTTCCTCCTCTCTTAATGTGATACATCTTCTATTATTTGAAACAGTATGATCTGCAATCACTTCTGAAATTCTATAACAGGTTTTCTAGCAGTTCATAAATGTATGTAATTTCTTGAGCTCTTTTGCTAGTCTTTCCTCACTAGATATTTAAAAAACAATAAAAAGTTATTTCTAGAAAATAATTAAAGTATTACACCAATTCTGTGTTGAATGTTCACATACTACACACCCTAGAACCTAAATATGACACATGCTATCCAAATTTTGATTGCCTACTGATGTACTACCTTGATCAAAAATTTCCCGGAATTTATTCAGAAAATTAAAAATACAAGTTTATTCATCTAAATCTATATTGTCCCCTTCAAAGTAATCCCCATCGACTGCAACACACTTATGCCAGCGCTTGATCCAATCCTCGAAACATTTTTTATATTCGGTTTTCGGTATGTCCATCAGTGCTTCCTGCGATTTTTCCATTACTTCCTCTCGGCTGCTAAAACGCGTTCCCCGTAATGGTTTTTTAACTCGATTGAACAGAAAGAAGTCACAGGGAGCCAAATCAGGTAAATTCGGTGGCTGTTGGATGGTATTTGTTGCATTTTTCGTCAAAAAATTACGAATAATGATAGCACTGTGCGACGGTGCGTTATCATGGTGCAAAATCCACGAGTTTTCTGCCCACATTTCTGGTCTCTTTCGGCGAATTGCTTCACGCAAACGTCTCATAACGCCCAAATAATACTCTTTGTTTACTGTCTGGCCTTCTGGCAAAAATTCATGATGCACTACACCGTTGTAATCCATGAAAACCGTCAGCATTGCCTTCTTTTTTGACTGAAAACGACGTGGTTTTTTTGGTCTCGGCTCATTTGGTGAACGCCATTCACTTGCCTGATGTCTGGATTGCGTGTCGTACTCATAAACCCACGTCTCGTCTCCAGTAATGATCCTTTTGATGAATGTGGGATCGGATTCAGCCTCGCAAATCATGTCTTTTGCGACGTCAACACGGTCTCTTTTTTGCATGAAATTGAGGTCTTTTGGCACCAACTTTGCTGCTACACGACGGGAACCCAAATCATTAACCACAATGTCTTGGGCGGATCCATAGGCAATGTTCAAGTCCTCCGCTATTTCTCTGATGGTTAATTTGCGGTTATTGACCAACATTTCTTTTACTTTATCAATTTTTTCACCGACTTTCGATGTCGATGGTCTGCCACTGCGTTCATCATCTTCGATTGACTCACGACCACTTCTGAACCGCTCGTGCCACTGGTAAACGACCGTTTTTTTTAGAGAATCGTTGCCGAAACACTTTTCCAACATTTCCAACGCCCGTGCGCCACTAAATCCGTTTTTTACGCAAAATTTAATACAAGTTCGTTGTTGCAAATTTAAATCCATTTCTGCAATTGTAAAAAATCGCCAACACACACAGAGATAGATGTACTCTTGGCTACGTAACTTTTGCAAATGTCAAGTTATGACACTAAGATTTAAAGGGAATATCAACAACTGATGTACCAATTTAACAAAAAAAACAGAACTCAAATCGGAACGATGGGAGCGCCACACGGTGGTTATTCCGGGAAATTTTTGATCAAGGTAGTATGACCACAATTATCAACCCAAAGGTTGGCTTTATAGGTGAGGGTAGAGCTCAGCCAATAATAAGCCCAATATCATGTGAAATTCACACATTAGGGTAGGCAGACCAGTTACTTTCCCAGTGTCACCTATGGTTTCCCTGGAAGACCTAGCACTTGAAAAATCATGCAGCTTGGGTAAAGCTGAGGGTGCTCAGAGGCGTCATTTAGAATGGAACCTGGGCCCTCATGATAGCAGCCCAGTACTCAGCCCACTGGACTACCACATCCCCATACTAATGCATACAGTATTAAATTAAACAGCAATTAAACCAAGATACGATGTGTGTTCAAAAAGTAATGGGAACCTTATACTTCTGCATAGTGCACCATGAGTTCTTGCAACAAGGTCAAATGATCAATAAAGAGAACTACTTAAGAGTTCAATGCCATTTGCATGAACCAATACAAAAAAACATGCATATTTGCGACAAAACAATTCATGGCTTTTGCACTACCATGATAATGCACCTGCTCACTGCTTGTTCATGAATTTTTGACAAAAACAGTGCAGTAATGATGTCCCAGCTTCCATTTTTGTCAGACGACTGTACCATGTGACTTTTTTCTGTTCCCAAAAGTAAAGAGGACCTATAAGGGCTGTTGTTTTACAAGCATAGATGTGATTAAAAATGCTTTGCTGGGAGAGCTGGATATACCAAAGATCAAGTTCCATAAGTTTCAAGGATTGGAAAAAGCACTGGCAGTAGTGTATGTAATCTTTCGGGTACTACTTCAAAGGGGATGGAATTGATATCCATGAATAAATACAATTCTTTCTAAATAACTTTAATTCCCATTATTTATTGAACACACTTCATAAGGTAAGTATAAGGAACTTAAAATTAAACCACTTTGCTTTTCCACATAAAAATCCACATCCCATTTTTTTGTGGAAAAGCAAAGTGGTTTAATTTTAAGTTCAATATGAAGAATTTCCACCAAGTGATGCCAGAAACTGTTTTATTTAAATATAAGGAGTTGAATTTAATTTACACACCTTTACATCCAGTGTTTAATGCAACCTCTTTTGCTACTTGCAGGCTGTGAATGTCTCCATTCGCAACAACAGGAATGTTTAAAGATGAACACAGAAGCTGCAAAGCCTAAAATTTTAAATATCATATAATAAATGACATAAAATATGTCAATATGCCACAGATATACTCAACTCCCTTCATATTTGAATCTAGAATAGTTTGACAGCAAGGCTATATAGAATCAAGTACCAAAGAGATGCACCATAAAGAGTAAGCATTTATACTTGCATGTAATGCTGCTCCTGCAGAGTGAGTGTAAATTGGTCATTAAAATAGTGAAACTAATATTAAGAATGGCAAGCCACTGTATTTACTATAGCAATAATGTGAAAAACCCTTTTCTACATTTACATCTGATTTTTAACAATAATATAGCATTAAAGACAATTACAAACATTCAAGCCCTTGGTAGAGGTAAAGCCACCTAGGTGAGAAACACACCTGCAAACTCAGGTTTAGCAGGCAAGAACATAACCCAGCCACCACTAGGGACAGCAAAAATATAATACAAGGGGGGACCCAAAAGTAACGGGAATTGAGCTGCTTTAGGGAAGCCTTTGTTCAGCTGGTCGTACGTCAGGCTCATGCCTCCTGCATCAGTATGCACAGTGCCGTTGCTGTGACTGGATCGGTCCATCCATGAGAGCTGTTTCAGTGAAACAACTTTTTTCATTTCGGCAAAAAACGTGATGGTGGATTATCAAGAGCAACGCGCTGCAGTGAAATTTTGTTTCCTGTTGGGGAAATCGGCTGCGGAAACTATTGTAATACTCAGGACTGCTTACGGGGAAGCTGCCCTAAGGCTGCCCTTCAGCATCAAGAACTGATGAAAACGTCGACAAAATCAATGCCCTCATTCGTGTAGACCATTAAAAAACCATTGATCAACTTTTTGAGATGTCTGGAGTGTCATGGAGTTCAATTCAGAGGATTCTAGAGCAGATCTTTGGCACACAGGCGACTGGTCCTTCCATCATGACAACGCGCCGGCTCATACCGCCCTCTCTGTGATGCAGTTTTTGACAAAAAACGGCATGACATCGATTTTCTACCCCCCCTACTCACCAGATTTAGCTCCCTGTGAATCTTTTTGTTCCCCAGACTAAAAAGGGGCATGAAAGGAAACCGTTTTGACACTGTGGTGGAGGTAAAACAAAAATCGCTATAAGGCCTAAAGGACATCCCAATAAATGAATTTCAGAAATGTTTCGAACAATGGAAGCATAATTTGGAGAAGTGCATTGTGGTCAATAGGGAATAATTTGAAGGTGAACAAAATTTAATGTAAATATATTGAGAACTAAAGAATCTAATAACAACATTTGTGTTATTTTTGGGTCCCCCCTCATATACAGAACTCATACTTTTTACATCCTTGATCAAATACATTGTTTATTGATCAGAAAGTACACATAAAAATCCTTGGGTATTCCACTTCACAATGTAATGTTTACGCATGCAATTAGAGTAGTAAAAATTCAATCAATAATCCACATCAAAGGCCATATCAACAGCAATTAGTTGTGCCTCAATTCTCACTAAAATCAATGTGACATGTGTTCATTATCCTCTTTATTGCCTCATGAGATTTTTCCAATTCCCCAATACGAAAAAACACATTCGGAGTGAGAGTTTTTCATCATCAAAATCTGTGGTGAAGGCTGCTGAAGCAATTTTGGAGGGCCTGTCAAAATGCCCTCCAATTAATTACAATTTAGACATGGAGAAAGGACTTGCATGTTCCGCTTATTCCTAGAGCTGCAATAGTGGGGGTAATGACAACTGCTTCTGGATGTGTCAACTATGACTAATAGATTAAAGAGTAGAGGCCGCATCAAAGTTAATCAATGCAACCTCTGCAACTCACTAAGGGCAATAGGCATTTGATTCCAGTAGGGCAGCCATTTAATTGATGGTGTTATGCTAAAAATGCTATCAAGGAGCCCAACAGGAAATCATTTCCATTATTTTGCCATGATAAATATGGATGGAAACAAATAGATAACAGCAGCCTGACAACTATGGGACTTGACCCTCTAGGCTGGCATCATGCTTGTTAGCACTGGAAGCAGCGAGGCCTTCCTGGCCATTATCACATGAAATCCTTGAACAAGCTGGAAGCCGAGGAAAAGAAGATGCAGAAGAGGGCCACGATGTTTGGATATGTACTTGTGTACATGGAGTGTTTTATATGATGGATGAATGTGATGACAGGAAAGCTAGAAAACATTAAAAGAGAAATGGATGAAAGGGGTACAGATGTTAGGTTTCTTTTAAGGAGAGATGGAGAGGTGTCAGGGCTTACTGGAGTGATATTTACAGAGTAATTTATAGATGAGAGGAGAAAGCAGTTGAGCTCTATAAAAGAGAAGCTTGATATCTAACACCTGGTTCAAATATTGTTACAGGCAATAAAGATTCTTGGAGAAACAGGTAGATACCAGATAGATACAGGCCTGTATCATGGCTTGCATAGATATAGAAACAGCTTCTTTAACAGAATTAGATTCCTGGATGCAGATGTAAACACATCATAAAGTTAGTTGCCATGAAATGCATTTTAATATTCAAAAGGATTAGGAGGGGTATACGAGTTCCAAAGTGAAATCTTGAAAGTTTAACTTGAGTAAAAAGCAAGGAGTTCCATGAAAAACTTAATAAATATCTAAATGAGGATAAGGTATTAAAAATGCTGGGGTACAGGAGGGTGGAGCTTAATGAGAGGATAGAAAGAGCAGCTAAGAAAATAGTAGGAAAGGTAGTGAATATGAGATTTAGGAAGTCATGGGAGAGATGCTTAATAGGATGGATATAAAAAGAAAATGGAAGAATGTTATCTCAGAAATTGGGAGAAGAATGTACAGAGAACCATACAATATACAGGCAAAAAACTAATATGGCCAAGAGAGAATGATGGAAAGATTATTGTTACAATAGGGAGAAATTTCAGATACAAGGAAAAGGAGAAGTGATATATAAGAATGTAAACAAATGGTCAGGATTTAAGTTATGTCTATGACAAGAGACAAAGAAATTATTAAGAGAGCCAGAAGAGATGGGAAATATACAGATATAAATATGAGAGATATTTATGGCAAATGTAATAGGCTGACCAGTTTATAAATAGAATGGGAATGTGATGTCTTAGAGAATAGCCCTGGTCCAGCAACACCAGAAAGCAAGATAGCAGTAGTAGTAGATATAAAGGAGGTGACCAAGATCCGAGGTTATTTGTGCCATTAGGAATGGATGGGAAAGGAAAAAGGGTGGAGCGAAACCCAGCATTAGCATTATGAGGGTAAGGTGAAAATTTCTCGGCCTGACACAGAGATGACGTTCCAATCAGCAAAAATTTATGATTCATGCCTGGATGCACGTGTCATTAGTTTGTAAGACAAGTTTCAACTTTTTCCCTAAAAAGTTTGTTTACATTTATTGTCGCAGTAGATGTCTTTCGTGTTTTTCATTAAAATTGAAAAACTTGAATTTTGTGTGGCCATAAAATTCTTCCTTTTGGATGGATTAACCCCTAAGGATATTCATCTGAGGTTGACAAAAGTGTACGGGGACTCTGCTCCTTCAATATCAACTGTTAAAAAGTGGGCAGCTGAATTTAAACGTGGTCACTCATCCCTTGTAGATGACCCACGTGACGGATGGCCAAAAACCACAACCACAACGGAAACCATGGAAAAGGTGCACAATATCATGTTAGACGATAGGCGAGTGAAGGTGAGGGAGATAGATAAGGCTGTGAGGATATTGGAAGAAAGGGAGCGAAACATCTTGTGAAAGAATTAGGGATGCAAAAGCTCTGCACAAAGTGGGTGCCACATTTGCTGAATGCCGATCAAAAGCAAATGCGCTTAACAATTTTTGGACCGAATCCAGGGGGAACCAATCGATTTTGTATTGCAATTTGTCAAGATCATCAAAAAGATCATGGCTAGTGTGTTTTGGGATGCGAAAGGGATCCTGTTAATTGATTACCTTGAAAAAGGCAAAATAATTGCAGGCGAATAATACTCCAACCTTCTTGACCAGCTAGAATCCAAAATTCATGATATGATGCCTGACTTGAGGAAGATAAAAATCATCTTTTACCAGGACAACTTGCTGTCACCTGCTCACAAAGGTGTGTTGGCGATGGGAAACCTAAGTGATTTGGGGTACGATTTGCTGGGCCAACCCCCCTATTCTCCTAATTTAGCATTATTTCCCAAACTTGAAGATATTTGTTTCTGGGAGGCACATCCCGTCCAAAGAGGAAGTAGAGAGGTAGATGGATATTTTCGCAGCCTTCCAGACTCTCACTTCCAGGAAGGAATACTTATGTTGGAGAAATGCTGGACCAAGTGTGTAGAAGTCAAGGGAGATTATGTATAAAATAAAATCATTTCTAAACTGAAAATCACTGTCTTTCATTGTCAGGCCGAGAACATTTCACTGTACCCTCGTTTCCTACTCTTAATGAAAGGCAACAAGGGGTTCCACGGTTTCCAAGGGGTCCACAATTTAACATCCCAGCCGATGAATGGTGTACTCACTTGAAGTGCTGTCCACTAAGCATCTCAAGTAGGGATCAGAATACCACTGAAAAAGATCTGTCACCACCAGGATTCAAACCTGGGCCCTCTGGGTGGGCAGCCAGTACTCTAGCCACCTAATCCCCAGCACCAACCTAATCCCCAGCAAGACTGAAAAAGCACTAAGGGAGATGAAGTCAAAAAAGGCAGTAGGAGTAGATAATATCTCTTCAGAATTACTAAAGAGTTTAAGGAAAAATTGAAGGAAGAGTTTCTTTGCTCTTATTCGCAGTATTTATGAGGAAGGAATAAGGCCACAAGATTTCTTATTTACATCCCAATCCCAAAAAAGAGTAAAGCAGCTCAGTGTGAGGACTGTTGGATTTTAAGCTTAATTTCATATGCAGCAAAGTTAGTTCTAACAATCATTGATAGAAGCTAACTAAATAGGGCAAAGATCTACCTAGGTGAAGATCTGGTTGGCTTCAGAAAGGGGAGAGAAATGAACAATACCCTGAAGACAAATACTTATATTTTAAATAGGGTGGTCAAATAAAGGAAGTTACCAGGGAAATCTGATAAAGGCAGAGGAACCACGCGGAGGAAAAATTAAACAGGTGACAATGTTAAAGGCAGTTATAGAAGGGAGAACGTTGGGTGAGCAGGTTAGAGGAAGGAAGAGACCAGGCTTTTTAGACAGCATGAAGGCAATCATCAGCTATGAAAAAATGAGACATAAATAATGTAAGGCAACGAAAGAGGAAGTTCTAACAATGCTTAAAGTAAATAGTCATTAGGTACCTCCTGAAACTTACCTGCAAATAGGCTGAATACCTTGAATTAATCAAAAAGTGGATTCTAACATGTCTTTGATGACTGAGATAAAAGTTGGAATAAAAGGATTGTATCCCATGGGACAACTTAGAGAAAGGCCTTCAAAATTTGGAGAAAGAATAGATATGTTGATGAAGTCATTTTTATGATTATTCTTTATAGAACTGCTCTTACCACAAACAAACAATTTGCCATAAATCTCATTTTTTTCCAAATCCAAGACCAACCATCTTCCTAAGATTTAATATTTGCTTAGTCACCTACAATATGGTTTGAAACAGTTTTACAAATATGTCATGCATAATCAAACCCTACTGATTGATTCTTAAAATAAATAAGATTACTCAAGCCAGAATATTGATTAGCTGACTATAATGACTACAATTTATGTACATGAAAAATAATATATATAACCAAAGGAATCTGCATTTATAAACAGAATTTATCCACAAAGATGTAAGGTAGAGCAAAGGTATTCAAATGTTATAAACAAAAATTTTTAAACCAATGAAATTGACAATTCCAATTACTACGCTAAAGAATATTTCTAAAATTATCGGATAAAAACTCTTCAGGTTTGACATTTATCTCACCTCATAATTTGGTGGTTGTCTCCTTTGTGCAGGGGTTCTGGCATGCACAGTTATAAAAGTGACACCAGCTGCTTCCAAAGACTGACAAAGTGAAAGCGTTTCCCTTGAAAGAAAAGCAACTTTCAGAGAATGATGATACTTAAAGTCATAAGTAGGTATCACATTCGATTAACAACTTCTGTTTCTTCAAAACAAAATATTAGATAGAACAATAAATCAACTTATAAATTAGATATTAAATAAAAAACTATCACTCAACAATTATAAGTCATCATAATCAACTGTGGCAAGAAATTGATAGGGTGAAAGAAATTTGGTGGAAAGAGAGAAGAGCAGGTAATCAAGAGTTTTCAGAGACAGCATAGACTGGGAATGCAGAGCAGGATGGTAAAACATAATCAGGAAATAAGAAAGGATATTCTGCGGACATCATCAGAGATATAACAAAAAAGTATTTATAGACCAGGAGGAGATTCGGTCAAGGTGAAAAAATAAAGAGAACTTAATGGTAAAGATATCAGATGAGTGAGTTTAGACATAAAAACATGTTGCAATTTAGGATAGATTAGGTCTAGGCATATTTGTCGGTGAGAGAAGAAAGGCATTAAAGAACATGAAAACATGTAAGGAAGATTTAGCTCATTTAAAGAATTATTGATGGGTGAATTTGGCCAGAAGACTTCATTTGACCATCACTGATTTCTTTAAAAAAAAAGGGTCAAGCAACAGCATATGAGTACTCATCATCATCATGGGCTATCACCCTGAGAATTTTTTGCAGCTGTTCTACTTGCTATCCCGTTATGTACTTGTCGATATCTTTATTCATTCCCTCATAGCTCCTTGTGCTGACATCTTCCTTTATGTGCTTCTCCTTATCTGGCTTTCCTCACATTTGGCTGATTACATTCCTCAACTTTTCGTAGCATATTTGACCTATCTCAAGCCTTGAGTTTTTTTTACTTTCTTCTCTTCTCTATTAGGTCCATGACTTCATCCATGATTTTCTTTTCACAGGTTTCCTTCAGCCTATAGTTCTGTTTGCAGTTTCTAAAAATCTAGTCATCACTTATTACCATCTTTCTTCCTATGAAGTCACTTTTTCCATTTCTTTTTTCTAATTTCTATCTTCATGCATGGCTCTCAACAAATGTTTGCCACCACTCATTTATGATGCTCACAGAACTCCAAATTCCTTTCCCCTTTTTTCATTCCACTTCCCTGGACTACCTTGTCCTACTATTTTTCCTTCTGCGTCCTACTTTCCATTTTCACTGCATAATCACATGTTATTGACCCTTGATATATTATTTTGGCATCATCATCATACATCACTTCCACTTTGTCATCATTGTAGTCCATTATAAGCATGTAAATTTGCACTGACAGTATCTGTCGACTTTAATGCTATCCTCACCATCTTCTTTCATTGTATTGTCGGAAGCTCTTTACCATGCATGTAACACTGTTCCACTACTCTCACATCTCCATTCATAGTACCTGGGTGAGTGATCCTACCATGACACTTCATAAGTCTACTTTATTGAGCCATTTCATTTAACTCACACCTAATATATCAAACCCCAGCCAAAGAATCTCTACCTTAACATTCAATAATCTTCGGCATGCCCAGAATAGCCTGGCATTTTAAAATCCTGGATTGACTGATGTACTTTCTTAAGTAGTTACCAACCAGAACTATGGAAAATTGCTTCCCAGGCATAAGAAGCTAGCAACTGCAACACAAAATTGAGGAGATAAGGGTTGAGTGGGAAGAGCACGTAGTGATCCTACATGTTGGCACAAACAATATCCGAGGGGCAAAAACAGGTAACCATGTAGTTGGATTGGTGTGGGATTTGCCCATGGCAGCAAAGAAGAAATTTAAAAAGGCAAACATCAGTGATCAGCGGAATCATAAGAAGAAATGATATTTGGAACCGCACAATCGACTACATTTACGAGGGAATACATTGGATGTGTCAAAGACTAGCCTTATTCTTGGTTGATACAAACTGTTGGATTAACGATGGCCGTCTAGGGATATATGTTTTCCATCTTAACAGAAGGGGTTCCCATAAACACAGAAAACTACTCAGAAGTCAATAAACATACAGGAAGCAGGGAAACTTTTTAATTTATAACTTTAACTTTAAATTATTTATTTTTTATTTTATTTTACACAATTACGTTGCAATTAGGCAAATTTCCTGGTGGCAACGGTCAGGTTAGGTCAAAGATAACTACTAACAACGAAATTATGATACCTTGCCCAATGATTGGAAAAAAGCAAATATTACACCAATTTTCAAGAAAGGGGATAAAACAATAGCCAAGAATTATAGACCGGTAAGCATAACATCAGTTGTTTGCAAAATAATAGAAAAAAGAATCGCTGACTACATTCAGGAATGGTAGACAAGAGATAGATGGCTAATGGATGAAGGAAAGGATGTTGATGTGGTAAACATTGATTTTTCGGCAGCTTCCACCGAGTGCCTCATGATAGATTATTTTTTAAGCTGGAGTTGTTACCATTGGATTTGAGGATAAAGCATTGGATAAAATATTTTCTTACAGGCAGAATTCAAAAAAGTAAAAATAGAGGATGCAATTTCTAAAGAGACAAACTTTATAGCAGGAGTTCCACAAGGCAGTGTTCTGGGGCCATTACTCTTCCCAATTTACATAAACAATCTACCAAATAATTTACATTCTCAAGTAACCTTTTTTACTGATGACTGCATTTTATACAGATGGGTGGTGCATGTAAATGACCTTGTAATTTTACAAAATGACATTGATTGCCTTGGTGACTGGGTTACAAATAATAATATTGGCATTAATGATAGTAAGAGTAAGCATATACATTTTTCAAATAAAAAGAATGCACAAAATGATATTTACACCCTCTTTGGAGAAAGAATCCCATGTAGCAGTCATTGCAAATATTTAGGCATTTACTTAACTAGGGATATTGGGTAGGGAGTCTAAGTAGATAATGTGACACAGAAGGCATTTAAAGTACTGCATTGGGTAAGGAGAAATTTAAAACGAAGAAGCTTACCCACAAAAGAAAAGGCACATAAGGTACTAGTTAGCCCTATCCTAGAATACTCATCCATAGTATGGGATCCGTATGAGGTGGGACATATTAAAAAGATAGAAAAAGTTCAAAGAAAGACAGCAAGATATGCACTTGGAAGGTACAAAAGAGCAGATTGTGTCACGGAAATGTGGGACATACTGAAATTGGAGAGTTTGAAAAAGAGAAGAAAAAGGAGTAGATTAAGCGTGATGTAAAGAATTGTTAAAAAAGACAAAACGTGGGAAGATTTATAGAAAGAGATACAGAGCCAAACTTTAAGGGAAAAACCGACCTCAGCTTTAAAATAAAAATAAGAATGCAAAAACAAAGAGGAAAAAATACTCTTTTTTTAAACAGAACTACTGTTGAATGGGACCAGCTGCTTGGAGGTTTATTTGAGCCCTTTCCATTCAATTTTAGGAATTTTAAGAATAAGTTAAAGGCAGCCACTGAATGATAAACTTCACTGATCAGTGATTATTATACTATTATACTTATTAAAATATTGTTTGTATGTGATGCGCACGGTATGAGAAGTTGTATTGCAAAAGTGAATGATGTGTTGACGGTGCATGATTTTGAACGGTATATGAAATTGAAGAGTGCGTGATTATGGATTGATTGCGGCGATGGATGGAGCATTGTAGGTATGGTGTGAACCTCACTCTCATATGATGGTAAAGGTGCAGTTAGTAATCTTAAAGTGTCATTGTACATAAGAGCATTTTGTCTTATGTCTGTTCTTCTTGCGTATGTATGTACATGCATTGTAAGAGTGACCATTCACACCAGGACAATTTCCTAATTGCAACTACGAGGGTCATCCGGAAAGTAGTACCCGTTCGTGAAATAAAAAGACAAAAGTAAATATTAACAAACATAAAAAATTTTATTTGAAAGAGGATACTTTAAACTACTTCTCAACATAATCTCCAAGCAAATTAAGGCATTTGTCATAACGTGTGACAAGTTTCTGTATTCCTGCTGCATAGTCCTTCGCCGCCAGCTCATTGAGATACGCGAGGGACCCATCTTGCACAAATTTTTGCATAATGCAGATGGTGTTTAACAATTTCATGAACAATTGTTCGAGAAACATTGGGAAAATGCTCACAGATGTCATCAATTGTGACGCGCCGATCGTTCCTCACGAATTCGTCAACTGAGCTCACCAGTTGGTCTGTAATGACAGACGGTCTCTCCGAACGCTCATCGTCGTGTGTGTTCCCCCTCCCCATGTTGAAGTTGCGACACCACCGCCGAACAGACGACTCGTCCATTACATTGTCTCCATACACCTCCTTTAATTGGCGATGAATATCACATGGGCGAACGTTTCTTGCATTGAGGAATTTAATCACTGCCCTCACTTCACAACTGGCGGCGTTCTCAATTTTTTTAAACATTGTAAACAATCACAGAAACAACACAGGCAATGCTAGCGTCACGCAACTTGGCTCAGAGAAGGCAGACAAGCCACTGAAGCTATCTGACCTCGTCCAGCGGCTACTCGCGTCGTCAGCACTTCATGCGGCACGAACGGGTACTACTTTCCGGATGACCCTCGTATATGAACTCTTAAATAAATAAATAGACTTTTTCAAAAATTAGACCTCTTCTCCAGAAATATTTCCAAGTTTTCAAATAAATGGAGAAATTCCCAACTTTTTTCCCCAATATTCCCAGCTGAATTGCCACCCTGAATCTCAGCTAATTCTGTTGAAAACCAGTACCCTTCATCATTTGAAAATTTCCCAGGCAAATCAGTAATATAACAGAGTTACCATATGCCTTCATAAATACAATCAACCATATGCCACACATTCTAACAACATCAATACCCTCCTTAAATGAATCATAGGGTAAGGTCAGAATTAGGGTAATAAATTTGAATCCATGAATAAATCTGAAATTATATCCAAAAAGGCTAACTAAATACACAGTCAATTACTATGCTAGGTTTACATGTGATGCAGTCACTTGAAATATATGTTTTATGCTGGAGCACTTATGAAATTAAAGCCCACCACAATTGCTATCCACCTTAAATGCTGATCTGGCTGATATATGAATGAGAAGTCACCTCATGCTAAGCCATATGACATATGAAATAAATACATTTTCTAGGAATTTGTCAAAGGTGAAACACCTCTAGTGTATAAAGTTGGTTTTAACCTTGTGGACAGTGGTGCATATGCACAACTACAAATGGCTGTGACATCATATATATGGAATTTTGTCACAGCATCTTCTTCCATTAAAGCCCCCAAAATCTCAAAATGTAAGAGGACGGTAGCTTATTTGGCTTAAGTACTCTACCAGAGATCAAGGGATCCAGGTTCGAATCCTGGTTTAGGCAAATGATTTTTACACTCTGAAATTGTTGCATTGTAATGAACATTTAGCTGATGTCTCCATTAAAAGTTACTATCATGGCATCTCCCACAGTTTCTTGAGGACCCAGTGCCTTCCTCTATGCCACCTGCTGTTTCTCAAATCATTCTGGTGTTCAGAAATTCACAATGTGTGATTTGGAATGTTCTGAGGTAACAGCTTAATTTAAACTTATAACCTTTGGTCAGAACTGGATACTCTTTGCTCTGGACTACTACTTCAACCTCATTATGGTCCTAGTGTACTTAACCACATTAAATACAGTTTATATCTAATTACTTTGCACAGTTACACAAAGCACATTAATGGTATGCATGCAAACAGAAATTTAAAGCATCATCAACCAAATTACCTATGTTCGTCAAGAAGGCGTATCTTGACAGACACTGAATACGGAGAGGGCAGTGTGTTTCGAACACGAAGAACGATGTCTCGGACCAACTCAGGGTTTTTCAAAAGTGAAGAACCATAACCTTCTTTAATAGCCCATCTTTGAGGACAGCCACAGTTAAGATCAACTCCATCGGAATACCTGAAACAGAATAAATAAAATCAATGCGAACAGTGATTACTGAAACTAGGTATGTGTATGATAGGTATGCGATGAAGAAGATCGAGTAAACAAAACAAAGGTTATGAGGGTTTCAAGAGGGAGGAAGTCTAACTAAAATGTTAAAATTCGAGGGTAAAAACTAGAGCAGGAAGAACATTTTATCTATTTTGGAAGTGTTTAGGACCAAGATGGCCAAAGTAGTGCGTGCAAGTCTGAGGATGGCAAAGATATTTCTCAAGGAGGAAGAAGTCGATGACAATGAAAATGAAAATTTTGATACTGAGTATAGTTTTACATGGCAAGGAAACTTGGTTGTTGGAGCAAGATGATGGTAATAGATTTAGATTGGAAGGAGGCTTTTGAGATGTGGGAGTGGAGAAGGAAGGGAAAAGTAACATTGACAGAAATCAAAGCAAACAAAGAGGTATTAGGCATGTTGGGCAGGAAAGAGGATTATTTGGAAAAATTCCAAGGGTGGATGAAAGCATTTTGTTAGACTACGGAATATTGAAGACTATGATAAAGGGGAGAAGATTCAGCAAGCAAGGAACATGAGAGGCATGTTGAATGGAACGGAGGTAGGACACATGCAGAATTGAAGGATATTTTGTGAAATGGGATCAGTTTGTCTTTTGGGCAAAGCTAAGAAATGTAAGGGTGTTAAGTTTGCGATCATCCAAAACCTACCTCAAAGGTAGACTAACAAATAATAATAATACCAATATAAATCATAAATACGGTAATCAACCCAAAGGTCAGTTTGGGTTGATTAGAGTTAATGGTAGAGTTCACCCAGTACTAAGCCCAACGTCATGTGAAATTCACACTTCAGGGTAGGGAGACCAGTTTAATCCCTGTGCTGATTATGGTTTCCCAGGAAGACCTGGGACCCAAAGTATTTCGCTGTATACTAATCAAAAGAGAAAATATTATTTTATAGATTACTCAACTTTCATAATGACAAAAGGGAAGATAAAGAAAAATCTGTTGTAAAATGTATTGAACCCCAAATGCATGGGTACACAATATGGCAAGTGATGCCAACTGGTACATGGCCTTAAGCTTTCACAAGCAATTAAGTCTCACCACCAGATATCTCCACTGCATTACAATTTCTTTAAAATTCTCACGGAGTTGTCATGCAAGGAGTATTCCCCATTAATTATCTTTAGAATTAAGACAATTCCCATGAATTCCCTGATTTATTCTGATACTCTGATCACTGTACTCCCTCAATATCTTTTAAAGGGTATGTAATACTATTTAAGACCTACTTAATCATTAATTTCATAATTCAAATGTTGGTCTTATGAAATATAAAATAATGCAATGGGCAATATTACTTACGGAGAAACCAATTCTGCTGCTCTTAAAAAATCTTCAACATTATTTGCAGCAAACTGGACAATCAAGGGGCGATCACCTGTGTAGCAAACACAATTAGACAACTTCATGTACATCTAATAGTAACTCTTTCATTTGTGTCAGCTTACTTCATTATAAAAATATATTTCCTTTGGCTTCCCAATTAACAATGAATTATACTCCACTACACCCAGTAGATATACATGTAGTTAGCAATTTCCATTATTCCTTGATACCATAAATATGTATCCTCACTTCTTATAGAAATAAAAAAAACCATGAACACAGTAATCAACCCGAAGGTCGGTTTGGTAAGTAATGGTAGAGTTCACCCACTACTAAGCCTGAGAAGCGTGTGAAATTCACACATCAGGGTAGGGGGGTCAGACCTTTCTCTGTGCAGGTTATGTTTCCCAGGAAGATCTAGCACCTGAAAAATCACATAGCTTTGGTGGAGCTGCAAGTGCCCAGTTACATATAAGTTTCTATTTAGTTCAAACTTTTTAATGGGTAATATCTTTTGTCCTTTCATCATATTGTTCCTTTTTTCTTGCTTATTTCAGAAGATTCCTTGCATTTGAGGTCCACAAATGCTGCAGTCTCTCCTCATGATATGTCAAATACAAGGTTTGCGTCCAAGAATTGTTTAACTGATCAGTCAAGCATGATATAGCAAAATAATTTTTTCCCGTGAACACAAGAACCAATCAGTTGCCTTACATTAACCACAATTAACTGGGAAAAACTTGCTGTGTTCCTTCAGAACAGTAATTCTTGTTTAGGAATGGTGATTATGGAGGATAGGAGGAAGGGCATAAAAGAAACTCCAAGGAAATCAAAATTTGTAAGCAATGAAATCTTTTTTGTGAGGATGAATGAATATTTTAAATGACTGTGCCATGAGATGATGTTTCAAAGGGTTTGTAAATCATGAGCTGAATCATTTTCATGTGCATAATCTTTTATACTCATTAAGTGCAGAAAGCAAACATATAACATTACAACGCACCAAGTTAGGAAGACATTTATCCATAAGCCACACAGCTCATTATGCAAACACAGTCATGACACATAATCTATATGTATTACCTCATGAGTATTTTGTTGATTGCTGCCTAGTGAAAACAATTTGTCTTTCTTTCATAACAATATATTAACCCTTTTTATCATACAGCGCTGCAAGAAACATTTAACTCCCAAAGGCACACACTCTTTAAAACAGTAGGTGCCAGTACTTCCTGTGCCATTAATGAATATAAAGAGTATATTTAGCAGGATAGTATAAATTTTTAAGAGAGTTGGAAGGGGAGAATCTTCAAATTTCTTTACAATCATTCTCTCCTTCGATCCACCGGTGGAAGTGAATCGTGATAATAAAGGTTACCCGGTCGGATTCAATTCAGCATTGAAATTTTGCCAATGCAGAGAGATGGGAACATTCCTCCAATAATCTCCCTGATTAGTGCATTCCCTCCCCGAAACCATTACAGCCAATTGTCAGCAAAATAGTAATTTTAAAAATCGTTGGACAATAGGCTATCATGGCCTCAAGAATGTCGATGAATTCAGCCTGTGGTTCGTGAGTGAAATCTGTTAAATCATGGCTCATTTACTTATTCGAAATGACAACCATTTTGCATATTCCCTTGTATGGCTGGTTACTACGATTCTAGATAAACTCTAAAAATATATTTCTGAACAATTAGCTGCTGTTTGACACTTATAATTCATTGAATAAAACATTTATGAATTCGCTTCCTTGGTAATCGATGCAATTATAATCGGTATCCATCAACGTGATGATTACGGACACCCAACATGAAAAAATAAAAGGCTTTTCCAGTCCCAATACAAAATTTTGCTTAAAAAGATTTGCTCTAGCTACCAGTCATTAAAGTTAGAAAATAAAATATTAATTTCCATGTTTCCAAACTTCATCGCATGAAAGAGGTCTTTGGAGATGACTTTCCAATTTGCACAACAGTATCAATCCGGTCATAGTTTAAAGGCGTCCCAACTAATAATAAGCTTAGTCAAAGTGAAATATTTTTGTTTCTTTAAAATCTGACGCAACTCAGGGGAATCCATTCCATTAATTTAAAACTTGCTCAGGCACTTGCACCTTGGTACCACACCCAGTCACCGTGATTATCACAATACATCTAGGACATCCGGACTCTTCCGACATGTTTCCCAAATTTATCTTCGATCCGACGAGGTTTTTAAATAAATCCGAGAAACATTGTTTAATCTGATATATTTTAATATCACTTTATCTTAGAATGAATGGTAAAGGAAGCGGCAATGTCAAGCGCGAAAAGTACAATAAATAACTATTCTAATTTTCTCTTGGGTATACTTATACCTTCGCATGTCTTAAATTCATTGTCACGAGCCTTTTGAGACTGAACGAATGAATCTGACATAATCATTGGAGTGAAACAAACGTCAGTATCATACTCTCTTACTAGCATCCTAAATGGTAATCTGGAAGGTTGAATTAATGCATACATCAGTTCATTCATAATTTCATATGCTAACACCAATGAAGGGTCTCATGATCCGAAACTCACTTGCTATATCGAACCATTGGTGCGCACATTTTAACCACGGTCTTCTCTTGAAAAAGTTCCGAAATATCACAGCGCTTCATCTCTATATTAGCATGCTACGCTTGTCTGATAGATATTTTGCATTACAATTTTAAATCTAGATTAGGGCTTTATATAACAGGGTCCAAGCTACATAACAGCGTACAAATCTACGTGTAAACTTTCTTATGCCACCATTTGTTTACATTTCTTCGAAAATGTAATTCGCATCTAGACCTTCAATTATCATATATATCGATTTTCTAGTTGGCGGGATGTGGATTCAGAGGAGCAGTGTTGCCACGCTGCCAACTTTTTATTTGAGATATTAATGTAGTCGCAAACTGCGGACGAAATTATTCAACATTCTTAAATATTTTAGGATAATAATTTGAGTGTATGAGATGCGTTTAATTATTATTTGAGTTGAATTACGGTGACATGAGCTTATTGAACAGAATATATCGATTTCTTATTTGCCGGTTCGAACCAATTTGAACCGACTTTCCCAGCGGCGTTGCCGGACTGAATTTATGTGAATGTGTTATCGAAGTCAAAAAAGCAGTATATGCAATAAAACTGCTAGAAGTTTGAAAATGTAGTAAATCCACATTTGTTAATTTATATAGTTCCGTCGCCCGATGCCAAATTAATGTTATCCTCAGGCTCAAAAATAAAAAGGAAGTTTTCGCACTCCCAACAACCCATGGTCAATTCTATGGTGACGCTGTCAGGACACCGGTAGAAAATTTGAAACAGCCGATACCATTCCTCAGCTCATTGCCATCGTTGGTCGAAGCCTTAGGATTCGAAGATACGCGGCTGCTCAATTAAGCGGGTACCTTGCCCTAATAATAATATTGAATTGTGTTAGTAGCCATAACAGGCAATACATTTGCATTCTATGATGCCATAACATCCATACATAATTGGCTTTGAAAATCAAGCTTTTATTTAGCAGCAATAGGCCAGTAGTAGCATTGTACTTGTGAATTCCGTGTATAAACAATCCTGCCAATGGAGTTCACTCATCATATTGATTCTTGGACACGGAGAGATGTTCTTCGACAGTTTTCCGTCCTTATCACATATAAGTGCGCGATTTGTATAAAACAAATGATGCTGTGGACGGAGTGGTAGATTCTAGGATTCCTCTTAAAGTCATTACCACCACTGTAACATTCTAAATCTCTAATTATATTTTTCAGTTTCGGGAACGGAGTCATAGGCCCTCCTCCCACGTACATTCATGTTGCAACTGCCCCATTTTGAGGCCTGATTCACAGACGAGAGGCACTCACAGACCTCACCACGGAGCTGCTCATCCCCAACGCAACACCTCCCCTCGTCAGAGTTTGGTATTCTGCTAGCTCCTGTTCAACGATCCCCGCCATGCTGTCCTACCAAACTCTCACGGCTACCTAAGCCTCATAAAATGTGAGGAGGTATCCATTTCCCGAACGAGGGGTAGGGAAAAATATGGACAGGCTGAGTACTGCCTGCATGTAGGAGATGATACGTGTAAAGGAATTCTTAGTAGGAGCCAGAAAATTAAATTGGATACTGAAAAGATGAGTGAATTATGAAAATGGCACGGAAATTTACGTAATTATTCAAATTGTAAACCGCTTAGGAGGATTATCGGGAGTTATTATCAGTATCCCCAATAAATAAGACGGATCCAAGCTCGAGGTAAAATATTATGTGATCACAAACCTAAAAAACCTCGCCTATTCGTGATTATTTCCTAAAACAAATTCAATTAAAATTAACCACGGACAAGTACTGGCATCTGAGAGTGATTAAGCCATCCCCATAAAGCTAAATTTACCGTGAGTAAAAAATATCAAGATGACACATCGTACAACGTCCCAGTATAGAGTGCCATATGGCATTTATTTTCTCAAAATATAAAGAATTGAACCTACTGAAGACTCAAAATGGTGCCACAGTTTGCAGGGATGCCGATCGTAGCACGCGGTCTCTTGCTTAATCAGGAAACAAACCCATTAAAGTGTAGGGTCCTAAATATCAGTGCGATTAAAAATTAATACGTAATCAAATTAATAACCTGTAGCTTTCATCTATGTAGCGTCAGTCTTATAAAAAAGCGGCTCGAAAGCGTGAAATAACTTCTGATGAAGTGTGAAAGAGAATATAACGTTTGTGCGTTCATTAATTAGGTAGTCTACCGTTCAAAGTAGGTTTTGTATAGGCACAGATTGAACACTGGTACCTTTCTAAGCCATGCCTAACAAGATGCGAACTGACATCCGAGATTACAATAAACCCTTCTCCAATTGTATTCTTCCTTACCCCTCCATTCCGACCAACGTGTCTATTCAATTCCTACCCCTTCCTCGCTCGCCTATCTACTCTTTATCACAGTCTTCAATACTCCATCACCAATCAGAATTATGTGTATCCATCTCACCTGCCTACTTAGATTTTTCCCGGTAATCCTCTCTCCTCCAACACCATGCTTGGTAATTCTTCCTTTGTTTTCCTTTCCGTTCTCGTTTTCTTTTCCATCCAACTACACACCCATTGGTTTATCGAAAGCCTCCAATTTACGCTTATCATATATTCATTCAATAAATCAAATTTTCTAGCCATACAAAACCACGCTCTTTAACAAAATTTTCACTAATATTTTCTAAACATCAATATTCTACCATAAAATCATATCGCGCTAATATGCTACGAATTACCATGAAAACTCGTTCTTCTAAGTTTTCCTAAACTTTTAAATAGTTCCACGAGGGTTTATTCTATCATCTCGACCTTATTTAATTTCGATTTCCTAAATGCCCTTTCCACCTCATATCAAGAATGCCTGAACCCAAGCTATCCGCATTTATTCCCGATCTATATATATTTCGGGCCAAATATCTTTGCCAGAGAGATTGTCTATCAATTCTTTCCATCTCTCTTGAATTTTTCCTGGGTCGATGAATGAGTTTAGTGCCATATATTTAATACTTTGAGTGGATTTTACTTTTTACTTCCTGATAGTGCTTTCAACTCTCTCTACAGCGCACCCATACCATCCTCCTCAATAAATTCTCTATATCATGGCATTTAGTCTTCCACCACGAATATTTATTCTATTATTTTCCTGACACAGTTTAAGATAAAACAGGAAGGATGGCTGAGGAGGAAATATAATAAAACAGAGGGGCCAAACATTTAGAGGGACCATAGGAAGGAGTACCAAGAAGCAGTAGACAATTTTTGCATGAGGACAAGGAGACATGAACAGCCAAAGAAATATGGGAGCATCTTAAAAAAGGGTTATCGAAAGCCCCAAACAAAATGTAGGTCAGACTCAAGGAAAACATGGATAATAGAAATATGACGACAGATGAAATTAGACGAGAAGTAATTGAAATGTTGTGAACAGAATTAGATATGAGAAGAATGAAGTATTCTCACATGATTTCTTTCATCTTTGCACTCGAATGCACGCTGTCTAAAATATGGTGCCCCAAGTACTTGCCTTGGTGTAATAACCATCCGTTCTTTTTATAAATGAATATAGTATTTCCGAGCTCTTAAAGGATAGCATTTTGTGAATTTTGCATATGATTGCTTCTTTTTATTATCATTTTCCAGGAGGTCGCTGTAGGTAGACCATTTATCAAAAACGTGCGCTATCTTGACCTAGGTTGCTCTTGGAAAATAAACTTACGGACGAATCTCCATGATCGAAATGTGGCCTAAGGCAAAATGAATCTTAAATTTAACATTGGATTGGGACCTCAGAATGAAAAAAATCTTGCGAATTTGTAAGATTTTTTCAAGCAATCATAAGTAGGAAGAAGTCGACAGGCATGCAATCAATCAGAGGAAATAATTGCGGGTGTTTCTGAAAGGAAGCAATTGACTGTTTTAGGGGTTGGGAACACGAGGTAGGTGAATGGAGAGATGGCGATGAGATCGGGGACTATGGTTCATGAAAAAGGCATGGCATGGATGGGAAGAATAATAGAATTTTGCAGGAAACAGGGCTTAATCATTACGTACCATTGGTTTAAACACTAAAATAGACGCAGTTATTGGTGAAATTCGCACAGTTTACCGGAAGCTGATGCAAATCCAGATCAAAATTTAGTTCTAATGAGGGGTGAAACCACGCGGATGAGGATGGAAAAGACGAAATGGAAGAAAGGAAAACAAAATAGGAAGTGCTAGGCATGGTGGGAGAGAGGGAACTGTTGTAAGAAATCCGAAGTTGGCAGAAAATATGGATGCATGGCATTTTAATTGGCGATTGAATGTTGAGGACGATGTGGTAGAGGGAAAAATCCTACGGCAAGCGAGGAAGGGGAAGGAATAGAATAGTTATACTGGACGGAATGGAGGGAGGAAGGAAGTATGCGGAATTGAGGAAGGATTTAGTTTAGTATGGATGTTGAGGATTATTTTGTACGGATAGGCAAGTAAATATTATGCTGAATCGTTGTTCAGCCTGTGTAGATCCCGGATTGACAATAAATTCACGCGCACACACACACACACACAGCGCCGGTTATGGTTTCCCAAGAAGATCTCGTAGCCGAAAAATCACAATCAGCTTGGGTGGAGCTGCAGGTGCCCTGAGAGGCTTGCCCGGGAATGGAACCCAAGCCCTATGGTCAGTAGTCCAATGCTCTACACCTGGACTACCGCGACCTAATATACAGGTGTACCTGTATGTATGGATATATATTCATGCATTTAATTATTTATGTACAATATTTTTGTATAAAAAAATGATTAGCCAAAAATACAAACACAGCTCACTTCGATATTTAGGCCCCATCCACTTTCATCAGAGCCCAAGGAATCACTATGGGAAGATCAGGATGCGAGGGAATACTGGGGGGGGGGGAGGTCTAAACAGAGGGGCATACAAGCCTACGTACATACACAATCAGCGATTGGTTGTTGAGAGGAAGTTGTCAGTTAATGGGAACAAATTAGCCCATGTTACCATTCTTACTGATACCCTCAATTTCCGCCGTAACTTAAGATGGAAGGTTTTGTGGAACGCTCAGCCTATACGCCAACCAGAGACCAGCAATATCCATACCACCTCATTGCTATTTAGAGGCCAATCCCCTCGCGAACCAAAACCTTTTCCTGCCTATCATCTAGTAGAGATTTTTATCAACCTCTTCTTATCCAAAATCTCTAGTCCTTCCTTCCTCAATCCGTTAAAACCCAAGAACAATATTTTCACATCTGAATCATTTGCTTTAAAAAACTCATCAACAATCCCAGCATCGCCATTATTTCAGCAGATAAGGCTCCACTGTTGTAGTACTTAACACTACATATTACGTAAAAGAGTCAAAGAGAGAGCTTAACACTAACTTATACTCAGCCAGTCCGACTGACCCAAACCCTATCTTTCAAAAATGCATGATATCCTTTCTGAAAGACAGAGGTCCTCATGATGGTCTATCTGACGAAGAAATTCCCATCCTCTCCCCACCTAATGCCAGTAAACATCATTTCTACATTCTCCCAAAAATTCATGAACCTAACATTCCTGGCCGACTGATTGTTTCCTCCCGAATCTCAACTCTCCAAATGAACGCATCTCCTTGTTGACTACCATCTCCAGCCACTTGTCCGCTCCCTGCCGTCATACATAAAAGACACAATTTCCTGAAAAACTCAATTCTATCGCCTTTCCCTACAATACATGCTTAATTATGGCCACTATTGATGTGAACTCCCCATATACGTCAATCCCTCATGAAGGTCTCTCGGGGATTGAGATGGTGCGGGGGCTACCCACTGGCTTCCCACCCTAGGGGCCCGGGTTCAAATCCCTGCGGTGTTGAATATTTTTCAGAGGTATCTCGATCCCTACTTGAGGTGCTTGGTGGAGGGCACTTTGAGAGAGTACGCCGTCCGTCGTATGGGACGTTAAGCTGCGGACCCCTTTGCGCCTTTCGTTAAGAGTAGGCTAATGCCATTATTTCAGCAGATAAAGGCTCCACAGTTTCGCCGGGTTTCTCTTCATCCTTTCCTGTCCATCCCCTATGGCGCAAATGACATCAGCTGTCGGCCGCCTCCCCTAAATACTACTACTACTACAAGAAGATCTCTCCTCACTCCAGCGATTCATTTTCAAACGCCCCACTCCACAAATCCCTAGTCCGGATTTCCTTTTACAACTTACAAACTTTATTCTCACACGTAATTCTTTCACTTTCATCAATAGCCACTGAATTTAAATCAAAGGTGCGCCATGGGAATTAAGTCCAGTCCTTCGTATGCCAACATTGGCCTCATTGAACAAAATTTCTCTCCCAAAATCCCTGAATCCCTTACTTTGGCTCAGATACATACATAGACGATATTTTTCTCGTTTGACATCATGGCACGCACACTTGAGAATTTTATTTCTTCCTCAATACAGCATCCCCTGTTTCCTTCACTTTCAACACTTCTTCCACACAAGTTACATTTTAAGATGCACTAATCTCCCTCCTTAATAGGAGGGCGGTTCAATAAGTACCCGTGTTAGAAATGAAGAAACCATTTTTTCAAAAACATTTTTTTTTTCAACACAGTCCCCTTTTAGAAAGATACACTTCTCCCAACGTTCCGGCCATTTTTTTAACCCCTCCAAAAAATAGGATTTGTCGAACTCTCCAAAATACGCCTCTGTCTCGGCGATAACTTCCTCGTTTGAGCTAAATTTTTTTCCTGCGAGCCATTTCTTCATGTTAGGGAATAAGAAAAAGTCGCAGGGAGCCAGATCGGGTGAATACGGGGGTGCGGCAGCAATGCCTAACGTAGTTCATGCAGTTTGGCGGCGACAACTCCGGATGAATGTGCTGGTACGTTATCGTGGTGAAACAGCACCTTCTTTTTCGCCAAATTCGGTCGTGTCTCCTTCAATTTTTTGTCAAAGCGGTCCAATAACTCACTGTAATACTTCCCAGTGATTGTTCTTCCTTTTTCTAAAAAATCCATGAGGATGACGCCATTTGCATCCCAAAAAACTGTCGCCATGACCTTTCCGGCCGATCGGACCATCTTCGCCTTCTTTGGAGCAGATTTACCTGGTAACAAATTCAAAATCTCAGTCCATATCAAATCCGCAAACAAGCAAACATATCTTCATTTCAATAGCTGTCATCCTCTCCTAGCACTAGAGGTAAATACAATAGTTCACTAAATACGAATAGTATATTAGAATATTAAATAGTAGTATAGAATGGAAAATTTTACAAGGGATTCGATAATTGGAGGAAACAATCCCTTTAAGTATTCAAGTAATCGTTATGGCAAGGAAAGTCGTTAATTGCTAAAGTTTATAAAACAAAGTCGCGGAATATCATCGCCATATTCAAAGCACAGGCAGATATAATCATTGGAACAGAAAGCTTGTTATCCACTTATATCGCCGACGCTGAATTTTTCTCAAAATCCTTTTCCCTTGACAGAAACGACAGAGCTAATGGAAAAAGGGCGGTGTCTTCACGGCAGTTAATAATTCTTGCGTCAGCAGGACTGAGGTAATTCTAGGTAACGGTTTGAAAAGCGTTTGGTGTTCCTATAAATGTCCTGAATCCAAAAGAATCTATGTTTGGGTAATTTGCAGGCCGCTGGACGAAAAAGATAATTCTCTACTAGAATTAGATCAGCAAATCAAATATTTCTCATCCCAAATCAACGATCGCGACATTATAATCAGTGCAGATTTCAATATTCCATCTATTGATTGGAGCACATATAGTTCAAAACGGGGGGTGAAGACCTGCGAGTCACTTGTACATTCCTTTACGTTGAATTCCATGCATCAACTAGTCACTTCACCGACTATGGAGGGAAATATTCTAGATTTGTTAGCACTTACTCCAAACAGTTTTATAGAAAATATTACTGGGATTAGTGACTACATGGCAGTAAATGCTAAGTTTCCCTACATCGGGTCCGACATAGGAATCCTAAGAGAAAAATTTACTTGTTTAAAGACGAAGACTATAAGGGCTTAAATTACGTGTTACGCACTCAATTTGAAAATTAAACGGAGTTCGTAAGCACCGAATTATTGAAGAAGCGTCCTCGACATCACGTGCTTGGCAATCAACAGGTTAATTCCAAGTGAATTCACAAAATATAACACCGAACCTAGATGGTACAACGTGAATGTTCGAAAATCATTAAGACGTCAAAGGTCATGCCACGCCATGATGGTAAATATTAGGAATGATACCGCTAGCGACTAAAGGAATGAGATCACTTATGATTACAAGATATCTGGGGCGAATGCCAAGAAGGAGTTTCTGGAAGCGTTAAGCGAATTCATAAGGAAAAGATTAGCGGACGATTTGAAAGAGAACCCGAAACCATTTTTGGTCGTTCGTCAGAAAGGTTTAGGGAAATAAGTCTACAGCTGATTCACTCAAAAATGATAAAGGCGAAAGAGTAACCAGCGGTTTGGAAAAGGCTTACTTATTAAATTCCTTCTTTCTAAGCGTCTTCGCCGATGTCTCGCCGAATTTCTCCGATAGCTCAAGAAAATCGTGCCGGCCAACCGATTGCTCAAAGTTAAAATCTCATGCAATGGGATAGAGCGTTTGCTGAAAAATATTAAGCCTAATAAATCCTCCGGGCCCGATCAAATATCCGCTCGTATATTTAAGGAACTAGCGTCTGAAATTGCGCTGCATCCAGAAATTATATTTAAGAGTCGCAAGTAGATCACAAGATTACCAGTGCTTGGAAAACGGTTACTGTAACACGTATATTTAAACACAGAGACAAGGAAGAACTGAGCAATTACAGACAAATTATCCTCACATCCATATCATGCAAGGTCGGGGAACATTGATGAACAACCAACACAGTTTATTGCCGTATAAAAAGGGTATTTGTTTAGGAATAAAAAAATGACTTTTGTTTTATACCTCTTGATGGTGATGAGAAAATGCCGAAACCGGATTAGGTTATTAGGAGTGTGAAATGTATCACATTTATTTTATTATTAGAAATACCTGCATTCCACAGTTCCCACGTTCACCACTTAATGTAATTCAGGCTTGAAACAACTTCATGTATATTTTTTTAAGATTGAAAAATAATTTAATTCTATTTTTTCTAATGATTTTGTACTCAGGTTTGGGAGTAAAGTACTTCACTTTCCATTGTATCGTAACATATTTAATGAATTAGGCTGCCGTACATTCACCCTTCTTGATATTATAAATGAACCAAATCTCGGCCACATACTGATGGTATCTCTTTATGAGGAATTCATAATAACATTACTGTAATCATATCTTTTATTTGAAATTTATTAAATTTTAGCATTATTCATCCTCTCAAAAATGTGCGGAAATCCCCCGCATTATGCGTTTACCCTATTTTCTTCACAGCCAGGAATAAATTATATATCCCGTACGCGTCCCTTTATACATGCATTTAATATATATAGGGACGTGTACGGGATAGATAGTTAGCCCTACCCTGATGTGTAAATTTCGCACTTCGCACGCCGTTGGACTTGTTAATGGGTGAGCTCTACCTTCACCGATCAAACCGACCTTCGGGTTAATAAATATGTTTATGGTTTATAAAGATATAGGCATTAATATTTAAAAGTGGTCGTACATCCACAAATGATGACCATTCCCTGGGACGTCCAGTGTAAGTGACTTCCTACGAAATTATTGACAAAATCCACGATATGGTTCGAGTGATCAACGAATAAAAGTACGCAGATTAGATGAGGCCACATGTACATCAAAAGTTACCGCGTTTTCAATTCTGCGTATCAAAAATTGGGTGTGAAAAAAATCTCGGCAAGACGGTTACTGCGTTTTCTCTCAGTGGTGAATAGACGCAATCGTATGGTCGAGTCGGAGGCTGGTTTGGAGCTTTTCCATCGCAAATTTGAACAGGTTTCTGCGTCGATGCGTACAAAACTTTGGGCGAAACATGGATACACTAATCGGCCATAGTTTTTTGGGATCCACGCAGAATCATCAACATGGATTGCTTTCAAAAATGACAAACGATAAATGGAGAGTATTATACGTCGTTAATGCACCAGTTGAGTGAAGAAATCAAGAAAAAAGTTCTTCATTTGGCAAAGAAAAAAAAATTTCTTCAATTATGACAATGCACGGGTAACAGCGAAAATTATGGAATTAAAGTTCGAATAATTACAGCATTCACCGTATTCACCATTTTTGGCCCCAGTGATATTTGTTTCCTTTCCAAACTTGAAAAAATGGCTCGGCGGAAAACGAGACATGTCGAACGAGGAGGTCATCGCCAAAACGCTTATTTTGAGGACCTACATCTTGGACGGCCGAAAAAAGTTGGCGAAACAATGGGAAAAATGCATCGAGCTAAAAGGACATTATGCTAGAGAATTAAAAAAAAATCTGACCAAAATAATTGATATTTCTATTTCTTCTTAGGGGCTTATCGAACGATTCACGTATGTAGATGCATCCACATTCACATTTTCGGGACAACACGTCACCATTCATAACTCTTTTGACGCATGAAACGGCATCATACCGCCACCTCCCGCAAAGTAATGGGGAAAAGAGGGAAGTAATATAGGACCTAAAAAAAGAAATGGTTCGCCTGACGCGACGGACCCATCATCCGCACGTCACGCATTTTATTATTACTACCTACTCCGCCTGGTCTTGGGCGTTGTGGGAGCGAGGTTTTGTATTTACGCGGGCGATTATCGCATCTGCCTCGATAAAACTTTGTGTTCGAAGCGTGGGGAGGCTAAGTAGTGTGAGAAAGTGACTTTGCATGAGCTTACCTAAGTCGGGTTTTTCCAAGCTCAACAGTATACTTGAAAATTAAGTTTTGCATTCTATATGGAACCTGTAACCTACCACTCGGGTGTGATGGAGTGATTTCACACCAGGCAATCAATATCAAAGCTCAGTTTTATTTAATCATTAGGACCTGTGAAACATTTCAAATTATGGAGACTAACGGCAGCTACATGCACTACTACATCTATATCTACACAAATACCTTGCGATCCACCAAAATGGTGTGTATTCGGGGGTGCAAGTACTTGGTGGAATGGGTAAGGGAGAACGAGGGTACTTCACGGGCGAGGGAAAGGGAAAAAAATCCACTTAAAAACCTTGAAAATATGTGAATAGTGATGCACATGTATACGTGTACATATTAGCGGAAAAGTTCCTCTAAAACATGCGTTAATTTTGCTCTAGGAGTTCTCAGGTTGATTAAATATGAGGGAATACAAATGGACCACAACCACATAAGTTAGTCCGCTGCCATACTAAGAAAGGTTATGCAGAACTGGAAAGAAAGAAGGGGAAAACTATTAGCCCACGGCATTGAAGCTTACATCAACATCTAAACAATACCCCCACAAGCCGCCGTAAGGGCGTGTGGCGGGGGGTGTCAGGTCACCACCCGTAAAAAGGAACACAACCACATGCAAAATTAACACATTCATGCAAAAATCCTTTCATTCAACACACATACAAATACATACACTATCATCTAACAAATAATAGAACCTTAGGATGCAGAAAGAAATTTATCCAACAATGAGCAATTTGAAAAGTAGGAAGCCGAAATTCCACTACCACATGGACATGCAACATAAAACGGTCTCCTTTCCAAGGAGACAGGTAGGGAATGTGGCTCGATAAGAAGCTTAAGAGTGAAGCTTAAGGTCCCCACCCCTAACGGTAGAAAAGGTGGTACCCTGCTATAAATAACATTAGTTACGTATATTTAGATTAAATATAATTGTGCATTTCTTTAAAGCTCTCATAGCTAGAATTCACGTAGAACCGGACGAAATATTAGCATAAAATGTTTGTTTTCATGCTTCCCCTTCCATCCTTGGTTTCTCTATGTGGGGGGCGGGGACCTCACGGCGTGCTTTGCCTACAGTGGTGAGTCACATTCCCTACTTATGACTTTAAGGGCGGAGATTATGAATTATATGTCCATGTAATAGTAGGATTTCCTCCTCTTACTTTTGAATTCTACACACCTGTATTGTTATGGTGAAGGCCTGTCGTATATATGGTTGTGGTTTTTTTATTCTCTCTTTTCGTATAAAAAATAACTAATTTATTCGGTGAATTAAACCATGTTTTGAATTGAGTCTTCCTCCACAGCATGTATAGAAATGTGCACGTTATATCATTTAGTTTCACCAAATATTTTTCCCTTTCCCTTCCTCTCCCATATCCTGCCCTATCACCTACACTTCCCTCTTGGTGATTTCGCCCACTGCCACACATCTTTTAGATGATTCGTGGGGTATTAATGTCGATGTCGAAAACTTTCGAGGGAATACATCAAGCAAACATCATTTAGAATTTCAAGGAATACATAAAATTTGATTCTGTTAGGAACCAACACTTATTTCCTCTTACTCCTCATCTAAATTTAATAAGAGGGTCCTAAATATCAGAACAACATCGTCATCTGTATTCCCAACACATCTTAAAATAGCACTTAAATTCGCATCCCCTTCTTAACTGCTGAATGAATGCATGGTTAACTTTCTAGACGTCGACCCCTTGTTACCCTCTCCTGAAAGAGGTCTCGCCCATTGTTTCTCTGGGGAAACTTACGGGGACTCTTGGAACAATGTTTGGGAGGGGCTGAAAAGAAGCTAGGACAGCTGCTTAAGGCCATACAATTTTTTCCTCGTTCTCAACAGTGCCATTCAACGCCGATTAATGTTAGAGATTATTAACATTAAGTTTAAATTCTCTACAGTACGGAAGCAAGTTCATTATTGCATGAAACTTTGTATATTATCTCTGACTATTATAATATAAAACGGCGTCAACATTGCCAAATTAAACATCTAAATCTACACTAATACCCCGCGATTCATCAAAAATGAGTGTGGCAGGGGGTACGAGCTCTAGGTAGAAAGGGCAAGGGATAACTAAGGAAGGGTGTCTATATTAAAAGAGTTTTTAATTTTCCAGAGACTTTAATTTGCAGTATAACGCATTTCACCGAATTGCGGCATCATCAGGTTATGCCACAAGTCGGTTAAACGCGTTGTACTGTGAAATAGTCTGTGAAAAATTAGAAACTGTTTTAATATCGACATCGTGTCTAAGAACACAAGTGTGACAGGTCTCATGGGGGAATTATGCTGGGAACCACTTGAAGTGCGGAGAGAACAAGCGAGACTCAGACTTTTAGAAAGGTTCAGAACAAACGAGTTTAACATGAGACTGAAGGAATTCTAATGGTCCCACATTACTTAGGTAGATCAGACCACAAAGATAAAATAAGGGAGATAGATTCCAGGACAGATAGGTACAAAAACTCATTCTTTCCCCGAACAATCAGAAATCATAATAGTAAGAAACCGAAGTCACTTCAGAAATATTAAAAACATTGATTTTACAAGTCGAGGCAAAGTTAAACACTGCAAAGCTGTTAGGTATACTTTCAGGTGCATCTGTATGTTAGTTGGTAGTTTGAGTGTTTGCATGTGTGTGGGGTGTAAGTGTTCTTGTATGAATGTATGCCATGTTTTTTTGTGGATGTATGAATTTGTGGTTCTTGCATGCGGTTTTTTTTTCTTTTCTAAATTACGGGTGGTGTCCTAACACCCCCCGCCACACGCCCTTGCGGCGGCTTGCGGGGTATTAAGTAGATGTAGACGTAGATCAAATAATTCCACGAAGTGAAGCCTGAAAGTGTTAAGTATAAAAGGAAGGTTTTTTGAAGGGTGAGGAAAAAGGAAAAAAAATCCACTCTAAATCCATGAAAAGACGTGCATGGTGGTAAAAACCTTTACACTTGTCAGTTGAACACTTAAATTTTAAATAAGTGCCATATTTCACCCACTTGGAAGCTCTCGGGTTCTCTGGCGCACGGAAGTTGATTGCCCTTGACCGACATCTCTCCACTACTTGGGGCGACCCAAGGTTTTTCCACGCTGCTCCGATGGGGTTAAATATTCTGACTAATTTTTTCCCTCTCCTTTGGTTATTGCAGCCTCAAGGTCCCGGTATTCTGAACGTGTGAGTATTCATAAGATAAACGTTTTGTATGAAAGACGCGGGAAAACATGGCGATTAAGAGGAGAAGGCATTGACACTTCTTCAAGTAGGCTCGCTCTGTCGCGACGTGGCCTTCGGATAGAGTCAAGTCCGGTCAAAACTCTGGAGACACTGAAAGGAAATGCCAGTAGTTTGCACATCCATCTCTCCGGATTGAAACGAAATATTCAAGCAAGTAAGATTTAAGCAATGTTTGTCAATGAACTTGGGCACAAAAATACATGCAAGGTAGCTGGATATTATAACATCCTTTCGTCCAAATTGATCTATTACCAAAGATAAAAATAAATTAGTTATTTTTCAGGACTTATTCTTGCGAAAATACAAAAACTAAATTCACACTGTACAGATTATTGGGATTACTATGCAAAGAGAACAAGTTTACTTACGGGACCAAAATCTCATGATGATAGACGTCCTGAAAAATTTATAATTTCCTCTCCTCGAGGTTTCTACGTTGTTTTGAGTCACAGTGGAAGAATATGGAAGTTAGTCAAAAAGAAGCAAGCTTTCATTTAATGGGATGCATGAACATGCGAAGAAAATGACAGTTGTTACTTCGCCGTATTTAGCCACAATTGCAATACACGGCAAGTGTGGTCATATGAGAAAACTATGATACAGAAATGGTATGAGGTAAAAGGAAAATCCGCCAGATTTCAATTTCTTATAAATCTGGAAGATTTTTTCTCATTTTCCAATTCCTGAATTAGCTTCTTCTCTCATGATTACTTGCCGCGAATTATAAATTGGGCCGAACTAAGTTGAGGTATACTTCTCTCTTACCCTTTCATACATAGTGTTTTGTGTTGCATGTTCATGTGGTGGTGGAGTTTCGCATCCTTTTTTGTTGTATCCTGGCTTGCGTGTTGTTGGATGGCTGTCGTGCTGCATCCGGAGGTGCAGTTGTTTGTTGATTTATGGTATGTGTTTGCATGAGTGTTGGATGAAGGGATTTTTGCATGAGTGTGTGCGCTGCTGTGGGTGTAATTTTCCATGTTGTTGTTTTGCATGTGTTATTGTTCCTTTTTACGGTTGGTGACCTAACACCCCCCGCCACAGGCCCTTGCGGCGGCTTGCGGGGTATTATGTAGATGTAGATGTACATTCATACAAAGAAAATGGTTTCGGGTTAGATAGATGACCGTAATCCAGTTGGTCACTTTCTCATTTGTAACTTATTCATTTAATTTATCATTAATTCGAAACCAGCCGTTTTGGGCCTTTGCATCAGATTTTTTAAACATGAAAATATCAACAAGGCAATTACTAAAACCCAAGCCCTATGTGGAGGAAAACGCACCTAGGCTGGAATCGAACCCATGAGCTCTGGGTAAGCATGCGGCGACGGTACACCACCGCCTCTGGGGTCGACAAAATAATAATAAGGTATCATAATATCTTAGTAAAAATGAATGTATCGCAAAAGATAGGAGTGGATTAGAGGGGAAGGCGACATATCCGTAACCTTTACATGTCTGAGTCTGCTGAGGTACAGGTGAAGGATGGAGAGTCGGGATGGGCAATGTTAGGAAGAGAGGTAAAACAAGGGTGTCCTTTGTCACCCTTGCTTTTCAATGTACTAGTATAGTAGAATATGGGAAGGAAATAGTATTACAGGCGTGGGAAGAAGCGTACAGAGAAATGAATGCAGGTGAGAAATTCATTAAATCAGATTGGTTGGCGGATCATTAAGCTTTAGTTTTTCAGCCAAGGGGTTTTAATGGCTAAGTGCATCGGAAAGTCAGATAGGTAGTAGGATAGCTATGGAGTGAGAATAAATGTTAACAAAACAAAGGTTGAGGGGTTTCCGAGAGAAATGAAATGTAATTTCGAGAGTAATTAAAAGAGAAATGCTAAGTTAAATATTAAAATGTGAGTAAATAAACATGAGCAGGCAGAGCAGTTAATGTATCTTGGAAGTGTCCTGAACCAAAATGTTCGAACAAGTAGCGACATAAGGCGAAGAATTGCAATAGGCAAAGAAGCTTCAACTAGGAGGAAGGAATTGATGAGAGGGACATTGAGGAAGGGTGCTTAGAAAAGGCTCGTTAAAACTTTGACATGGCGAATGGTTTTGTGCGGCCCGGAAATATTGTCGTTGAAGCAAGTTGATAGGCGTAGATAGTAGGCTTTTGAGATGTAGGTTTGGATTAGGATGGAAAAGGTGAAATGAATATAAAGGAAAACAAACGAGGAAATGTTAGAAAAGGTGGGGGAGGAGAGGGGATAGCTGGGAGAAATTCAAAAGAGCCAGGAAAAATATATGGCGTTTGATTGTGAATGGTACATCAATGTTGACGTCTGATAGATGGGAGAACGTAAGACAAGCGAGGAAGGAGTCGGAAAAGGATATCCGGAATGCAATCAATCACCCCAAAGGTAGATGAAAAGATATAACTAATCTTGAGGTAAAATAATGAAACACAGAGTTCTCCATTTTCGCAATATGTACAGTCATGTCTTTTTGTCTTCACTTTCCATCTTAATCTTCCGAATCACAGGTTTTAAACAGATTCAAAGAGCATTTATAATGTTAACCTTTCATTGACAGCTTGCTATGATCAGTTTACTTGCTTTTTTGTTGTCTTGCTTACTATGATCAGTTTAGAGAGCAGCATCTCGATTTACTTTCGCCTCTTGTTTCCAAAATTAACTCAACAGCATTGTCTGCTTTAATTTATCCTTAAACACCTATACCCCCATGCCCTATGCAATCTCTCCGATGGTAAATTTAGACCCACAATTTCACCATTGTTCTCTTTGATCTTTGTACAGGGTGGGGCAAAATCCTTTTAAAAGGGCATCCTTATACTTAATTTTTTTGCTTTTGAAAACAGGAAGTCATGTTGTAAATGTATACGTCCCATGTTTCATTCTTTATTATATGTACCGCTATACATAAGCCACATTTCTGGATGAGGAAAATTTATTGAAATAAATAATTGCGTACCATAAAGATAACATTTGGCGAATAATTTGCGAAAGATTTCGCCCACCTTCTGAAAAGTACAATCAGACTGAATAAAAAAATGGCGACTGACCTATAACCTATATTGATGATGTTTTTTTTATCCTCTATATTTTAATTTTGACCCACTTTGAGTGGTTTCCTTCGGTTCGCTTATCACTTCATCAGACCAAAATACCTATAATCCCTATCAAATAATCTTTCGCCACACATTCGAGACCACACGAATGAGAAACATGAATTACGAACACTTAATTAGTAACAACTCTAAAGGTAGGCGACCCAAATACCTCCCACAACCCGACCTAGGGGAGGCTTGCAGGGTAAGATGTAAATGTTGCCACTAGTGGAAAACAATGTCTAAACCCCAAGACTTCGCTTGATTATTAATGTGCGACTTTCATTCACTACCTATGGACTTGTAACTCCACAAAAAGTCTCGTCCCGTCAATTTCACTTTATTCATGAACATAACAGTCATTCCCTTTGGTACACATTCAATGACGCATGAACGAGGACTTTTTTCTAGCGATAGGACCTTAGAAAAAACATAATGGGGCTGGGACCACACGGATCTGACCTCCAGGGAATTTCCGCTGCGATCTCGTCGCGGTGGCTGAGTGACGATATGTCTAGTAGCATGTTACGCATTCAAGTACGCTCCACACATAGTGGCCGTTTGGATCGGAAGGAAAGGCGCGTATTATGATACGAAAATGGGAGGTGGCAAGTAGATGGTGGGGAGAAATCCAATGGAATCAAAACTTAACGGCCATCCTACGAAAATGAGTGTTGTATTTGAACTTCTCTTTAACCGGCACACGAGGGGGAAGGGGAATAGGAAATATTTATAAAATCCTTCCAGATTGTCTGTCGCCACCTCAGGATATCCCTCAGCACGAGGGCTGAAGAGTCAAGTAAAACTCGAACCTACGTGCTTTGTATCCTACCTACGACCGGAGAGCGTCGATTTTAACACGTCAGTAAAGAAAGCGTTTTCTTCAGCCAATCAGAGATTGACTTAAACTGCTCTAACCCTAGAGAGAGGATGCACATCCTGACGACCGGCCACACTCCTTGTTGAAAACTGGTCAGGGGCAACGCCCTCCCCCTCCCTGCAATGACTTGTAATCTCGCACCTACTTCCCGCCTAAAGACCCCGTCCTCCCCTTAAAATACTATTAAAAATCGAACCCTGTGCCTCCGGAAGAGAATACACTTCACGTTGAAGCCACTTGGGTAGTTTTGCCTGACCCATGGCGCACGGCGGCGAGGAATGAATGCCGCCCCCTCTCTCCCCGTACCAGCACTGTATGTACTCGCCCGGTTTGTACGTCGACGGAGGACGTCACGAAAGCTCTGCGCGCGCACGTCCCTTCCCCCGCGGATGGAGTACTTCATCCCCCTATCGTTCCCCCTCCCATCCGCTTTCTTCGCAAAGTGTGGAGCTGAATTAGGGTGGGGGAGCGAGTGAAGGAGAAATGAAATCCGGCCAACCCTCCTCCCCCGCTTCCCGAAAGCTAAGCCTACGTGCCAGCCACCCCGTCAGAACACAAGAGCTCCAGCGCTATTCTCCCAGTCTCCCTCACTCGCATCGTCAACACAACCGACAACACCCTCCTCCCCTACGCACCCCTCCCCTCTCGACGCTATCTCGCACCGAGCATCCCCGCAACGAGCATCCCTCTCTCCCCTTCCTCCGATCCCCCTCATCTCATATGAGTTCCTCTCACTCCCCGGCGACCCCTCTCCAGACAGAACCCCTTCCCGCCATTCCCATCCCCCCCGCCGTCGGCAACCTTCCCCCGCACCCGGCAGCAGTCAGCGACCCCCAGGGCCACGCGGAGGCCTCCACCAGGCTCCATTGCAGCCGAACCCTTCGGAGCTGGTGGCAGTGGGATTCGTTGATTCCGGCCCGAGTACGGGACGGAGGAGCAGCGTGTATGCATGTAGCTTGGAGAGGGGGACAGGATGGGTGTAAAGAGAAGGGAGAGATAGAGAGAGCTTTGGCCTGGAGTAGTGTACCGAATTTCGGCCGTCAAGAGAGAGAAAAAACATGGACGGCGCATGCGCGCGAGTCTCCACGAAATCTCCGGCGAAAGGAGAGGAAGGGAGGCCGGAACAGGCTAATGTATACACATTGGTACACACGCACACACTCACGAAAGCGGGACATGAGATATAAATGTCCCTCCCCCACCCTTCCTCAGCATCTCCCTTCCCTTCTCCCCTTTTTCCTTCCACGTAAAGCACCACCGCACACCAAAACACCGCTCAGACCTCCCTCTTAACACCGCACTTTCTTCCCTTCGCGCCTTTCTTTTTTCTTCGAGCTATGACCACCGTGAAAAAATACCCATCTTCTATCTCCTCCCCCTCTCCTCACTCCCCTTCCTCGGAGGTAAAGGGGAGGGTCGCGTCTCACTGCTGTGAGGCGGTCGTGCATTTTATTAAGAAGCGGCGGAGGCTCAACGCTCGTAGTCGAGCTTGGACGTCTAGCGACGTTCGAATTTGAGCATCGCAGCACGACTGTCAAGTATTGCAAAATTCGCGATGTAAAACCGATGTCATTGTATTCACGTATCAGCGGTTACGTCAAAATACTGCGGCCGAAAGGAAATTTTTCACAGCGCGTCTATTTTGCGCCCCTACCATGCGGACGTTTTGCTGGGGATATCGATATAACAAATGCGATATCGAAATGCTCGGTCGTACTCTCTCTGTACCCTTGTCATGTGGACAGACTGTCTTCAACCCGGAGTCGGGTCAGATGTTTGAGAGATTATCTACCCTGGGTTAGTCCTCATTGCCTCATGAGGTTCCTCAACAGTATACGTGGAAAAATCGCTTGGGTTTTTGTCAGGGGTGACCATAGGTATCGTCCAAATTTCAACCCGCGACTCTCGGGCTGGCAAACGAACGTTCTACCGAATGTTTTTCCCGCGCTAGTCCCCACGAAAGTATTTCATTTTACATCCGAAGTTCGATTTTGAGAATGAAGCATCGCATCACCAATATTGATTACAATGAATTGCTTGGTGGTTTCACGTTAGCAGTGCGACATTGTATAAGCATCGAATATCGCCGTCGATGTATTGCAATATCGCACAGCCCCTAAGCCCGGTATAGCGTGGCTCGGGAGGACGTCAGCGGGGGAGGGGGGGGGGATGACGGGATTTTGCACCCCCTGGGATCGATGGGGGATGGGGACGGAGTGGAGGTTTACCCCCACCCAACTCTTTTCTACTTCTCCGTTTGCGAGAGCTGGGTACACGCATTTTGATCCCCATAATAGGACTCGTGGATAGCGCGGGGCGTAGCATGTACGTACGGTCGAGATGACCGATGCATACCTGTACATGTACTCGGCACCACCCCGACTCGATGCTACCAACTCGATATTTTTCGCATCGCATTGAACATCTCCCAGGTTTCGCACACGTTGATGACATAGGGTCGATACTTGATTTGATGGGGGAAACAAAAAGAATAGAGCGGAGTAAAATTGAGATTCCAAGGAAATTATTTCCTCTCACCTACACCAAAACCCCACGCTACAAATAAACCCATATTCAATCCCGTATTATCTCTAACTATGTAAATATTGGTGGATTTACCAATCAAATAAGTTTTCCTTGGTTAAATATAAAGTTCTATTTATTTTTTTAAGAGTCACATTAAATAAATCATTTTGAAATAAACAGAATAAATAATCGTGGAAGTGGCAAGCAGGTAAGGCGTACGTATTCCGATGAAGAGCACAACGGTGAGATTCTCGGTTCGGAAAACTGAAGGTGCGAGGTTCAATTTCCAGCTCAGAAACCTGTTTGGTTTTCAGTCTTATTCCTTTCACTATACCAATTACCATCGTGTTTCTAATTTCATGTTTTATCTATCCTTTGCTATGTCCTTAAGAAATTGTTTCCCCTCTTGCGCGAATTTTCGTATGAATGAGTGGGCAAGGCTAGAAGTCAAAGGGCGGCGCCATTACCATCAACAGACTACGCGTGTGCAAATTAAAAGGACATTTATCTTTGAGAAATGGGCCCCGGGATCGTCAAGGGAATAAAAAACCTAGTAGTAGGTGAGATTGTCTGTAGTAATGAGAACTAAGGACGTTCTGCGCGAGTTCTGTGATAAACACTTCCCATCCTATACCTAAGTACCTCCAGTGGAGACCGACAGACCTACGTATTAGAGCATGGAAAAGGCTTGCGTTTATTCCATAGAAGCACAGTCCCGTCCTGGTAAAGCACACCCGACACCCCCCTCCTCACATCTTCCCTCGCTCCACTACGCGATTGGGGGAGGCCCAGTGTCCCTCTCTCATTGGGAAGGGGTCTCTGTGCTCAGAGATGGGGGAGGGGTGAGATGGTCGACCCACTCCGATCGTCCCCAGGTTAGCCGCGTGGTCAAGGTGTCAGCGCATCTGTCAAAGCAGCGGCAAGCCGTCTGTTCCCAAGTTAGTGAAAACAGCTCGATGACGGATATCAGCGCGCTAACCACCCAATTCCAAACCTTGGCGAAAGAGAAATTATTCCGACGTCTTTTGATGAACAATATCATTTTTATTATCAAGATAAGGGGGATAATGCCGCAACATATCTGGTTAAAAGTTTGATCGAGCTAGCAAGTTTTGCGTGGATAATGCAATTGATGGTATTTTACAGAATGGGGTAGACATCGAATTCACACACGGGCTGACCGTTGTTAACCTCACCTGACACAACATAACGTGACACTCTGTACTACTATTAAGTCCTTCTACAATTCCACACATTTTCTGCTTATCTCGATACAAACTGATGAATAAAAACGTATTGTGCCGATCATTTTTCATTCATAAAATATGAAATCCCATTTATTTTCGGAAGCTGCATAAAAAAATATTGAAACGAAAATAACTTAAATATTTTATCAGTATAATCATTTCACAACAAGATATTGATTTTACCAATAAAATGATTTAACATGTCAAACATTACTGATTACCCTGACAGTTTTTCAAAGGTTGCAGGATTTAAATTAAAGTCCTTAATACAATCAGACAAGTTGGGTGCGACCTTTTCCGTCATATTTAAATTATTTTTAATGATTATAAAAGGCCTAGGATAATTAGGACTGTTCGAATTATGTGATTTAAGCGATGAAGGAAAATAGGAGTAAAGTGAAATTCAGAATTTTGGAGATAGCAAGTCGCTGATAATGATGACAGACTTGGAACTGCTTTTCATTAGTTCGAATACAAATATTGGCAGTGAATGATGCTAATAAGGCACTGGAAATCTTAAAAGATGTTGAAAACATTGTGGAAATAAATATAAATGAAAAAATTATTTAGTGTGTGTAGGGGCATATAATTGACGATTTTTAAATATGCATTAGGATTCATAATAATTTCATCGAAATTTCCAGAAAAATATGGACGGTCTGATCAATAATGAATGCAAGTCAATGGTAGTAATGAAGGGGATAGGAATAAAGGTTAGGATTTTTTATCTCTTTATCATCATTTTATTTATTAATAAAGTTAGAACACATTTCTTAATATTCCCTGGGAATCCTCCACTTATTTAGCTGATGAAAATATGACGTTATGTCAATAAAAAGCGCGCGTTATAAATCAGAAATGCTGTCCCCTCATTCCATTGCAAATGGTGATTCTACTTTATTGAATAATAGCATCTTCATTAATTCCGTAATTAATCTGTTAATCTTAAATTATTTTATCGACATTTTGCGTTCATTGATTCTCAAGAATGTAAGGGAGGATGGGTTCCTGATTAATGTGATGTAATGGTGGAAATAACTCCTAAAGCTAACATCACATAGGCAACATTATGACTATATCCTGCAAAAACTCAGCCTGAGGGGTACGCAACGAGGAAGGTTAAGTCCTGAGTAAGCTGCCATCAGCTGGGATTTAGGCTGCCCTTACATACAAAATATATCTCAATGTCACCATGAATTGATTTAATTCAATGAAAAACAAAACGAAAAATACTTAAATTTCGTATTGAAAAATGAACCTACACGTGTTGCAACACGACGTGCGAACCAGTATTCCCAATATTTACAGAAAGAAATGTTCGAGGTAAGTGGGCATTTACCATTGCTGTTCTGGGATAGGGGTTTGGGGCATGGTAGTCCAGTGGGTCGGACTCTGTGCTACTAACCGGAGGACCAGGGTTTGATTGCAGGTGTCACCTCTTGGCACTTCAAGCTTCATCCAAGTATGATTTTTTAAGTACCCTGCGTGCCAGCACTAGGGTGTGTGGCAGGGGGTGAATACACACCCAAACTAGGCGTGTATTCCCATTTTCCAGGAACCAGATATTCCTGGGAAACTAAATGCGGCATAGGGAAAGGCACTGCCCCTCCCCACCCTGATGTGGATTGTACACGCCGTTGAGCTTAGTATTATCGAGTGCCATCCTCACATATCAAATCAACCTTTGGGTCGATAACTGTGGTAGCATAGGTTTCTTCGTGTGTTTCGTTCATTAATACTCCAAATCTTCAACTTAATGGTGGAGGACGGTATCTAAGTTTATACTAATATCACTTGAAGCATGTCATAAGAACAGCTGTTAAGTGTCTCAATAAAAATGTTAGGCAGAATAGTTGATTCAAACTAGGCTACTTTTTGTAAATATTAAGCATTTGTGAAAGCTTCCGCGGAATAATGTTAGTGAATATATTTATTTTCGGGATTTCATTCGCATATAATATCTAATAAAACAATAGTTTCGTCGGGGTTGGCCCCTTCGCCAGAAGAAACTGCTGTTTTTATAAACATAAGCGGATGGTATCCCGAAAATAAATATACGAGTTAAAATTGTTAAATTATTAAAATAGTTAAAATAGAAAATTGTTAGATTGGGTGGTTTGAGGCGTCACTCTGTGAAATCGATTCATGCTAAGGAAGAAAATACTTGGTTTCACACAACCTAAGTTTACCATGGACTGCTGTATCCTGGCTTGCGTGTTGTTGGATGGCTTTCGTGCTGCATCCTGGGGTGCAGGTTTTTGTTGGTTTGTGGTATGTGTGTTTGCACGAGTGTTGGATGAAGGGATTTTTGCATGCGTGTGTGCGCTACTGTGGGTGTAATTTTCCATAATGTTGTTTTGCATGTGGTATTGTTCCTTTTTAAGGTTGGTGACCTAACATCCCCCGCCACACGCCCTTGCGGCGGCTCACGGGGTATTGTGTGGATGTAGAAGTATCCCCATGTCACTACAAAACACTAAACAAAGAACTTTAAACGATACAAACAAAAATTATAAATAATGGCTTCCGCTCCGAATTAGTTCAAAAATTGTATCAGAATTAATTAGAAAAACTAGCATTTGAATCCATATTTAGCCTCACCCCCAAAAATGGCATAGCCAAATCGAAAAAAATTCTCTTTCTGGGTAATTTGTCCCATCTAGTAACCGAAAACTTTCCTAAGGACAGCACAAAACCAGCCACCTATAATGGAGGCAACTTATGTAATCTCATTTCCAACAGCAAGGACAAAATTGACTGCGCTGCGAGGGTTCTGCCATTGACATTGAACAAACAACGAGGACATTCCGAGAACGAGTGAAAGAACATTATGCCTGTTTTAAAAACTAAAATCAAACCTCCCATTTTTCTAATTGAGAGGTTAAGATCTACTAGATAAAAGCCACACAAGTGACTTTATTCCTGAAATTATAATTTTCGAGAGAGGATTTCCACATCTACGTACACGAAAACACCCCGCGATCCACCAAAAAGGTGTGTGGCAGGTGTGCAACCACCTGGAGGAAAGGGTGACGGATAAGTAAGGGGAAGGGTGTTTAAAGGGTTAGGAAAAGGGAAGTCCACTCGAAGTCCCTGAAAAGACTTGTATTACGGTGAAAACCCAAATAGATTAAGGTTAGATGCCTTGGAACATAAAGAAACTCGCAGGAATGTTCAAGGTTAGGGTTAATTGGTTAATGGCTTGATGCACTCTTCCTACTACCCCCTCCTAGACCTCCCGCTGCTCCACAGACCTTCTCCTACCTGACGTCACACCCACAATTGCCTGCCCTCTTTCCCCGATTTGTAAGCATAGTATTTATAGCAACGGGCTATGAGTTTCACCTGATGATGACTTTGGTGGTGTGTATTAAAGAACAAAATATTTCTTTCCAAATAAGGTAAAATTCCGACCATATCTTTGATATGGTGTAGGTCTATCGCATAAATGGTTGTGGTTAATTTTTCTTCCCTCCTTTTCCTACACCAAAGAACAATTTTAGTGGGTGAAATTAACACTATTTTTGGATTAAGTTTTCATCCAGCATGTTTATACGTACATTTGCACATTTTTCGCGGTTTTGCAAATGTTTTTTTCCCTCATCCTCACATATCCCTTACCCATCCCACCTGTGCTTGCACCTCCTGTTACACACATTTTTTGGAGGATCGCGGGGTATTCATGCTGATGTAGAAATAGAGATTGAAGATGGACCCTTCATTTTGCTATATTTTTTGTATATATAATATATAGTTACTGTAGTACTTTCCCCATGCCACATACCCCAGCGGTGGCTTGCAGGGTACTAAAATAAAAAATAAGTAATAAGTATTCTTAGATAGCGGAACGAACAATTAGTGCTCGACCGTGTTGCGAGTCGATTGTATGTGAAGGAACTGTTTCTCTTCTACATCTACATCTACATAATACCCCGCAAGCCGCCGCAAGGGCGTGTGGCGGGGGGTGTTAGGTCACCAACCGTAAAAACGAAAAATACCACATGCAAAAAACAACACGGAAAATTACACCCCAGCAGCGCACACACTCATGCAAAACTCCCTCCATCCAATACTCATGCAAACACATACACCGCAAAAAAACACAAAAAACTGCACCCCTGCTCTTATTACCATGGCTTCTGTGCTGGAGGCTGCTTCTGGTCTTGTGGCCCAGTAATTAAGAAACACATACTAAAAAATATCAAAGGCAGTTTCAAATGTTGCTGCTTCCATTGATTTAATTTGCTATAATTTTTGCTGAATATCGACAAAATATTTCTATCTAGAATTTCCTTGGTCTAGGCGAATCCAGATTACCATACAATTGTCATAAGCATGACCTCTGCTCCAATTTCTTAGGCTTCCTTGATCAATTTGAATGCTTATTGCAAAATGGCACATATTTGTGTAAGTAATTAGGAAACACATAAAATTTGTTGTCTCAGGCGTAACTTTATGAAATTCGCATAACATATTGAAAGGAAATGAAATAATTTACTTTATATATAATAATGTAATTCCACACACTTTATTTAAAAAAATGTGGACAGGTTCAGATAGGCAACTAGATCAGTTTCTAGCATATCTAAATTATATCAATTTTAATGTACAATTCACGTGTGAAAAAGAGGAAAAAGGTTCCCTGAATTTCCTCGACCTATCCATTTTTAAAGACAAATACGGGTTACAGTATTCCATTTTTAGGAAGGAAATGAATACGGACCAATTAATTAATTCCTCTTCAAGGCATTGCTTCACCCAAAAGCTTTCGGCATTTCATGCAATGATCCACCGTTTAATCGCTATCCCTATGTCAAAATTCAATGTACATAAGGAACTTAATATAATTAAAACGTTAGCAGTAAACAGTGGTTATTCAAAAGTCCTATTAATAAACTTTACCGGAATAAACTTACGAAAATAGCCTGAAGCCAGATTTACAATCCCGAACATTTAAAATATCCCACTGTCAAATGGCGAAGAATACTATATCTAGGGGCTAATTCTCAACAATTAATTATAATTTTTCCTAAAGAAAAAATTATATATGCCTTTTACAGTGGTTCATGCCTTAAGAATCTGATCTCTCACACTAAAGACAAAGTCCCCAAAAACGAGAGGAGTGGAGTGTATGAGTTAAAGTGCTCAGATTGTAGCACGAAGATTATTGGGCAAACAGGACGAAAATTTAAGGAAAGAATTAAAGAACACTAAACATATGTAAACAATAAGAACATAACATCCCTATTTGCAAAGAACCTCATCGAAAGTGACCACAAAAGTGACTTTGTGTGCAAAAATTATTCATTTTGAAAATAAAGGTCAAAGGTTCGATGCTTTGGAACAGTTAGAAACTTTGAAATGTGTCCGTTGGAAAGATGAACTTGCCAACGAAATTTTGTATCCCTCCCACTCCCCACTCCTAGACCTACCACTCTTCTAAGTCAAAAGATGTAATTCTCTTTTCTTCCCAGCTACATTGTCACCTTTTTACTCCTCCAACCTCCCTCTCTGACCAACCCCCCTCCTATGATCAGAAGATATACATAGCAAGTTTGCTTCTATGAGGCCCACCTGATGATGACGTTCAACGTCGAAACCTGGGTCGTGTTTTTTTAAATAAAGTTTGTGAAATTACAAAGTAAATTATTTCATTTTATTTCAATGGGAAACATACTAGAAAATATCAATTCTTAGAGAAAATCTGGAAGAAACAACTGCAAAATTCATTAGATTCAAAGTCCGCTTTTCTCTTGACCCAGCGCTATCCAATGCTTAAAAATTCCAAGAGCAAGTAACAGGAAAAATGTTAACTGTACAGCATGGCATGTGGACAGAGGAAATAACTAAGAACACTGGTAAACATGCATGAACGAGTGAGAGAAAACTTTCTCCATATCGACGCAGTTTTCACGTGTAAATACAGAAAATGTGATTCGCTAAAAAAATCAAAGCTATGATTTCCCACATATCGTACGATTACCTGTTTATATTAGTAGACAATTTGGAAAACCGTATCTCCATATGTATTCTGCCTACATTGCATAGGCTAGGAAGGTGCCAATCTAAAAAATAAAAATCTACTTATTTCTTTAGAAAAATTCGATGCCTTAATATTGGCTTAAAATGCTCTATTTCGATATTGATTCCGATTATTCTTGAGATACACTAATTCTGACTGTTATAAAGAAGGAATTCTTTTATATAATAATGTTATTTCCTATCCTGAAAGGCTCAAACTTAAGGGTTGTTTCATTTTATACGGATTGATGGGTCAAGGCACGCATTACTTAGAGAATTCTCAAAGTGAACGATGAGTGAGGAGAAAAAAAGAGTGGAAAAGGGGGAGGCTTGGAATTTTTACATATATAAAGACAGGAAGAAACTACGAAGAATAAAAGAAAATAGAAGATTACCAGTAGATAAATGACGACACATTTAGAGAAGAAGGTCACTGAATATCAGATATCACTCACTAAGCAGGGAACATATTCACCAGCAGACCATGTAATATAGGTTAACAGAATATACATACATATAAGGATGCGATGGGTATTTAGAGCCACGGTAAAATTGAATATCAAGCACGTGAATTGCTTGTTTCACTAGCTTTTCTTCAAAAAAGGTTGTGATTATTTGGTGATTTCATTAGAGCAAAAATGAAGAGTCATTTGGGGAAGGGGGTAATGGATTAGACGCAGGGCAAATGCTTCAGTCTTAATTCTGCGAGACGGAGATCAACCATTTGCCACTTACTAATTAATTTTCACATTTTGAGCGTGGGGTGCAAATTAAACTTTCCCCTGAGTGCAAAGTCGACTCTCGCGGCAGAACCAGCGGAAAATAAACACACCGCTGGTATACATCACATATTTTTAACTGACAGCCCGGGAACACCGAAAGAGTGGCATTGCTTATGAATCTCATTTTAGGGATGAACTTAAGATTTTTTGCATGCACAATTTACCTGACCCAGTGGAAATCTGAGGAAAATTCAGCCACAAAAATACGATCCCTATTGTACTTCAGACTCAAACTCCGAGCGAACATTGCCAACAAAATTCGATATTCGAAGTAGCCGATTGTTGGTATGGCAGGCAAATGACAGTGCAATTACCGAAAACAACGATCAACTACGCAAAAACTGTTACAAAAGGCACTAAAATGTACAACAAAATAATTACTGTTCAATATCGAGCAAAATGTTCATAAAAGTAGAAGAAAAAAAGTTCGCCCCCGGGTGGGCTCGAACCACCAACCTTTCGGTTAACAGCCGAACGCGCTAGCCGATTGCGCCACGGAGGCGGTGTTGAGGAGAGTGATCAAACATGAACATATTCATCTTATTCCAATGAAAATATCGCTGTGTTCTTAGGGCTTAATTTATTATGAGTTTAATTTATTGTTACGTTTGCTGACTGGGAGATTAGTTCCATCATCATCCGGTGGATTTTAGGTTTCAGACTTGAAGGCACGTGAGAAATTTAATGTTAAATTTACCGGCTTGCATCCTCTCTGGCTCCGGCAGCCAGAGCGGATTATTAAAAATACGGCAATAAATTAGTACTGTAATTGGAATGAAAATACGTGTAGTTTTCTTACCATTATCTGGGAAATGGTCGAGTAAAATTTATAATAAGGAACTTCACCATTTTATTACAAAAAATTATTCGAAAAAATATCACAAAATCGTTGTTCTGTAGCACAATCACGAAAAGGGGAAGGTGGACGGAGAGGGGAATGTATCCCCTTGGCCGCTTTTCATTGGCTGAAGCTCTTTCAAATTTTGAATTAGGGAAAGGCTACCCGACGCTCTCTGGAGTCACGCGCTGACACTACAGACGCGAAACAGCCAGAGGGACGGTGCGTTCGCTGTGAGGAAGTGCACCGCTACGTTATTCTCCTTAAATCAAAGGTAGTACCGTCTTTTAATTAGTATGTGGTTAAAAATATTGTAAGGTTGTTATTTTGTAATTTTTTCATGCCTATGCTTTGTTTCTTAGCTGGTAAATACGTTAAAACATGTATAAATCATTCATTAGAGTCTCAAGCCTGGGGAATGCATACATGGCGTCTTACCGGGTCCTTCAGGAACACGGAGACTAATTCCCAAATCTATTATTGGAATTCTACGAGATGTTGGGCCCTATCGCTAGTGATTTTCCACTCATTCCAGCCAATAATTTTAACTCTTTCGATAAAAAATTAGTGGATGGGCCTGCATTGAATATTCTATTAATAGAAAAATACATTGTGGAGCATTTTAGTTAGGCGTGATCCAATCCATTTGAAAATGGCGGGCGCGCAATATTGTTTGACGCTGCTCCGTGTAGTGTAGTTACAAAAAATATTTACTTCGTAGTTGCTTTAGTGTACTGGCGAAAAATTGTCGTGCCTTATTGCTTCTTGATGTCGTAAGTAAACAGTGGCGGTAATTATTTTTAGGAAAGGGAGATAAGTTGTACATTGAGGTGTGAAAACTTAATAATGGGATTACGGTTTGGTTAATTACAGAAAGGCTTATGGTATCAATTTATTTATCTGGGATGTGGTTAAACCAAATACCAGTTAATTTTGAAATTTTCTTAAGAATTCTGTACCCGGTATTTTTTAATAATGCCAGAAGTTAAACCATTTTCTGATTTACTTTTTGTTGAAATTACTTAAACCTAATAGAAATTGATTTTTAGATCTGCAAAGATATCGTAATTTTTGTTTTCCTCCTAACATATGCGACCTCTGAAGTAAAGTGAAAGTTGTAACTGGTTAAATTATAGAGTGGCTGTTCAATAATTTTATATCACTTTCCTTCGCGGGACCTGTAGTGGACAATTTCATGTTATATTCTCTGTACCATATGTAAAGTGGCAGCCATTGAAACTTTTTAAGTATGCTCAGTTTGGCCCTGCTAACAGCAACCGACGAGAAAGACTGCTTCCTCGAGATATTGCTTTCGACCGAACAATTCGTCAGATGTGACCTTTGTAAGGCATACGGAAAATCCTTTCTGCCCTGTGTTACAGCAGCAGGATTTAGGAAAACTCAAATGCTACGAGGGTGTTTCAAAGTTGTCATGGTTTTTCTTCGCATTATTTATACCATGTTTTACGGGTATTAGTTATCAATGAAGTCGCAAAAGTCAATTGCCATTATATCCATGTTTACATTACGCGCGCATATATTACCAGCAGATAGCGTCATGTGTGCTTGTCATTGAGGCGCGTGACATCTCGCAGTCAGTCAGTGGCAGCCAGTGCAAGATGGCGGGTATTTTGCATGAGTATACCCGAGAAGAACAGCGCGCGTTAGTGCGGTTTTTGTGGGCCAAAGGATTGTCCACGGAAGAAATACGTCGCGAAATGCATCCCGTGTATGGTGACAACTGTTTATCGCGGAAAGCTGTCTTCAATTGGATCCAGGTGTTTGACAAGGGAAGGCAAAACATAAGAGATCGGGAGCGTCCTGGTCGTCCCGCGGCGGTGTCAACAGATGCCACAGTACAGCGTGTAGAACAAACAATTCGTAATAACCGGCGTGTGACGATCGATGACGTAACGCGAGTTGTTGGTTGTTCACATGGATTCGCTTACAACCTCATGAATGAGCATTTGAAGTTTCCTAAAGTTTGTGCATAGTGGGTGCCCCGGTCAGTTGCGAGTTATTTAATGACCTAACCTCGAACTTAGTTGCATTGCCAGCATAATGTAATGTGGTTGTGGGTGATAATTACACATCAGTTTACTTACTATAGCGCGGCGGATCTATCCGCTCCATCAATTTTGCCTACATTAGTTCCCCGCTAAACGATTATAACATGCATTGGCGATGTTGTAGAGCCACCTGAAGGCTATATTTCGTTAATTTACGATTTTACTTTTTTCCAGATCTTGTACCTCAGAGATGGCAGATGATAATGTAGCAGTTTCTGAGAAGAAGAGGGGCCGCCCTTCCAAGGCCGTAGAAGCCAAGGTAAAAGCATCGTAGACGTATTAGAATCTTTTGTTATTTCGGAATAGCATTTCCCATTAGGACATTTTAACGATCTTCGTTTATTAATTTATTTCAGGAGGTCCCGAAAAAGGCGGAAAAACGTGGGAAACCGGCTGATGATAAGAAAAATACTGTATCGTCAGAGACTCCCGCCAAGAGAGGACGCGGTCGTCCCAAGGGTTCCGGGAAGAAGGGGAAGGCAAAAACCAAGGTAGGTTGTATTTTCTATTCCTCGTGTAATTCAAAACTTATTTGTAACTCGCTAACCATAAAATTATTCATCAGATATGGATCTGATAACTAAAGGCCGAACCTAATGGCGTAATACATTTTAAGAAGATTTCGTTTCGAGGTATTCATTGGAAACTACTGATGCTATTTATTTTTCTGTCGCGCAGAAGACCACGGGTGTTGGTGGCAGGGGAAGAGGGAGGCCAAAGAAGGAAGAAAAAGTAGAAAAGGCTGCCGCTGAATCTTCCGGAGGAGATGATGAGGATGACGACGATGACGATGAGGAAATCAAGTAAGCAAGGCCGTGTCCTTGTATGTGAAGATTTTTGGAGATTCCTGACAGTCTGCCGCAAGTGATTGTGTTGAAAATATTGGCTTTGGATTGATGAAAGATATACAGAAAAAACAGTGACTGAGCAGAACTAGGTTTTCAGTGCCAGAATAAAAAAGTGACATGTGTAGGTGCACGAACTGGTGGTTTACAGGATTTTTTTAAAATATATCAGTTGGAGTCATGAGGAGCAACTGTCGTTCAGAAATAAAGAACAAAGTAACGCGTTTTTAAAAAATCATTCCTTGTTCGGGAGTAAAATTGAAAGTACAAAGTAATACGAAAGTCCAATTTCCTGCATATTCCTACTCTTTTTCAGTGCTCGTGTACATAACATTTCCGGAGCATTATTGAAAAGCGATAGTCATTGTGAACCTATGAAATTCATTGCGGCTACAATGTTGGGAAAATAAAACGGAGTCCAACTCACAAATGGTAGCCACAATCACAGTACAAAGTGTAATTTTCTTCAGAGACTGCTTAAAGGAACTGCTCCAGAGAATCTCGAATCCAAACCTTACGGGGCCCTACTACAAGGTTTTAAGGACTACATTTTAGTGCATCGTCGAGGTTAGACGTGACTTGAAGTGAAGTTATGTCAGCCGTTTTGTCTGGCCTTTCCTTTAGTTTTTGTGTCATGAATTGGCATCATTTTCATGTGTTTTCATTGTGTAAGTGTTCAATTAAAAGATGTCTGATTTACATGCTCTATGAATTACGTACAAGAATGTATAGCAGTGATTCTAAAGAAAGTGAAGATGTAATAGAGCATTTCCACTAAATGAATAAATAGTAGCTGAAATTTATGTATTTCTTTTAACCCCTTATTTTGCCTTGTTTACTGCGGTGGGATGAAAGCATGATGCATTCATCGTCGAGATTCGAGACGAACCATTTGGCAGGTGCCGTAACTCATTGCAGATGTATTTAATTTCTACCTCATTGCGAAAAACACTGGCACCCGATTGCAATGCTTCCCATAAGTGTCGCCATGACGCTCATTCAAAATTTACACCGGTTAAAAATTATTTTTTTACCTAGATGTGAAACCTTAAAAGTAAGTAATTTCAATTTTTTGAAAATATTGACAGCCCAAAACAATGCAAATTCAATGACAAGTTTTTGTTGGCAAGTATTAGAAAGGTGTTGTCAAAAATGAAATACAGTTATGCACAAAAACTGAGTGCATTTGAAGAAAACAATCACTTTGCATAGTATTCTACTTTACCTAAGCCAATTGGTTCTGCCCTACACGAAATATCCCCGTCGGCCAGCCTTTCTTCGCTTGTTTACATCGATTAGAGCCAATACAATTATGTGAACAAAAGTAGCAGTAAACTGTTGCGATGGAAATCACAAAGTGGGCAAATCTGCAGCCTCCGGAATCACTCGGTCAATGGAACAGCATCAAAAATTACATCGGCTTACTTGCCTGTACCCTTGCACGCGTTATACCTGATTTCGATTGGTTAGTGCACCGATGTGACGTATCAACGTATGTCAATTCGGCGGGAGTGGCGCGCATCGTCCTAACCGGCTGCCATTGTCTCCAGTAAAGGTATGTCCTTATTGATAGCTTTCACCCCCCATACATATGTATTTACGTTAAAAAATAATCTGAGGAAGGAGCAAAATAATATAGATATGAGCGAACTCTTAGTTAGAGAATAGCCTTGTATGTAAGCTTTCTTGCGAATTTATGGCGAATATTTGTAGCATAATTGCAATAGCTATGGCGTCCCGGCGGATCGAAAATGACCCGAAGTCATAAGGTGTTTTTGCTAAATATTCGGGTACATTCTGAAATGAGGTTTGCCCAGTGATTACAGTAGTTTAACTAACCAATTTTTAAATATTTGTTGTGTAAAATATAAGTCTCCGGAGAGCCTGTAAGAAGGGAAGGGGGGAGGAAATCGGCTTTTGTGCTTTAATCATTTGTGCCCTGCCAGGTAATTTGAAAATGGCGGGCGCGGAACAAGAACAAGTGTTTAAAGTAAGTGCTATATAAGAAAATTTCGTTTGCCGCTAAATCCACAGAAAATGAATGTACTGTAGTTTACACGCAAATTAAATCTGTTATAAAAGTCGTTGCACAATAGGGTAGGGTGTTATAAATTAGCAAATGAATTCCGAATTTGTTAATATTATGGGGACGTGCTGGATTTAATATACTCAGAGCTATTTCATTCGCCCCCTTTTGTTAGAGGTAATTGTTAATTAATGGTGGATATTCTGGCCACGCGCTGATTTTGTATAAGTTTTGCTCAAAGTAAGTTCTTCACAGGGCCATCCTGCGTTTGTGACAAATTATCAATTGAAATGGCTGATGAAAAGGGGGTTTCAACAGAGAAGCGAGGTCGGGGTAGACCGCCAAAAAAAGCAGCCACTGTGGTGGAAGCCAAGGTACGTATGCATTAGCTGTTTTAAATAAAATTATGTTGCCTAAAGATACTTAAGTTCGTTCAGGAAACTCCAGAAAATCAATTCGTTCGTTCCGTCTTAAGGAACATTAATGCCTTGACTGTCTTTTCATGATTAAGAATTTGCGATTCTGTTGATTTGCTGGAAGTTTCTGTTTGTTTGTTAAACAATGTTGAGGAACTGGTATACTGTCACTTTCAACCCCATGAAAGTCACGAATGAACCAATTGGGTACTTGAGACATCGCATTTTTTATGGAAAAAGAAATGAAATAAGATTTTTAAGTCAAGATTAATCGTAAATTTAGTAATGATGAATATATGCAAACGCCATTTAAAAAGAATAAGTGTGATGTGGAAGGAATCCGGATCGGTATTTATAAGGAAGGAACTAAGTTAAACAGGTGACTACTGTAAAATTGTTCCTCAATTGAAACAGCATAAGTTTGAAAAAATATTTTTTTAATCAAAGAAACGGGCGTTTTATCTTAAGGGCACCGTCACTAGAAGATGATATACAGTAGAATTGATAAGTAGTGTTACAAATAACTTGACTATCAGGGAGATGCTGCACCAAAGAAGCGAGCGAGGGCAGCAACTGCCAAAGAGAAAGAAGAGAAACTAAATGCTGGTGGAGACTCGGATGTAGCACCAGCAAAGAGAGGAAGAGGAAGACCACCTAAGAGCAAGAAGGCGACACCTGTAAAGGTAAGGATTTTGATGAGATCTCAGGGTTGGCATACTTTTTTGTCATTTATGCAATAAAAGTTGGTGGAAGACTTTTTCTTTGTAAGTATTAATACTTAGCTGTTCATAATTTTGAGTCAAGCCCCACGCTGAATCATTTAATTCAAAGTATAATTCTCTGTCAATTTCATATGAAAAGATTAAAATCATTAGAGTAAATATTTTGAAATATCTAATAATCTCTACTTCCTTTTATACGACCATAATTGCCTACAGTAATGAGCTCTCATAATCATGAAAGACTGCTTTTATTTGAAATATACGCGTAAAATGTGATACGAATAGATAAGGGTAGATCCGTGAGATCCTTATTGTATGATTTCCATTGGGTGTTATCATCTTTGCTGTAAAATACTTCTTGTTGGGAGTCGTCCAATTAAGTTATTAATCTGGATAAGTGAAGCAGTAGATATTTTTCTAAATAGATATATTAAAATACAAAGAAATCAAAAATGTGTCATTTTAAATTTAGCCATCAAAATGGAAAATAATCTGTACCTACTGACATTAATGACCAAAAATATTTGTTTTCTCATTGATCAGGATTTATTGTTGGGACTAAAGGTATTTTCCAATGTAGCTGCTTCCATTGATTTAATTCACTATAATTTTTGCTGAATATCAACAAAAGATTTCTATTAAATATTTGCTTGGTCTGTTGTGAATTCAGAATACCATTCCATCGTAGGTATGGCGTCTACTCTAATTTTTTAGGGTGCCCCGATCAATTAGAATGGTCATTGCAAAATGGCAAAAATTTGTGAACTTTGAGAGTCGCTTTCCTAATATTACACTTATGCCATTAACCATATCTCCTCTTAATTTTTCCTTTTTGTGATTCCCTTTGAAAATTTATTAATTCTCCTGATATGCATTGCTATATTAACCCTTCACTCCTGTGAACGTACATTTTCACCGTCTGTGGTGTGCTATCATTCCATGAAATTTTATAAAATTTATGTCTGTAAAAATAAGGCAATAACAATTTTCCAATAAGTAAACAGTGAATCTAGATTATTTTTATTTATTCCATGTTTTTATTATTTAGATCATTTTGGGGGTAATAAAGGCTACAGAGACATTATACCCTCCATTTTTGCTTCATGTGAGAAGTAGGATCCCGCAGATGGAACCACAGAGAAAGGGTTCATTACACAAATTAGTATAAATAATTTTGACTCTGGGAATGACCCCCACTATTTGCTGGTTGCTGACAATATCTTTTTTTGTTTATTTGATTGGTCAGGGTAGGGTTCACCTCACACTCAGTCCCACAGCTCTTGAAATTAAAACAGCATACTGGGGATCCTCTTTTTGGGCTGACTGTGGTTTGCCAGGAAGGTTAACTATCAGAAAAGCAAGACAATTAGGTTTTGCTGTTGTATTAAGGGATATCATTGGGTAACCACAATCTCCCACAATTATGCCATTTTCTTTAGAAACAATCAATCAAATTCATCAGGGAAACACTTATAAATGTGAGAAGAGGTCCTAGAAACCCTTTGTGTCACGATAGGCTACTACATATACCACTGTGATTATATCAATTTGCTTTCGAACTTCTAAGGAGGCATCCTTAACATACATCATAGGTGCCATGTTGGCTGAATATTTTGTTTCGCTAATACCTCTACGTACCTACCTGCCACACACTACACAAAGGCTTCATGAGTAAGCAACAGTAAAATTTATGATCCATGAATTAACTGAACATTTAAAAAAATATTTGATCATTGTGGGAAACTAACTTTTTCCAGAGAAGCCCACTTGCTCAAGTTTCCCCAACATATCTCCCATGACCTGTAATAACCTAGGCCCTGAAGATGTCACCTATTCGATCATACCAATTTTTTTACCACAATCAATTATTTTTGTGAAATCCAAGTTTTTAATTTTAAAGAGTAGGGTTGCTTACATACTTTCAACTTCTGACAAAACTATTACTGTCTGTAAAAGTATAGTTCAAGGAAATAATTTCAGCAAATCTATTAGTGGACATATTTCTGTATCATTTTGCAAGTTCACTTTCCTAAAAATTCCACGTGTGATTGATGAGTTAACATTTAAAGGTTTTAAAAGAATGTGTGCAGGTAAATATTTTTGTTCATGCACAGATTTTTGCATTTATTAGCCTCTTAATATTTTGTATAAGTATTGAAGATAAATTAATGTCAAACATTTAGAATATCAGTGAAATTAATGCTGACCTTAAGGCAACTCTATTTGAATTTTTAAGTGGTTCCAGAAATTTATATTAACTGTATTATCCATCTGAGTCCAAATAAAAACTTGCACTTAATGTTGAATTCTAATATAATGTAGCTTTGCCTTTTGAATATCTTATTCATATTATTAGAAGCCACCATCTCAATTTCCCCTTCAGATATTTCTTGACAAGTTTAAGTATGTATAAATTTTGCAATTCAGGCTCGAAGTAAACCTAATATCACTATTTCTGCCATAACTCATCTACTGTTAGTCATTTTTCTTAAGAATGCTGTCTTCATCCAAAACTTAATTGTTAAGTGCAGTGTAATCTAAAAGAGTAATAGTGTGTACAGTAAATAACTAGAATGCAAAGAAAATTGATATATAAGCTTTAAAAAAAAATTCTTCATAAAAACCTCCCAAAAGACTACTTTGGGCCTGCTAGTCACTGCTTTAAGTAAATGTACAAGGTATATGTTGTGAAGTACTGCTGATAAAGGGCAACCATGTCTCAATCCCCTACCTATCACTGCTCATCCTATTCTCCCGCTGCTACCCTTTTCTGTGCCATTTCATGCATGCATAAGTTTCGAATAAGTTACCTATCCCTCAAGTCTACTCATACTTCACAATGTTTCCATCAACTTTTCCCACTCTACTCTGCTCAGTCTTCTCAAAATCCATGGAGTAGACCAAAACATCCTGATTATTATCAATATTACTTCCCACTAATCCTCTCACCACTGTAATGGCATCACACATTCCTCCTCCCTTTCTAAAACCAAACTGATATCCTTGTCTAGTTGTTTGTACTTTTTTCTAACCTTCTACTGTAGAGTCCCAGCTACATTTGCTGCTTGTGAAATTAAATTTACAATCCTATAGTCTCCATTTAATGTTGCTAACCTCTACTTTGGGATGTTATCAAAATTGATTTAAGAATACTGTTTGGCTGAAAGCCTTCCTCATAATTGCTGTGTATAAGAACAAAGAATCTCATCCTTCCATTCATCTCTCAAGTCTTAACTATTCCATGGGGATATTATCTACTACTGTTGTTATTACGCTTGACATTATCTCTTTCATCTCTTGTTCTATCTTGCTATCTAGTAATCCTACACTCAAATTAGCCTAGTCTTTGTTGAATCCCCTTACTATTTCTAAACTGGCTGACCTTACCATAAAAATCTTCTATTTATTATTTCCAACTTCCCTGAATCTCTCCTGGCTCCATTAATAACTTTACTGTCTTATCTCTTATGCTAGGCATAGTTTATTTCCAAACTACTTATTTACACAGTACTTCAACTCTCTCCTGCCTATGGAATTTCTACATATCCTTGCACCGATCTTTTCACCATTTCCCTGGCCCTAATCAGTTCTTGCACGAGTTCATTATTTAGCTTTTTCTATGTTTTTCTACATTTGGTGATAAGATTCTTCCATTTTTTACTTTCATCCATTCTCTCAATCATCTCTCCTATAATCCTTATTTCCTAATCCTAATAGTCTACCATTCCTAATCTTCCTTTTGCTGCCCTTTCTATCCCATTAATAAGGTCCATCTCCTAAAACCTCTTTTGTTCCTCTATCCACTTTTAGATATTTTTTTAGGTTTTACTCGGTACTACTCAATTTTTACTCTTGATTGACCTTAGAAGCGCCACTTCAGAATTCTCTTACCCGTCCCCATCCTTTTTAATTTTAAATTGGATTTCATGACAAGTAAATTATGAATTATGGTATGAATCTGCATCCGCACTGGGTAGCTCTAACTCCTACCAGTGAATTCTAAACTCCCATTCTATAAGGTGCTTCCTTCCCAACTTGTTCCTGATTATTTCTTCTAATTTCATATAAACTTGTCTATTTCGTCTTTCTGGAGACTACCTGTCAGCATACACACGTGGATTATCACTGGATTGGTCTGCTTTCTCTTTACCAAAAAATATTCTATCAACTACTTGCTTCTATTCACTACCCTTCTAACTGGTTTCCTATTCAGAATTATGGCCCATCTGGGTCGACTCTCCTCCCTTCACGATAAATTATTGATATGGTATTAATAATAAAATATGAAAACATAAAACATAATTAAATAAATATATGATATGAACTTAAAGACTGCAACCTTAATGTGGTGGAAGGGCCAGTACGTGCTGATGACCCCTATAGCTGCCCTGAAGGAGGCAATGATATTTGCTCCTGGCAGGGTTACTCATGCCAGATATTTCAAACGGTAGATAAGAGGTAGTCACTGTACATATCTGTCCCTCAATGAGAAAGTAGCAAAGGCACCCTGTGTGATGGCTTCACTTTGAGACACTTGAGGAAGGCAACTTGAAACCAACTCAATTGTTAATCCCAAGAATGTGATGCTGTACAGCATAGACAATAAGCCCTGGCAACTATGGAAATTAGCCCGATTGACTGCTGTGTGTGCCCGGCAGCAAGAGAGGCAATGCATCCATGAGCATCATCCCACCAAATCCATGAAAAGCGAAAAAGTGAGCTACCAAGATAACCAAACTAGTTAGAATAGGGACGTGAATGTATGGATGATGTTGAGGGCAGGAAAATTAGATAATTTAAAGCGAGAGAGAGGAAATATACCTGTAGATGTTTTAGGGCTGAGTGATGTGAGATGGAAGGGTAGTAGGGATTAATGGAGTGGTAGTTATTGAGTAGTACACTGCAGAGGAGAAGAGAGCCACCAAGGGGTGGCAACAAAGCTGAAGAAAAAGGTAGGAAGAAGTGTTGTAAACAAAGAGAAAGCATCTGATAAAATATTATTAGTTGAAGTAAGAGTTGAATCGACAAACCTGTTCAGTGTTCTAATCTAAAAGTGCCCAGCATTCATACTAGGATGATGTTGGCATGGTATATGAACAGTTAGAGGACATAATTGTGGGTGTCCCTGGGAGAAACATCTGAGAGTGATGGCGGATTGGAGCAACAGTAAATGACAGAAGAGATGTTAGTGTGGTTGTGGTTTATGGTTTAGGAACCACTTGGAGAAATCAAAAATTCTGCAGGATACCGGCATTAATCATCACCAACACTTAATTTAGACATCACAAAAAGCATAGGTATGCACTGAAAATGCTGGGGGACTCAGGAAGGTATCAGATAGACTAGATTATGGTTAGCTGTAGTAGTATAGTTAGGTTCCCTGGGAGAAACATCTGAGAGTGATGGCGGATTGGAGCAACAGTAAATGACAGAAGAGATGTTAGTGTGGTTGTGGTTTATGGTTTAGGAACCACTTGGAGAAATCAAAAATTCTGCAGGATACCGGCATTAATCATCACCAACACTTAATTTAGACATCACAAAAAGCATAGGTATGCATTGAAAATGCTGGGGGACTCAGGAAGGTATCAGATAGACTAGATTATGGTTAGGCACAGAATTAGAAACAGCATAATCAATTCATATAGTTTCCCGGGAGCGGATGTGGACTCTGATTACAATTTAGCAATGATGAAGTGTACTGTCCAATTCAAAAAGATAAAGCATGGAAGAGAGTTTAGGAAAGGGAACATAGAGCCATTAACCAGATTGACAAGGAAGAAATATCAGCGGGCTGTAGAGAAAATCATGATAGAGGTAAGGGCGCTGGCTTTTATAGAGGAAGAATGGGAACATATCAAAAGAGGGATATCGAAGGATGGAAAAGAAACTATTGGACTAATAGTTAGGAAAGGACAGGGAAACCATGGATTATGGATGAGATGATAAAAAAGATAGATAAGAGAACAAAATATGTAAACTCTGAGTTAGTAGGATGGGAAAATCTGTTCAAACAATCAAAAATAAATCGGGAAAAATATTAATTTGAATGTGGAAAGATTCAAGATAAATGGAAGGAATATTTGTGTATACAAGAATTTTATGGAGAGGACAGTAGTCCAGCAGGGTTACCTCACACAAAGAGAATATGGCATAGGTGAACATACTTATGGTCCATGTTTATTTGATGGCAAGAAGACAGAAAGGGCATTAAGATAATTAATATCAAGACTGGGGACAACATTCCCTTGGAAATATTGGTAAGGTTTAGGAGAACATGGTAACAAGAGTTTTTATGGATTAATTTGTAGTATTTACAAGGGTGAGATTTGGCCATAAGATTTCGTCATATCTGGTTTAGATCCTATTTCAAAAAAGTTGAAGGCAGGCATACGTGAGGACTACTTAACAATGCTTGATTTTGCCCAAAATTAATGTAGTTCTCAGGATCATCAATAAGAGGATGGGGAATAGGGAAAATAAATACTTAGGTTATGATAAGTTGGGGTTCAGAAAAGAGAGATGCAAGCATGATGCCACAGTAGTAATGCAGTCACAAATGGAGAAGATCACAATAATACAATCAGGATGCATTTGCATGTTTTATAGATTTCAAGAAAGAATTTGATAGAGTGAATAGGGTAGAATTAATAAATGTATTGCAAAAAAAGGATGGGTAGGATACTACTTCACTACCTGCTCAGGCATGAGTGGCAGATGGGCAGTGTTTGGAAGAGGGGTAATACACGAGTGTCCATTATCACCTGTGCTTCTCATTGTATTTGGAAATGATTGAAGACTAATGGATTTAGAAATGAAAGTCAGCTGGGAATTCATGAAATCAGATTTGCTAATGATCAAGCTTTTGTTTGCCAGTCAGCCTGGGATAGCAGACACTGCTGAGTGCATTGGAAAGCCAGTGTGATAACTATGGGATGAGAATAAATGTAAGCAAAACAGGTTATGTGGTTTTCAAGAAAGAGGAATGCTAAATTAAATATTTAAATGTGAGTTCATAAACTACATTAGGTGGAGCACTTGACCTATCTTGGAAGTGTCCATATTAAAAGAGTTCGTAATTTTCCACGGACTTGATTTCACAGTATAATGCATTTCACCGACTTGCGGTATTATATGTTCCAAGTGACAAACAGCTATTGAATAAATACCCATCAGACAGAGGAGAGGGGGTTGTTGAACATTGGGGGGGGAGGTTTCTGGGACTTCAAAGTCGGTGGTCATGGCTTTTTCGGTTAAAGGAAGAAGAGGTGGTGTCGCCTTGGTTATGACTAAGTACTGGGTCTGGTCTTGGTTTATTGGAGGGGAGGGGGGCGTGAAGTGGACGGCTATTTAGAACTGTTGGATTTGTTTACCCTTGGGGAAAGGGGTGGCTGTGTAGTGTCAGTGGATTTTTTGGAAGTGAAAGTCGGTGGTCCAGGAAAGAGGAAACAAAATGAAAGAACAGTGTTGTTTTGGTTATGACTTTCCTTTGTGTCTGGTCATGGCGTAGATGCAACTGAGTATGCTGAACCGTTGGGTTTGTTTACCCTTGGTCAATTTTTGGAAAGGAGAGGGGAGAGGTGAATTATTGCTTATTACAGTGTTGTATTGGGATCCGCCAAGTGCCTTCGAATGTTGATTAGCTTTAGAGCATCCATTTTCAATCCTTTACAGAAGACATGTATTTCTGGGACAAAATTGCTAGTATGGTTACAATCTAAGAGGTGTTCAGCAAAGAGGGAATAGGGGGGTTTTGCTTTTTGTAACAACTGCGTGTTCTTGGGCTCATTTTGAAATTCCTCCCAGTTTGACTAACATAATAAGCGTTGCAATTATTGCATTAAAGTTAGTAGATGCTTGACTTTGAAGTCCCAGAAAACCCACACCCCATACCTTCAACTTCCCCCTCTCCTCTGTCTGATGGGTATATATTCAACAGCTGTGTGTGTCACTTGTACCTGATGATGTTGCCAGTCAGTGAAATGCATTGTATGGTGAAATTAAGTCTGTGGAAAATTAGAAACTCTTTTAATATGGACATCAAACAAAAACACGAAGTGAAGCCTGAAAGTATAAAGTATATTTTGGAAGTTTTTTGGACCAAAATGGTCTGAATAGTAAGGATTAATTAGAATTACATTAGATAAAGCATCTTTCACAAGGCGGGAATTGATGACAGAGACATTAGAGTAAGGATGTTAAGATAGGCTCATGAAGACTTCGAAATGGAAAGTGGTTACAGTATAGAAACATGGTCATTGAGGCAAGATAATAGGTGTGGATTGGAGGCTTTTGAAATGTAAATTAGAGAAAGATAGATAAGGTGAAATGGACACAAAGGCTAAAAAATGAGGGAGTGCTAGGTGTGGTGGGGGAGGAGAGAAGATTGTTGGGAGAAGTCATAAGCTGATCGGAAATATGGATACAAATCATTTAAATTGGCAATGGTATGCTAAGATCCATGACAGGAGAAAACAATAAAGCAAATGAGGAAGGGAAGGTATAGGATAGACTTGTTGGATGCAAGGAAGGAAGGAAAGAAGTACGAGGAACTGAAGAGGGACTTCAAAAAGCACAAGTGCACTGAAGAGATGAGATGTGGATTCAGAGAATGGAGAAATTTAGCTAGTCAGAGAAAGGCAGATTAAGTATAGCTTGGTTGAAAGTTGGTGGCCCATGCACAGATGTAAGTTAGCCTGACCTAGAGGGTACCCATTCCAAGAAGGATACGTAGGAGGGGGATGTGGATGAAAGTTTTTAAGTCAAATATTGAGAGAATAGTGCTAATGTAGCATGGAAAATTTTTCAATTGCAAAAACCTGTTAGCTGAGAGCAATACTCTAGTGTGCTCTTGGCAATGTCTTCAAAGCTGTTCACCAATCCTTCCACAACCATTGACTGCTCTGTTAAACAGTTACCCTAGGCCTTAGCCTACCTGTCTTCCACCCCTCTCAGGCCAAATTTTGCGCAATTCATGCCTCTTCCTGCACAGGTCGAGGCCACCAGCTTTCAACTGGACTATATAGAGTGTGGCGACTTAACTTACTTTTTTTGAAAGCGTTCTGCATTTGAGAAACAGAAGTTATGTTGCCACACCCTCTACTAGGTAGATGAAGCATTGAGAAAAAATTGGAAGGCAGAAAGGAACCCAAGGTAGAAAGAAGCAGCAGGATGTTGAAGGTTGTGATAAAAGAAAGAATGCTTGGTAAACAAGGAAGAAGAAACTAGAATATAGACATTATGGAAGGCATGGAAGTAGTTCAAAAGAATGATGTGGTGGAAAAGCAAATGTAGTTGAGCAAGAGTTGCCAGTGCAGTTGTGTGTAGGTGGTTTTGGAAGTCTATACTATAGTGTAATAGTTTACATTAATTGTCCCAAACTTACCACTAACTGTCAGGCTACTTTGCTTATGTCCAAGAAATTGTTTCTCAAATACCTATAGAAAGATAAAAATCCATCACATGACCATAATGATAATATTACTATCTGTTATGCCTTTCTTCATAACTGAAAACTGATTTAAATAATTTAATTTTCTTTACTAATAAAGTAAATTATATTTTCATTCATGATAAGCAATGGTATGATTACCTTCTTGTGATATCTGCTGCATTACTACAAACTAAAAACTAAACCTAAATATAAAGGATTAACTAAACGTGACCACTAGGGATTTCAATGCAACAATTTCAGAGTGTAAATATCATTCGGCTTGACCAGGATCCCAGTCAAGGCAAATGATTTTTACACTTTGAAATTTTCGCATTGAAATGTATAATAGCGGATGACTTCTTAAAAAGTTACCGTTGTGGCATCTCACGCAGTTTCTGGGAACCGCTACGGTTGTTTACGTCCCTAGCCTTACTAGATGATTGGAAAATTGTGGATTTCTTTTGAGCTGGAGAAGTCAGGGAATATATGTACAGACTAGTAGTGTACCTCACTCAACTCGTATGCATGTTTAAGGTTAGATATATGTCATTCAGAAACATGATTGTATTTTGTGTGATTTTCATTTCAAACAATAGCGGGGAGCAGGCCGTGGGCGACCAAGGAAAGTTGAGAAGAGAACAGAATCCTCAGGGGAAGAAGATGAGAAGGATGATGATGGGGTGGAGGACAAGGAATTGGAGGATGAGAAAGAAGATGATGATGACAAAGTTGACGATGACAAAGATGAGGATGATAAAGAAGATGAAGACGAAGAGGATGATGAAGATTAAGTTCTGGAGCAAGATGGAAGTGCATTTGCTGTGGTGGGATTGTCATTTTTGAAAAACAACTAATGAAGTTCTCTCTCCACTGAATTTGCTATAAAGATGTTTTTTAAGCATGCGTTTAATGTGTGATTGGATTGTGAATTAGAACAGTGTAGAAGATAAACAGGTTCTGACTGGATGTTGTCATTTATGTAATACCAATTTGTTTTTCATTTTTGGTAAAATTTTACTGCATTGGTGGTTCGGGGATGCCTCAAAAGGTAGCGGTTTTAATGACAATGGGTTTATATAGTGCAGTTTTTATAGCCGAGCATTAAATGCTGAAATGTCATGACAGCTATCTTGCAAGCCTACTTTGGTTAATGTATGGCTGAGTTGCATAGAGTGAAAGATATTTAATGATTGTTGCTGCATATTAGTTTTATAATTTTATGTAAACTAATGTTGAAATGGTCTGCTCTCTATTTTGTTGCTCGCTTAGCATATATTGGTTGTTGCTTTGTGTTTGAGAAGTGTTATTTAAGGTGCAGGCACAGTTTTGTCCACAACGTTTTGTAAATCTCATGTAACTATGTATTTGCAAGGGCATACACCTTTGTAAGACTTTTGTATCTGGTCAATTTTAAGTCTTATAGGCGAAATAAAAGTTGTTTTTTTGTACGGAAATGTTTTTGTTAGAATCGTGATTTTCCAACTTACTTCACTTGTCAGTTTATCAGAATGGACTTTACTTAGAACCAAGAGTATGCTCAAAAATAGTTGATCATTTTTAAGTATAACAGCCGATTAGATAATTCTTTTTCATTATTGCAAATGGCTATATATATCCAAGGCACGCACTCATTTATACAATGGTAGATGGTGTAACTTGGTGGAACTACATGATGATGTGTAGGAAAAAATTACACTACTCAAAAAGAAACTTAACTACGATCAGTTTTGATAAAGCAAATCCTGATCTGGCAAGGGTTTCCATAACTATATAGCACTAGATGCATGGAGGTGGGTAGGGTGAGAATAAATATAAGATTGGAGGTAGAAGGGATGGGGTGTGGCAGGGATCATTGGAGAGGAGAAGAGCAATGATTCCTGCCCTACCCACTCCCATGCATCCAGTGCTATACAACAGCTGTTGTCGAATAGCAGTGTATTTATTTCCTATGCAGATATACACACTATTTTACGAGTACAATGGTTTATTTTAGGTCAAAAATATCCTCATATGGGCATCACCTTCCTCAATGCACTGATGCATGAGTAGAGAAACTTCACATAATTCATAGAAGGATATCTTCTGAAATACGGCAATTCATTGTCCTGTAATCAAATCAAGTGCGTGGTGAAAATATCTTTCATAAATCTTTTAAAATTATCATTTTAATATGTTAAGCAACTTATTTTTGCTGCCCTGATCACCCGTTCTTTCAGTGCATGCAATCTAAGACATAAATTTGGCGTTGAATGCAGTTGAGACATTTTAAATGCATCACTTTTACCATAAACCATTCATTGATTTCACTAGCTTTGTGCATGATGACGTAATAACTCAAGCTTTGATCCTACAGCTGAAAATTTGAAACATTAGGGTTGGAAGAGAAATGAAAACATTTTGAGAATTCAAAATTATTCAACTGCATTTATTCATTATTTATAAATTATCATCATCCCATCTATAATTTCTCATGGCTCACTTCCATACATTCTGGAAAAATTTTCAAAAATCATATGAATCAGGTACTTTTCTCTTGAACCCTTACACTCTCAAAACAAAACTAATGTCCAATTATGACATTAAAAACTAAGGCAAAGCCAGACTAAGAGGTTGGCATCTCTCAGTCTTACATATTACCACAAGGATGCAGTAAAATGTAGGCCTCATAGTTAGGGCCACATAAGTTTTGGATTAGAGGTTCTCTGGAGCAGTTCACCTAAGCAAACTCAAGAACATTACACTAAGTACTTGAACTTGATTGTAGCCACTATTTGCGAGTTAGTCCGTTAATACCCAAAGTTGAAGCTGCGAAAAATTCCCAAGTGTTTCAATAACTTTTGATTTTCAATAGGTACCGGGTAGGGTACACGGCCACTTAAAAGGAGAAGGAATTATTTTTTTTCATAAATGTGACACTTCATTTTTGTGTGTATGGACGACAGTTATTCCTCATGATGCAATTTGATACTTATAAAAAACCTCGAAACCCCATAGTTTATGTAGCAATTAAAGCAATGTTTTCATTCTGGCACTGAATGCCTAGTTCTGCTCAACAACTGCATCACATGCTTCTTTATAACCTTCTCTTCCTAATCAAATGTTAAGTCAATATTTTCAACACAAACACTTACAGAGGATGATTAGTACCACAAAAGCATTTAGGTCACCGGCTTGCTTACTTCCCTCGCAATCGCCGCCCCTGGCAGTTTCTTTGCTCCCATCATTACCTACTTTGGAAGATACTTGAATTTCCTATTCCAGAAGATTCTCTGCTTCCCTCGAAACCTCCTTTGGAATATTCTCTACTTCCCTCATCGCCTCCTGAGGATTCTTGGGTCTCCACTTCACCTTCTCTGGAAGATACGGCGATTGCCCAGCCTCTTGAGTTCTGCCAACTAGAATAAAGCGCACTTGAAAATAAACAAAATACGGCCTTATGGTGGTTTAAAAAAATGGATTTCCGTCAAATAAACATTTAGCAGGAAATCAGAGTGTACGAAAGGAAGGTTCCACTATATTTGGCTTTAGAATTTGAAAGCATTCATCTTTACCACATGGAAGTAAAGATTCCCCGTAAACCTTACGAGAGCCTTATCAGACTAACTGTTTAAGTGAAAGCAAAATCTTAATGCAGTGGGATCGCTCGTCACGTATTATCATCGGTGCCGTAGGCGAACTGAGCATGATTAAACTTATACGGCTGCTACACTACGGATTTCACTGACAATTTGGAATGAAATGATTACGCGATAAATATTGACAAGGTAAATTTAAGAACTTTATTGAAGAGCCGTCGCAGCATTTTTTTCACAGTGAACATTTTTACTCTCAGCCAGGAGTCAGTTAGGCTTGAAGGTAAAAAAGGGAAGAAAATGTTTAACCTCCGAGATGAACCCTGACGATCCGTAGTCCCGAAGTTTATAAACTATTTTCAGCGGAGAAATTAACTTAAAAACAACACCCGAAAAAATTATGTTGCTCACATTTTCGCATAAACATTATCGAGGCTGCCTAAAATGATCTAACAAATAGGAGAAAGAATATAGAGCCAAAAGTAAATGAATAGATAGGCACTATTCGAGCTTTCCAATAAGCAAAAATTCATTTTGACACACGGCAATTGAAGATAGTTTCCAATGCATTTTTGGACATCATTAAATTAAGAACGTAAACTAGAAATCCCAATAATTCAAAATTAAAGAAAGGGATTTAGTTGAACCACATCATAAAAACATATAAAATCAATTGCAATCACACACACTCACTAATTTCCCTGCCCCATGAATAATTATCTTAACTTTTAATTTCCTAGAAACAAGAAGAAATGACGTGAGACAATGCTCAGCCTATTTATTTCATCAACAACAAAATAAATATTCCTCCTAATAACAACACCACACTGACCAGCGCCAAATAATATTTCAAGCCCGCCATCTCCAAAGGGATTATATCACGCCTACCTAAAACATTCGAGCGTATATGGCTAGTAAAAAGTGCTACATATAACCCCTTTAACTAATATGTCAACTATTGCCTAAATTACAGGCATTTATGATTGAACAACTGATGTTGGTAGATTAGTATTCGGAGAACCCACCTTGAAGAAACTTTTAGCATTCCCAAGTCTTGGTGAAGGATGGTCTGCACAGATCCCACGGAAATGCCAACTTCTGAGGCGATATCACGCACACATATTCGAGGGTCCTCCTTAATGATTTCCTCCACTCGTGCAATAATTTTCTTGGTCCGGCTGGTCCGCGGCCGTGATTTCTTTGGCATGTTTTCACACGACTCTCGACCTTCTACAAACCGTCGAACCCACATTCGCACATTTTTCACATCCATAACACCTTTGCATGTATCGCTCAACTGTCGATGAATTTCAATAGCTGTCATACCACGCAAGTACAGATAACGAATGAGAACACGTTGCTCTTGAATACTAAAATACTCCATTTTAAGTTGGCTTGTTCGTAAAATGTTGAATACAACCAACAGTCCAGCAGACGCCGGTCACATCTGATTGCTGCGATCACGCGCAGTACACCAGAAACTAAGGCCCAAGCTGTAGATCACCTCTCCTTCAGATTAAGCATGTGGCGTATGCTAAGAGAGTCTAGGATAAGGAAAATATATCAATAAATTGACACTGGTTTATTGTTCTAAAAAATTACATCAGTGACAAAGGTGAAACAATGATTTGAAGGTTTGGAGAATGAGCAATAGGAACACATTTTTCAAGACATATTTTAAAGTCATAATGCAAAAAATTATAAGTAAAAATGTATCATATTACTAAAGAAGGAAAAGTTATCTCATTAGTTGCTTAGAGACTATTATTTCAAATCATAAAATAACTTCTAAGAAATGACCCACCACATAAGGGGAAAGAGTAAAATTAAACGAGTACTAGTATGGCACCAAAAAATAAGCTTCTTACTCATTATTTATTGAATAATCAAATTAGCTTTCTGGAGCTAAAAACTGAAATCCGTGGACCAAAATGCAAACTTCTAATAATGAGACAACAGAATGATGGCTTTAAGACCTGTCATAAATTGAACTGGCAACTAAGTACCAAAATAAACAAATGCTCTCCTCATTGACAACAACCTTGACGTGGTGTAAGGGCTTGTGTGTTCTGATGACCCCTAGTCGTATGCTGGTGGAGCAATGATATTTGCTTCCAGTAGTCACCATTGACAGATAGGTCGAGGGGTAGGAGCCAAATGAAAGGTGCCTTACACAAAATCTGTACCTCATTGAGGCGGCTGTAAAGGCTTCTGCCCCAATATTGTGATGGTGTTACATTAAAAACATTATTGCAACAGGTAAGGGAAACTACTTCAATTAATTATCCAAAGACATTAAGGATTGATGTAATAATGAAAATGAGTCCTGCCACAACGAAAATGAATCCAACGATGGGACTGGGCACAATCAGCCATGTGTTGTGACTGGCATCAGGGGAGGCAAGGCTTCCTCAGTCGCTAGCTCACGAAATCCTTTCAAAGCAACAGCACAGGTGATGCAGTAAAGGTCCGAATTAGTTAAAAGAGGAACACTTGGAATGTAAGGACACTATTGAGGACATAAAAAAGTACAGAACATAAAACAAGAGAAGGAAAGAGGAAATATAGATGCTTAATGGCTGGGAGAGGTAAGATGGAAGGACAGTGGGGATGACCCGAGTGATAGTTACACAGTACAACAGTGGAGGGGAAGAGAACAATTGAGGGGAGGCATTATTTAGGAAATAAGAGGTTGGCACACATGTAGTAAACAAAGAGCAAGGGTCTGATAGTATATTACTATCATAAGTAAAAGTTGAACGAAAGAACTTGCTCATTGTTCTGGTCAACAGGCCACCAAGCATTTATAAGAAGGAAGATATGGAGAGGGTATAAAATCGGCTGGAGAACATACCTGTAATTGTGGATGTTCCTGGAGGAAAACATTTTATTGTGATAGGGGATTGGAATGCGACAGCAAGTGAAGGAAGAGATGGTAGTGAGGTACAGGACATCTTTTGGGAACAGTTACAGAGGGGGGAACATTAGGTAAACAAATAAGAGGAAGGAATAAGATAGGGATGTTAGAAAGAATGAAGGGAGGAAGGAAATGTACAGAATTGAGGAGGGACTTACTGAAATGTCAGATAATATTTTTTGTTAAAAGAAGCAAATTAATGCATTGCCGGACCACTGTATAGGCTGTGTGCATCCAAAACCTACCTTAACCGATATAATATCAATAATAATAAACAAATGCTCATCTGAAAAAGGTTTTAACGCCGGTTTGTAGTCAAATAATTTGACAAAATGAGTGAATCGGGTTAGTATTCTCTGATTTTATAACAAAGACATACAAAGAAACACCTAGGGTCTGAAGTAATTATAGGCTTTAATGCTATTTTATTTGGGAAAATAAAAATATTGAGTATGGAAATTCATGATCCTTCCACCATTAAACCTAAAATTCTCGTTATTTTTACAATACATAGTGTTCATGTCTTCACAATGAAGCATGTCTTCATGCATTGGTAAATATTACAATAATCTATTGTCGCACAAAAATATTTTTAAAAAACCTAAATAACTATGGACCAACATTAACCAGGATGATGCTACAAATCGGCTATAATTATACCTTTTATCCTGAGAATCCGTTTCCGAGGAGTGAGCCAGACATGTTCATCTGCAATTAAAAGAGTAATGAAGCATGATTGATACTTAGCCCCTCAGCAACAATTATTGTGAACAAACTGTCTGAAGTCCACATAATGATGCTTTAACTCAAAACGGGGAAAATACACGGGAAGATGAATAACATTATTAATAATTCATTAAGATTTTAAACTAAAATGGTCTCTCTCTTGCTCTGATAACTGAATTCTCTTTTGTGTAATGGGATGCATTAATGTCACACAAATTCAAATTAGAATGCGCTTGCACCAATATGGTTAAATGATGATTATGTTTTACCTTGAGTAGGTTGTTCTTAATCACTACTACCCTTTAAGAGATCAACCTTTAAGTAAAACGCTTCAATATTTTAGAATAAGACTTGAGGTCACCGATTTTACTCGGCGCTAGAATAGCAGAATTCACTAAAACAAACCAGAGGTCTGAAAATTAAATGCGTCATATCTTAGATTATTCTTACCTGAATTTTGTGAACGGCTGTGCCCCAGCAAATTAATGTCTACTTTCCTTCGACGATTTCAATATAACAATTAACGTATTATGCTTCCACAATTCGCACATCACGAAAAATAACTAATGTGACAGAAATTAAATGAATGTCAAACTAAATTTCGGAATCAAACGGATAAACACGACAATTGATCCCTCAGTGAAAAAATTCCTACTTCTCACCATGCGCCTTTCTACTCAAATTCCACACACTTACGGCGACTCTTTTGGCCGGCTACTAACTGCTATCTCATTGGTTAATAGCGTCTTGCCCATGATTGGTCTTGAATTTTCCAATTATATTATTAATAATAATCCAAAATAATATTATTCAGACTAATATTTACGAAAAAACAAAGTTATATTTTTCGTTAATAATGGCATAAAATATCACAGCGTGTATTTTAATGTTGGCGCTATTTACAAATGGCTGTTAACGTCTCCTAATTCCAAATGAAGCTTTCCAAATTCATCTATAGATGAATGCATCGCATGGTGTAGACTTCCTTGCGTTGTATCTGCAAAGATAACCCGCGAACGTCAGTGCAAACACATTTCCCATTTACTCCCAGTCACGAGGAAAAAACGGGATATCTTGCACATTAGTAATAAATGAAGTTCACTGAAACAAAGAAAATTTTCTCAGGAAGGAGTTAATTGGACTGCATAAGCATTATGAGAAGGGTAGATTAATCAAATACAAGAGAAGCTTACCCAATAATCATCGCCTTCAGCATCGGGGATCATATTTTTCCCAGTAGCTCACCAACGCACATTCTTGATGGGTTTCTACATTCAGACTGACTTCATACGTGTAACTGATTTTTATGACTGCACCTAAGATCTAAGGTTACGGTCATGACTCCTGCCTCCAATGATATTTCATAATAGATTCAAGATACTTTCAAAGAAGTCTACAGACAAACAGTTCCTACCGTTTTGCCACATGCTCTACAAGAAGAAATTGGCAACATGGATGACTCATAATTTTCTCACATAGTCACACCAAAATTGGTTTTATGCTAAATTACTACCCTAACAACCAAAGTTGGATTTGTGTCACATTTTTACAAACCCTGTTTTGTTATAAAAGACTGAAGACATTGCCCAAGGCCAATCTGGAGAGAAAGTATTTTACTACCATACAATTTTGCAGCTGGTATTCAAATAATTAACACTGAAATGGATGAATAAATACAGGACATGCACGATTTAAGTCCCAAATAAACCTTTCCACTAATTTGCCAATGCATCTTCATTGCTGCTAATGAGAATGATTAATCATCTCAGAATCATTTGATTTATGGTAAAAGAAGAATTTAAATTTGGTGCACATCTATGAAATTATAAGGCAAAATGATTTTTGATAGTTTTGGATAAGCTCCTTGTAAATATATATTTTGAATTATTCACAAAAGTCTAGCTAACTATAACTGTAAATTGATTTTTTCAATCACTTTTTTGCCTACATAACTAAAGTGTATCTCAGAGATACACATGGCTCAAAAAGATATATTATAAAAGGCAGATGCAGTATTAAAGATTGAAAGGTAAATATCTACTTCTGGGGAAATCTAACTGTACATTTTTACTTCATATGTGCAAGGATGGAAATTCAGGAAGAGAGAATGCTCGGGAGGAAATTTAAAAAAATACTTTGATGATAATAACATTTTCATGAACTCTGACTACAAAATAAGAGTCAATAAACCTTTTTTCCTTATGAAAGGTAAGTACCTCTGTTTACATTTCAGAAACCCTAAAAATGAATCTTTCATTTATTAATATCTTTTTGCTGGTATACTATCATAGCAGTTCCTTCATATAATATTTCAAAAAAATAAAGATTTCAGAAACTTTTTACCATTCAAATCACTACACCAAATTCATTTGACACACTCTTTCGTGTAAGAAAAATAAAATTGAAATTAATATACAAGATATATACAGAGATGAGAAAAACAGAATTATGACACCTGTTAGAAATGCTTAGGAAGTTAAACAGAGGAACACATTTTTCAATAGGATTTAATAAGTGGTTTTATCAAGATATATGTTCATCTTTTCATGTTCATCCAGAGTTTTGACATACAAGAAGACTATACCCTGCAACACTGTCCTAGATGAAATTCTCTCAGGCCCCCAACATACTCCTTATTGCATGCCATGAATTCATTCGTTCTAGTCACTTTTCCTTAGTTTAGCCATCTTCTTGGGTAACTGACATCTTCATCCACCAAATGTAAAAACAGGTCTTTCACTCAAGAGCTATTCTGGATATCACTTTTAAAAAAGTATTTCAGAAAGCGTGTGCCATTCAAATCAATGAATCCATTTTCTTGGGCACTCTCTTTTATGTATAAATATAATATTTAAATTAATAAACACGATAAACAATTACAGAGAAGAGAAAAACAATGATGACACTAGTCAGAAATGCTTAGGAAGTTCCCATAGCATCACTTTAAAATCTTATCGCAGAATCTTCGACTTAGTGAAACTCCCTTTCAATATGGAAAGAAAAAACAAACCTGAGGTGCTCAAAATATTATTTCATGAATGGAAAATTGCCTCTGGTGACTAAAGAGCTAACTATCATTAATTTGCTCCTGTCATTATAATAGTTTCAAACCTTTTGGAATGATCATATGAGCACAAAATATGCTGAACATTATGACTGTCTGTTTGAGGTCATTACTCCACATATCATTGGTGAAATATACAATATATTGACTAATGTCAGAAGAGTGAAGGTAAATGACAGTGCTAATGCTGTAGGCATCTTAAGTGAATGGATATTTTGCATTAACATTCTTACATACTTCAGGGTTAGTTTGCAGTTGTTTAAGTCATACACACAAAATTGCAGGCATTTTTCATCACTGAGAACAAAACATAGATACACCTATATACACCTGAAACCATAATCTTCATGATTATTTGGATAAGGGTCAAACTATTAAAGGTGCATGCTATAAATTATTATTAAACCTGTTTCCAATCTGCAAGAATGTTTCCACATTGACCCACAAAAAAGTCCTTTACATCACATCGTGACAAACCATGTCAATCCTCTACAGTTGTGGACATAAATTGATGGAAGCCACAATTTAAACCTGTTTCTCATTGCCCCTTATCTCCAGATATGGCAGTCTCAGATTACAACCCATTCTCCAAAACGAAGAAATTGCAGGCCGGAAAGTGATTTTATTCTGGTGAGAGGGTGTAACTGCAGAAAAATACACACTTTTCACAGCCTGTATGATAGCATTATTTGGAGATGATCAAAATTACATGGGGGAATACATTTGTTTATGAAATGTTTAGGGTGGCATGGGAAAGACTTGAGCTGGGTAAAAATTGTAGGTGGCAAAATGAATAATTCAGGTAATTTGACAATTGATCAACCATTAGTAAGGTAGTTATGTTTTTGCACTTATTTAACAGGAGCACAACTAAAGGTATGGAATAAGGATTTACCATAAGAAAACAAAAGTTTGAACTAACTTGTTTACTTACTTCCTGGTGACTACTCATCCGCAGAATACCTGGATTACCACTATATTGGCCAGGTCTGCTTTTTCTCTGCTAATAAATATACTATTTACTACTTTCTTCTGTTCATTACCATTTAACAAATTTCCTAATCAGAATTATTGGCACCTTTTGTCGACTCTCCTCCTTGAACAATAAAGTATTTATATGGTATTACGAGTCATGATCATAAAGTAAGGGCCGTTTGGTCACAGGAAAAAATACACTCATATGAAACACATTTTATTGGCACTTTTAGTTAGCTACAAACCTACTTCACTTCTCTACATAATTGCCATTCACTTCTAAGCGTTTTTCGTACCACTGCACCAGCTTCTTTAACCCCTCTGCATAGAAGCTCACCACCTGAGAGTTGAACCAATTGAAAACGCCGTTCTGGAGTTCCTCTTCAGCTTTGAAACGCTGTCCACCAAGCAACTGTTTCAAGTGTAAGAAGAGGAAGTAGTTGCAAGGTCAGGACTGTACAGTGAGTGGTTAAAGAGTTCCCAACAAAAATCTTGATTTTTTTTATTGGTTTTGGCAGCAGTGTTTTGGTACCCACCTCGCACACAATTTGTGGTATCTGAGGTTTTCTGTGACAATATTGTAGACAGTAGTGCGTCCAAGTTGAGGAAATTGTTCAGCCAGGCAATTAATCATCAATTGACGATCACATCGTAGTTTTTGTTCCACTTGCAAAACAATTTCATCGGTCAGAATACTGAGCCTGCCACTTTGCTCTTCGTCATGGACATTTGTTCGTCCATTTTTAAAATCACAGCACCATTGTCTAATCTTTCCTTCACTCATAACTGTAGGTCCATAAATGAGGCATAACTCCCGATGAATTTCAGCAGCTGACAATCCTTCTGCATGCAAGAATCGTATGACAGAATGCACTTCACAGTTGGCAAGATCAATGATTGTTGCAGACATTGTTGTTTACATGCATGGACAAGCAAACGACTTCTGAAACAAAACAAATACTGCCATAGCTTCTAAATGAATCAGTAGTAGGTGCTGTAGGAGTAAAACTGTGTTCTGAAGTGCATGTATTAAAATATAAGCAAATGGCCCTTACTTTATGAATATGGCTCTTATTATGTAATCTACCAGTTAAGGTACTTTTGGATGGACTCAACTATCAAATAAATATTTTTGCAACTGATAGCAAAACACAACCCAACACCATATTCTACAACAAGTCCCTCTTTATCTCTGTGTACTTCCTTCCTTGCTTCATCCCGTCCAATATCCCTGTCTATTCCTGCCCTTTCCTCGTTTGCCTAATATTCTCCTCTTTATCATAGACATCAACAACCCACTGCCAATCAGTATGCCCTTCATCCATTTTTCTAGTCTCCTTATGATTTCTCCCAACAATCCCCTTTCCTTGCTCACCATACACTTCCTCATTTGTTTTCCTTTTGGCCCATTTCACCTTCTCCACGACCACATTTCATAAGCCTCCAATCTATGTCTATGATCCTGCTTCAGAGACCATGTTTCTGCGCCGCACATAACTACGCTCCATAACAAAGTTTTAACGAGCCTTTACTTAAAATCCTTACTCAACATCTCTGTCATCAACTCCCTCCTCTTTGTGAAAGCCCCTTTGCCAATTGAAATTCTTCCTGTTACGTCCCTACCACTTTGACAGTGTTGGCCCAAAACACTTCCAAGATATGTAAACTGTTCCCCCTGCTCTAGTTTTTGCCCTCCAATTTTAATGTTAAGCTTAGCCTTTTTCTTTCTGAAAAATCCCATAACCTTTGTTTTATTTATACTGATTCTCATCCCATACCTATCATACTGAATTACCAATTCACTCAGCAAAGCTTGCAACCCCTTGGCTGACTGACAAACTAGAGCTTGGTCATCAGCCTGGAATCAGATTTACTTGCTGGTCACTCCGCAAGCAGGCAAGAACCAAAGCAATAGGAGATCGAGATGGTACGAGTTTAAACGAGGCCGTACAAGCTGTCAAGACGAGCATCGCGTTGGTAGACCAAATGAGGTGACGACTGCAGAAACAGTGAAGAAAATCCACTAAGTGGCACTCGATGATTGTCGACTGAAGGCGCGAGCTAGCAGAAATAGTGGGCATTTCAAAAAGTGCGGTACATGACATATTAACTGAAAATTTGGACATGAGAAAGCTGTCTGCAAGATGGGTGCCACCTTTGCTCACACTTGGGCAAAACCAGTGTCATGAAGATGTTTCAATCAAGTGTTTAGCAAAGTTTCACAGTAACAAAGCAGAATTTTTGCATCGATTCACAACCATGGATGAAATATTGGTCCATTACTTCACACCTGAGACAAAAGAAAAATCAAAACAATGGATTTAACAGGGAGAACTGGCTCCAAAGAACGTGCAGACTGTTTCATCTGCAGGCAAGGTAATGGCGTCGGTTTTTTGGGATGCTCCTGGGATAATTTTCCTTGACTATCTTGAAAAAGGAAAAACTATCAACAGCAAGTAATATGCATAGAAATAACGCAACATTTGAGCGAAGAAATCAAGCAAAAGCGGCTGCATTTGGCTAAGAAAAAAGTGTTACATCATCAAGACAAAGTACCAGCTCACAAATCCATTATTGCAATGACCAAAATTCATGAATTAAAGTTTGAATTGCTACCTCATGCAACCTATTTGCCAGATTTACCATTGGATTTTTTTCTGTTTGCAAACCGTTGCCTAATCTTTTTGACAGGGATGCTACACTTCATCACAACTAAATTGTGATTAGAGTCTAAATCTGCTCCCAGGAAGCTGTACAAATTGATCACACTGTTCTGAAACCTGTGCCTAACCCTAATATAATCTAACTGATACCTTTCTGAGTCACCTGGTATTTTTCATGCATACCTATGCTTATCTCGATGACTAACTCTGGTCTTCCACAGAACTCAATTGCTATTTCCCTTGTAACTAAACCATAGTCCCCCACCTCATCACCATCTCTACCTTTGCCTACAGTCGAATTCAAATCCCCCATAACCATCATATAAATTCCTGCAGGAACCCACACGATTATGTCCTCACATTGTATACCCAATTGACTTCTTCCTCCTTATGATTGCTTGGTGGAATGTATACCTGAACAATCAGTAAGTTCATCGGTTCTGCTTTTTTCTCTAATAGTTATATTCTATCCATTGCTTGCCCTATGTTGACTCTGCTTTTTCCTACCTTTTCATTCAATATTATGGCAATGCCTTGTTGGCTCTCGTCCCCTCCGCGGCACATTACTCCAACACTATCACTCCAGTAATACCCATTATCCTTTCATCTTAGTATCCATCATTATATTCTTGGGAATAATAGAGGTGGTTTCCTATTGCCTTCCTCAATTGTGTATTTAATGTGACACCATTACTGAATGACCACCCCACTGGGTTCAGATGCCTTTGCAGCTGCCTCATGGAGGAACAGGTGCTGTGTGCACTACCTTTGGTCTGGCTCCTAACCTTCGATCTATCTCGCAGGGGTAACCCAACCAGGAGCAATTATCACTCCTCTCGCCAGCACAGCTCTAAGGGTCATCGGAACACATTAGCCCTTCCAGCACCTCAAGGTTGTAGTCCATGGGAGGGATATTTTTATGTATTTACACATACAAATATATACATACATATATGTATATATAAATATATATCTACACATACATATATAAAAATATTTCTGACCTGAAGAATGCCTCAGGGAAAGCCAAAACCTTTCTGAAACATGAGTGTCCTTTTATGTGTTTTCTATTTATATTTTCCTTTTCAATTTTGTGCAATCCAACTGAATATATATATGGTGTGGTGCCTAAATCCAGACAAATTTCACTTTGAATTTCCCGCCATATCGTAGTTCTACTGCATGTTGCGATTGGCACTCTTGAAAGCTGTAGGCATCTAGTAAACAGTCATAACCTCAAAATGGTCAAGATGTTACGTACAAGTGTGGAGTACAATCGAAGAGCTGCTATTATCGCAAGTGTTCTCGCTGGGTGTTATATTTCGAAATAGTTCGATTCTTCTGGTACCCCAGATCAACTCTTTATGATATTGTGGCTAAGTATAATGCCTTGGAGAAGTATGTGGAAGATTTCGCTAACCCGGTGAGGAAATCTCATTCGAGAAGATGCGTGCTTGTCCAGATTTAAGCGCCGTACCCTGTATATATGTGTGGGTCGCAGTAGTACTGGGGTAGCGCGTTGGACTAATGACTGGAGGGCCTGGGTTCGATTCCCGGGCAGGCCTCTCTGGTCACCTGCAGCTCCACCCAAGCTATGTGATTTTTCAGGTACTAGATCTTCCTGGGAAACCATAACCGGCACAGGGAAAGGAACTGGCCCCCCTTCCATGATGTGTGAATTTCACATGCCATCAGGCTTAGTACTGGGTGAACTCTATCATCACCTCTCAAAACGACCTTCAGGTTGATTACTGTGTCTATGGTTATGGGTTATATATATATATATATATAAATATATTCATTCATATGGATCGAGAGAAATAGATATAAGTGAAAATGGAGAACCACCTCAATAACCATAACAACTTACCAATGCCGCTGAGGGTATATCCTTGAAACTTTCATTTTCAGTAACTTTGACCCTTCACATTGAAACCGATATATCTGTTCAGATTCCCTCCACCACAACAGAATAAAAATATGCTTATAATTTATTAATAAATGGCCATGGACAACCTATCTACTTTTATTCCCATTTGATTGGTTTGCACAGTCGCAATCACAGACATTAAATACACGGAAGTAGTGACCATTCTGTACCTTTTAACTGTAATGAAACAATGAAATATTACCCTCTATTTTTAATGACATTTTTCACACCTCCTGCATATTAGGAAATATAAAAATTCAGGTAATTGCATTGTTTTGCACAAGTACTTAGTTAATTCATGCAATAGTGCAAGAGGCCTGTTCATAAAGTCCTTGAACCTTTTGAATAGCATGCTTCCTGTTGTTTATTTTTTAATCCGCTCGGGAGTCATGACTATGGAAACTTCTCGAATAATTACCTTCAACTACTTTATTGATAAGTTATATGAAGGGGTGTGGCAAAAAATTGGATCTGCAGAAATGAGATGTTTGAAGGACCAGAATTGTTTTGTGAAATTTTGCAAATCCTATACAGAAACTTTTGAGGTGATTACTAAGGCTTATGGTGAGGATGCTATAAAATGCACTAATTGCTATGAGTGATCCCTCCCTCGCTCCCCTAATTTGTGCCTCACCTGATGACAGCAGACCATAAACTACGTTGAGTTCAAGTCTGCCAGGAACTGTTTGGTTGAGCTGAAGATGATGAAACCTTGTCCAGGATCATTACAATTGACGAGCCATGTGTTTATGGATATCACATCAAACAAAAGTGCAACCTTCACAATGGTTTGAACAGATCTCATACACCTATTAAGCCCAAACTTAATCAAAGTTATTGTAATGCAGTTTTTTAAACATACCATATTTAAGAATAAATTCCATTAACAGATATCTCAAATAAAGGATTGAATTAGTGTGTTGATTTTATCCAGCTCAAAAAAGGCATAAGATTCATGTCTTTAATGACTTGCCAATTCTTCTATTGATTTCACTTGCCTTGTATGAAATGATTAAATAATTCAAGCCTTTATTCCAGAGATAAAAACTTAAAATAAACTTTGGGATTGGAAGAGAAATGAATACATTAAAGAATTTGAAATTACTCAACTATATTTATTCATTGATTAGAATTGTCATCATCACATTTAAAATTTTTTCATCACTCATTACCATACAACCTAGGTCATCATTCATGAAGTATATTTTTCAGGCACTCTTCTCTTGAGCTCTTACACACTCAAAACTTGAAAATAACATCAAATAATGAAATCAAAAAATAAGGAAAAGCAAAATTGAAACATTGACATTACCCCACTTCAACACAAATGCATTTTAATGCACCTCAATGGTGCACTAAAATGTAGGCCTCAATACCTGGTGTAGCATCCTGACGTCTATGAATCACAGGCATGTGATGTTGAGTTCAGGACCCTTTCTGAACTTATCAGGATGAGTAGTACCTATGACGAGGAAGGGTACACAGGTCCAGAGTGCGGAGTGATGACATCTCACATGAGCGTGAGTGGGACGGATGACCACGATGCTCACCCAGCGGGCATTGACCGCGGGGAGACATGAAGATGACGTCGGACCTGACGGAGCCGATATAAGGAGGTGACACCGAAACGGGGGGGTCGTCGTTGGTTGGTTGTCGTGCTAGCTTGGCGGATGTAGGGGAGTTGCAGCGTCCGCTGCAACAAGGGACGGGCAATACTTTTGACTGGGGATCTTTAATCTGGGCAAGTCGTTTACTCAATAAACTTGTATCCCGCATTCCTCTGTCTACGTTTCTTCTCCCGGGTTACCCTCGCTGCTAACCACGAGGCAGCCACTCGACTCGTGGGTAGCAATTGTCGCCATATCCCCTGCGAAGACGTGGTGGGATACGACACTGGGTAACATAAGGTTTGTATTAAGGGTTCTCTGAAGCAGTTCCTCTATGCAGTTTCATAAGAAAATTACACTATGCACTTGAACTTGATTGTGGCCACTATTTATGAGTTAGTCCATTAATACCCAATTTGTAGCCACAATATATTCCCAAGTTTCTTAATGAACGCTGCTTTTCAATAGGTGTTGGGCACCGACATGACCACTTAAATTGTAAAGGAGTTTTTTTCCAGAAATAGGATACTTCATTTTTATGAGTAAATACACTTACTCCTCATGATGCCAATTAGTACTAAAAAACCTGGAAAAGCCACAATTCATGTAGCAATTAATGACATTTTTTGATTCTGGCAGTGAACAACTAGTTCTGCTCAATCACTGCATCACATGCTTCTTTATAAAATCTCCTCGATCCAAAGTCAGTATTTTCAACCGAAACACTTGTCTGAATCCCAAAAGCATTCAAGGGCAGGCACTTGCTTGGTTACTTCCCTTGTTATTGGTACCTCCGGCAGATTCCTGACTCCTCTCATTCCCTACTACAGCAGATTCACAACTACCCTCATGATCTCCATGGGAAGATTCACCAGTTCCCTCACTGCCCCCTCCAGAAGATTCTTTGCCTCCCTCATTACCTCTGGAAGATTCCCTGATTCCCTCATTGTCTTGTCTGGAAGATTCTCTGACTCCATCATTAAACCCTTCGGAATATTCTCCAGTTACCTCATTAAATCCTCCAGAAGATTCTTTGCCTCTCTTATCACCTCCTAAGAAAGATTCTTGACTCCTCTCATTACCAACTACAGCAGATTGACAACTACCCTCATTATTTCCTCGGGATGATTCCCTAGTTTCCTCACAGCCTCCTCCAGAAGATTTCCTTCTTTCTTCACTTCCTTCTCTGGAAGAGTCTCTTCCTCCATCATTACATCCTCCGCAATATTCTCTGGTTGCCTCATTAAATGGTCCAGAAGATTCTTTGCCTCTCTCATCACCTCCTACGAAATATTCTCTGATCCTTTCATTACCTATTCTGGAAGTTTCTTGATTCCCCTCATTACTTCTTATAGCAGATTTGACAATGCCCTCATTACCTCCACCAGAATATTCTCTGTCTCTCTCATTAACTACTCTGGAAGATTCTTGACCCCTCTCATTACCTACTATGGCAGATTCACAACTACCCTCATGATCTCCATGGGAAGATTCACTAGTTCCCTCACTGCCTCCTCCAGAAGATTTCCTTATTCCCTCATTTCCTCCTCCTGAAGATTCTCTTCCTCCATCTTTACATCCTCCAACATATTCTCCAGTTGCCTCATTAACTGCTCCAGAAGATTCTTTGCTTCCCTCATCACTGTGTCTGGAAGATTCTCTGCTTACCCAATTACCTACTCTGAAATATTCATTGACTCCCCCATTACCTCCTCCAGAAGATACTCTGGTTCCCTCATTGCCTCCTCTGGAACAGTCTCTGCCACTTTCATTACTTACTATGGAAGATTCTTGACTCCGCTCATTACCTCTTACAGCATATTTGCAATTACCCTCATTACCTCCTCCGGAAGATTCTCTTCCTCCCTCATTGCCTCCTCCAAAATGTTCTCTTCTTCCATCATTACATCCTCCAAAATATTCTCTGGTTGCCCCATTAACTGCTCCAGAAGATTCTTTGCCTACCTCATCACCTTTTCTGGAAGATTCTCTGCCTACCCCACTACCTCCTCCAAAATATTCACCTACTCCCTCATCACCTCCGCTGGAAGATTCTCTTCCTCCCTCATTTCCTCCTCCGAAATATTCTCTTCTTCTACCATTACATCCTCCAGAATATTCTTTGGTTGCCTCATTAACAGCTCCAGAAGATTCTTTGCCTGCCTCATTACCTTGTCTGGAAGATTCTCTGCCTACCCCATTACCTCCTCCAAAATGTTCTCTTCTTCCATCATTACATCCTCCGAAATATTCTCTGGTTGCCCCAATAACTGCTCCAGAAGATTCTTTGCCTTTCTCATCACCTCTTCTAAGAGATTCTTGACTTCCCTCATGACCAATTGCAGAAGATTCTCTGTTTCTCTCATTATTTTCTCTGGAAGATTCTCTACTCCCCTCATTACCAAACCTGGAAGATTCTTGACTCCATTCATTAACTATTCCGGAAGATTCCCTCATTTCTTCATTACCTTCTCCGAAAGATACTAAGGTCTTCTCAACTTCTCCTTCAGCAGATTCAGTGACAGCATCATTCACTTTAATTTCTTTTTTGGGCCTCGATAGTCCCTTGCCCCTACTGCTTGTTGTCTGTTGGGTGAGATAAAAATAAATATCAAATTTAATTTGCCCTTCTAAGACCAACTTCTACACCTCTATATTAAGCCATTAGTTATAATGTCCATCTCTGAAGATATTTATCAATTTAATTTCTTTGGATAAGTTTGCACGTTAGAAATAGCTAACTAGTATTAATGATTTGAGGAATTGAAAGCACTAATTACTCTGTTTTTGGGTCGCCCCTTCTTCACTGATCCCTTGGGACGTCCCCGCTTTGCTGCTAGAGTAGACTCTGCGATCTGAGAACTGAAATAAAGGGCACTTGTAAATTAACAAAAAAGACCTTAGGATGGTTTTAAATTATTCATTTATATGTAATACAAATTTGGTGGGAAATCATGAGTATACAAAAGCAAGCATCCATCGTAGTTTACTTTATAATTTGAAACCTACCAGTAACACTACCCCAGGGAAGCAAAGATTCTCCTTACAAAAGCATCAGCTAATGAAATGTTCTAGTGAATGCAAACTCTCAATACAGAGGGATTACTCATCCTATATTACCATTGGTGCCTATTCATTATTACCTTAACTGTTAACTTCCTTGATCAAGAAGAAAAAACAAGATAACTCAGCTTATGGGCTACATTAATAACAGAATAAATATTTATTTTAAAACAACACCACACTGATCAGGATTAAAAAATATTTGCTCCCACTATTTCTAAATGTTTGTAAAAGCCAAAATAAAATGTTTGGATGTATTTGGCTATGATTAATATGCTAAATATAACCTCTCCCACTTTAATGTCAATGATAAAGCTTGTAATCAATTGTTCGTCAGTCAGTAATAGGGGTTCTCACCTTGAAGCATCTTTCAGCATTCCCAGGTCTCTGTGAATGATGGTCTGCGCATATCTCACGGAAATGCCAACTTTTGAGGCGATGTCACGCACACATAATTGGGGCTCCTCTGTTACGATTTGCTTCACTTGTGCAATAATATTCTCCGTCTGGCTGGTCCATGTCCGCAGTTTCTTGGGCATGCTTTCGCATGACACTCTACTTTCTATGATCTGCCGCACCCACATATGCACATCTTTCACATCCATAACACCTTCATCGCATATCTCACTCAATTGCTGATGAATTTCAATGGCTGTCAAACCACGCAAGTACAGATAACGGATGAGTACACGCTGCTCTTGAAAACTAAAAGATGCCATTTTAAGAAGGCCTGTCTGTAGAATGTGAAATACAACCAACATTCCAGCAGATGATGGTCACATCATGATTGCTGCGATCACTCACAGTACATCAGAAAAAAATGGCCAAAATGGTAGATCACCTCTCCTTCGGATTAAGCACGTGGCATACACAATGGGAGTCTAGGACAAGGAAAATATATAAATAAATTGAATCTGGTTTATTGTTCCAAATAATACAACAAAGACATAAGTAAAACAATAATTTGAAGACTTAGAGAATCAGCAATAGGCACACATTTTGCAAGTTATAGTTCCATATCTAAAAGTCATCATTAAAAAAATTATTTGGAAAACCTTTATGACATTACAAGGTGTGTTCAAAAAGTAGGGTGACTTTTCAAATTTCTCTGGCAACATACATTCCATTTTTGATTTTTTTGTTCTGTTGTGTTCGTAAAACTGTCCGAAACATTTGTTTATAGCTTCAACAATATAGCATATTTAGTTTGTTATTGATACCTATGTATGGCGCGGAAACGTGGTCATTGAAGCAGAAGGATAGACGTAGACTGGAGGCTTTTGAAATGTGGGTGTGGAGAAGAATGGAGAAGGTGAAATGGACAGAGAAGAAAACAAATGAGGAAGTACTTGGTATGGTGGGCGAAGAGAGGGGTTTGTTGGGAGCAATCCTATGGAGGCAGGAAAAGTGGCTGAAGGGGGTACTGACCGGCAGTGGGATGTTGAAGACTGTCATTGACGGGAGAATGTTAGACAAACGAAGAAAGGGAAGGAACAGGATAGGGATGTTGGAAAGGGATGAAGGGAGGAAGAAAGAACTCAGAGATGAAGAGGGACCTGATGTAGAGTAGGATGTTGTGTTTTGCTAGGGGGTCACAAATTATTTAATTAGTAATTATGTCCATCCAAAAACCTACCTCAACCGGTAGATTACATAATAATAATTGACTAATACAAATGTTAGACGTATTCTGGTGTATTCAGCAATTTTCTGCTATTAAAAAATTGATCAAAGAATTTGCATAAAATTTTATGCAAAAAATGGAATTAAGTGCTCCAAACCACCTTAAATGTTGACACTGGCATACGGTGAGTCTGCTCTGAGTAAAAAAAAAATGTTTAGAAGTGGTACAAACTTTCCCAAGATGGCCGAGAAGATGCCAATGACGAACCTTGCTCTGGACTTCCCAGCACGTGAACAACAGAAGAAAACGTTGAAGCAATGAAGAAAATTGGTTTAAAAAATTGTCAAATCAATATTAGAGACGTTGCTTAGGATGTTGGCTCATACCATGCAATTTTTGTAGATGTTTTGAGCATTAGATGCATGTCAGCAAAGTTTGTCCAGAAACTGCTTAGTTTTGACCAGAAGAACTGTCGCATGAGCATTGCTCAGCTGTTGAATGACATCAATGATGATCCATTAAACTGTGGATCCCTTTGCGCCTTTCATAAAGAGTAGGCTAATGGCTTCATCCTTTCCCGTCCATCCCTAGTGGTGCAGATGACCTCAGCTGTCGGTCGCCTCCCCTAAATACTACTACTACTCTAGTTCTTCCCATTCTTCTTTAATCATTTCCTCCACATATACGTTGAAGAGCACTAGTGATATTGGACAACACTGCCTTACAACTCTTCCTAACACTGCCCATAAGACTCTCCATTCCCACTCGCAATTGAGCAGTCTGAGACATGTACAGGTTATGGATTAGTCGCCTCTCCCTCCAATCTATTCCTATTTTCTGCAATATATGTACTCATTAGTTTTCCCAATTCACTCTGTCAAATGCCTTTTTGAAATCTACAAAATAGGCAAATACATCCTAATTGCATTCTATATTCCTCTCAATCAGTGATCTCGTGATCTCAATAATGAAATGGCATCGCACATGCCTCTCCCTTTCCTAAACCCAAACTGATCATCCCCTAAGTAATCATTACTTGCTTTCCATCCTTTCGTTGATGATCCTGAGAACCACTTTAGCTGCATGGGAATATAACTTATTGTCCTGTAGTCCTCACATGATGTAGCCTTTACCTTTTTGGAAATAGGAACTAACACTTTCATCATGTCTTCCAGCTAGATTCCTTCCTGATAGATGCTACGAATCAGTCCATTAAGACTCTTCCTCCCAAATTTCCATAAACCTTCTAATAGTTCTGTGGGAATTTTGTCTACCCCCATGGCCTTATTTGATTTCATCTCCCTTAATGCCCTTCCTATCTCATCATTGAGTATGTCTGGACCTAAGCTATCTTCATCCACGTCATGTTTTCTTTCTTTGTCTACTCCTTCTTGCCTAAGTTCTTTATCATATAGTTCTAGTATATATTCCTTCCATCTCTTTTGGATCTTTCCAGGGTCAACTATTATCTTACCTGACTTATCTCTAACTTTTAATGCAGATCGTCCCTTCCTCCTCCCCAATAGTGTTTTAACCTTCTTCAAGAGTGCAGTAATTTTACCCTTCTTCTGCCAACTTTCCACATACTTCCTTCAGCCAAACTCTGTGTTAACGTTCTTCCACTTCCTTCTCTCATCTATCTTTCTAATTATATCATCTGTGATCCATGGCTTTCTAATCCATTTCCTATTCATGGCTCCTTTTGATTCTTTTGCTGCTTTTGATATCCCTTTTTTGATATATTTCCATTTTTCCTAGATAGTAGTCAGCTCTTTTCTCTCTTTCCACTTAATCACATCTAAATTGTGATCATATCTCCTTCTGGGAAGCTGGACAAATTGATCACTGTTCTGAAACCTTTGCCTAACCATTATATAATCTAGCTGATACCTTTCTCTATCACCTGGTATTTTCCATGTCTACCAATGCCTTTTGTGGTATCAAAACGAAGTGTTCTTGATGACTTATTCCGGTCTTCTACAGAACTCTTAAAATTGCTTTTTCCTTATGGTCATTTCTTGTGACTATACTGTAATCCCACACCTCATCACCATCTCTACCTTCGCCTACAGTCGAATTCAAATCCCCCATCACCATCAAATAAATTCCTGCAGGAACACACATGATTATGTCCTCACATCGTATACCCAATTGACTTCTTCCTCCTTATGATTGCTTGGTGGACGGTATACCTGAAAAATCATCAAGTTTGTCAATTCTGCTTTTTTCTCTACTGGTTATGTTCTATTCATTGCTTGCTCTATGTTGACTACCTTTTTTCCAAAACCTTTTCATTCAATATCATGGCAACACCTTGTTAGCTCTCATCCCCTTCACTATATATTACTCTATCACCATCACTCCAATAATCCCACTATCCTTCCATCTCACCTTGCAAAGACCTAAAATGTCTATATTTCCTCTTTCCTTTACCTCTCGCATAATATTCTCTAATTTTCCTCTCCTCAAAAATGTCCAAACACTCCAAGTTCCTATTCTAACTAAATCAGTCTTCTTTTTGTGTATCTTCTGAGCTGCTACTTTTGGTTTTCCTAGGCAAGGGTTTTGTGAGATGACGACCACGGAAGCCTAGCCTCTCCTTCCTGACTTATAGGCGATTGGGCAGAGTGCCATAGTTGCCAGGACTCATGTTCTCTATACTGTCCATTTTAGAGTCATCTGGGATTGGAACAAACAGTATCCAACGGAAGAGATGATAGTTGAGTAGGGGAACATAGTTGGGAATATGAAATGACTGCAGAGAGAAAGTGTTAAGAGTTCTGCAACAGACAGGGATTAATCTTAACCAATAATTGGTTAATACACCACAAAAGGCATAGGTATACATAGTGATTGCCAAGAGATTCAGAAAGGCATTATTAGTATGGACAGGGTGATCAATGAAAATGGCCTATATGATGATTATTTCAGCCATCTAAGCCTATGAGACAGAAAGGGCATTAAAGGAATTAAAGTCAAATAAGTCCCATGGATATGAAATTTAGATATTATTTCAAAAAGGGTAAATCAGTGCAAATAATCCAAGATGGATGTAAGGAATGTAATAAAGAATAGACGTTATAAGGATCTAAATGGTGCAGGCATTAGGCTATCAAGCTTAGACATAGAAAGGGAATATGACGTAAATGAGGATGGTGAGACAGAAAGGGCATTAAAGGAATTAAAGTCAAATAAGTCCCATGGATATGAAATTTAGATATTATTTCAAAAAGGGTAAATCAGTGCAAATAATCCAAGATGGATGTAAGGAATGTAATAAAGAATAGACGTTATAAGGATCTAAATGGTGCAGGCATTAGGCTATCAAGCTTAGACATAGAAAGGGAATATGACGTAAATGAGGATAGCTTGGGAACATGTTTCATAGAGTTGGGTGGAATTAATGAATGTTTTGCAGAAAATTGAGTAGAATGGAGGGATGGGAGAAATGGATAACAGGAACACATCAATTAGGTGCAAGTGGTGAATTGAGTGTTGAAATTGGCTGTGTTGGGAAAACAGGTGTCCATTATGACCTGTGCTTTTCAATGCATCCAGAGGAAATTGATAAAGTCATAGGAATAACTAGAGAGGCAAATAAATGTGACACATACAAGAAAAGAAAAGGCCTGACCGACAATTTTGGAGAAATATTTTTGGAGCAAATAGCGAATTCAGTATGTATGGTCTGAACCAATAATAATGGCACACACAAAAATACCAAGTCTGCAATAATTTGGCTTGAAAAATGCTTAATTAATTTTAGCACATGAAAACATAGGGTATGATATTACATGATCCTTTCAACACTAAACCTGAATTTCAGGTTTAGAGGTGAAAGATTTGTTGGGCATTTCAGATTCCTTTTCCCGACAAAAACATTTTTTATGCCTTCATAACTAGGCATCCCTTCATGCAGTGTTAAAATATTATATTATTCTATTTCATATCCAAAAAAATTAAAGAAAACAAATAACTATGGACCAAACATACACCAGGATGATGCAGCAAATAGGCTATAATTACACCTTTGAGCCTGAGAATTCCTTTCCAAGGGGTGATTCAACATGTTGATCTGCAATTGAATGAAAAATATTCACTGATACTTTGTAAAACATACAATGCAAAAAATATACATAAACTGTCTGAATTCCACATGCTTACTTGTCTTGATTACAATTGATGGGGCAAACTCTCAGGGAAATTTTCTTTTACATATTTCATTTAGAATTTAAAATTAAAAGGATATTCTCTCTCTTGTTAGAAAAATTCTAATAGATATAGTGACAAAAGCTGCACTACTAGAACGACGGATGATAAACTTCTGGAGTAAATGAGCACTAAATATTAAGTTTAAATTTGCCTTAAATTGGTGTAAAACAAATTGAATGAGATATTGAGGGAATTATTTTGCCGAATAGGAATCTCCTCTCATATACAATAAATTTTCTGAGATAACAGAATCCTCTTTCATGTACAGTGATACATTAATACCATAACTGTTAAACGACGGTTACGTTTTTCTTATTTAAGTAGCTTCTAATCGCTACTGCCCATAAAGAGATCAACCTTTAAGTAAAACGCTCCGATCTTTTAGAATAAGCCTGGAGGTTGCCGATTTTACTCGGTGCTAGAATGGGAGAATTTAATAAAAAAAACCTGAAGTCAGAATATTTAATGCGTCATATATCTGAAGATTCTTACCTGAATTTTTTGAAGAGTTGTGTCCCAGCAAATTAATGTAAAAACATTTCCTTCGAAGACTGCAACATTACATCAACCTATTCTCCTTCCAAACGTAAAACAAGTCCCTGAACGGTAATAACATGCACGCATGTCAAAGTTAGACTTCGGAATATACACGACATAAAATGATTCTTCCATAAAGAACTCATATGCCGTAAAGAATACCAATTTACTTGCACACTTCACGGCGGACTTTCGTCTTAACTTAATTTCGGAATCAAACGGATAAACACGACAAATGATCCCTCAGTGAAAAAAGTCCTACTTCTCACCATGCGCTTTTCTACTCAAATTCCACACACTTACGGCGACTCTTTTGGCCGGCTGCTAACTGCTACCCCATTGGTTAATAGCGCCTTGCCCATGATTGGTCTTGCATTTTCTAATTGCAGTTATTAATAATAATTCAAAATTATATTATTCAGACTAATATTTACGAAAAAACGAAGAAATATATTTCGTTCATAATGGCATGAAGTATCACAGCATATATATTAATGTTGGCGCTATTTACAAATGGCTGTTAACGTTACCTCATTCCAAAGTCATGTATAGAAGACAGAATCTTATGGTGGAGACATCGTTGCGTTGTATCCGTAAAGATAACCCGCGAACCTCCGCGCAAACACATTTTCCATTTACTCCCAGTCACGAGGGTAAACTGGGATATCTTAAAACTTGAACGCACCTAGTAATAAAGGAGGCTCACCGAAACAAAGAAAATTTCCTAAGGATGGTGTTAATTGGACAGCATGAGCATTGGGAGAAGAGAAGCTTGATCAAATACAAGGGAAGCCTATCCAATAATCATCGCCTTCCGTATCCACTGCTTTCATGGGGATGTTATTGCTCCCAGCAGCTCACCAACGCACATTCTTGATGGGTTTCTAAATCCAGACTGAGTTCTTAGGTGTAATTTTTATGACAGCACAAAAAATCTAAGGTTACGGTCATGGCTCCTGCCTCCAATGACTTTTGATAATAGATAAAGACACTTTTAAAGAAGTCTAAAGACAAACAGCTCCTACCTTTGTGTCACACTCTTTACAAGAAAAAATTGACAACATGGTTGCCTCATGATATCCTAACCAGAAACAATATTATATTACAAGTCATAAGCAAAAGAGAATACAGGGAAATTATCTCAACAAAGCAATAAAATCGATGGAAGCAAATAGGCACATAAGCTACTTTGCATGGTGAGGTTAACTTGAAAAAAATTGGTGGAACATTTGCTATATGAGGTCTGTCCAATAAATAATTAAACTGAGGCCATAAAAACTTCATTTTGCAATCTTTAGTCTACATCGATTTTGTTTCCTTCAAAGTACTCTCCATTTGCTACTATGCAGTTATTCCATCTTCTTTTCCACTGTTTAAAGCACCCTTGGAAGTCCTCGGCAGTTGGGCTTTTTAGTTTTCTCGTTGTTTCTTGCTTTGCGTCCACATCTTCCCAGGGATGTCCCCCTCATCACATTTCTGCATTTTGAGAATAGGAAAGAGTTGCAGCGGGCGAGATCTGGTGAATAAGGAGGATGATCAAGGATGACGATTGAATTTTTTGCCAGAAACTGGCGAACAATCAATGCTGAATGTGCAGGTGCATTGCCATGGTGAATCTATCCATCTATCGCCCTGAGTCAAATTTGGTCACACACACAATCTCTCAAACGCTTGAGAACTGTAAGGAAGAACTCATCATTTACTGAAATTTGTGGTCTCAGGTGTAACTTTATGGAACGATTAATGATTATTTATAAATAATGTAAATTATTTCATTTTATCATTTACTGTTTGTCCTTCAGGAAGAAATTCATGATGAACATCACTTTCGACATCAAAGAAAAGCAGGAGCTTGACTTTGATTTTCGATCGGCTTTTTCTTGATTTTTTTGTCTGATTTTATTCCCTTGAAAACAGATGTTCTATTCAGACCATTATCACTGTAATCAGCTGCCAACATTTCAGTTATTTCTTAATAACCTTTACACCACTTCACCAAAAACTCTATGCTGCTTCATTGCTCCGTGATTCCGTCAATTTCCATTTTTGACAATGAGTAAAAACAAGGGCAACAGAAATTTATATAACTGACACCATACGCACAGCTCAACGATCTGCCAAACACAGATGGCTCTTTGGGTCTCAGGCAACTGGCGCCGCTATAGCCCGCATCATGGCCGCCAGATTGCACCAGCTCACATATTTTTTGGATAGACCTTGCAGGGGAGCGTTTACCTGGATGCTCAATGCTCTTGTTGGACTACTGTTAACTGCTCATTTTAGGGCAAGGATCCATGAATGGTTAATTCCCCCTCCCCTGGAAATGTTTTTGATACTTGTGGTGTCATTTTGGAGGAACAGTTTACAGACCTCACTGATTTTATGAAGCTCTGCATCCAGCGAAGACCCTCTCTTGCTTCTTCGCTATGTTACCATTCCACAAAGCATTTGAATAATGCTATGTTCTCTCCAATTAAGAGCTGCTGGAATTTAGTGGATACTTGACAGACAAATGCATATTGTAAGATATTATAAATTTGTGGAGTTTTCCCAGTATTTGTCAAACATCATTTATTCCACAATTGAGAAAAATTCAAAAATCTTCTGTTGTATTATGCAGATTATGATTTTGCCCTTCCTAAGTGCATTCATGCAGCAGTTTAAGTTGCCTGCCAGTCATGGTCTTACTCAAGAAATAATATATGCCGCCTGCAATAACAAAACCTTCCATTTTCTTGATTAATGTTAAATATTTTGGTAGTTAAAGCCAATATTCAAAAGGATGCTCATCCTTTTTAATTACCAAGCCTGCTTTTCACCATTTCTACTGACTTTCACAGAGATATGTTGGTATAGTTTTTCACTTATACGAATTAAATGCAACGATGATTGATGAATATTGATATCTTCAGGATAAAACCCCCTCTTCCCAGGACATATACTACACTAACTATTCACCACTACCATGGAAGTTTCTCAATGATATTTAACCTGGTCCATTATTAAAGCTTTTAAAAATTCAAGTTAAGTAGCAAAAACACTGATCAATTAGCAGATACCTCAGGCAATAAACAAGAGTTGGTATGAAAGTAATACCTATCTCTGAATTTTTATAATAAAAGGTGACATAGACAACAATTGAACTTACACTGATGGTGGACTCATCTTTCATATGTGAATTTATTCAACATGCAAATCAATAACTTCATGAAAATTTGTTTAATTATTCACTCAGAATCAGCTGGAAAGTTTCCTAGTTAAGGTTTTGAATGTTGATAGACAACATTATACACTCAAGTGAAAATAGGGAAATCCTTAAAGCTCATCTTTCTGGAATATAAAATAATTCTTAGGTGATCCCTGAAACAAGACTATTAGAGCAATGCGAGAGAAGAAAGAGTTCATCCACAGAGGGTGTGCACAAATTAAGAGTCAATATAACATGAACAGGATCCTATTTTACATACGAACCGTGAATACCTCTTTTTGCATTTAAGAAACAATAACATTGAATCTTAAATTTACACAAGTGCATTATGCTTACATAATTTTAAATGAAAACATGACAGAGCAATATACTGGTTTTATGGGAAGTGTAATAACCTCCGTGGCATTCAATAAAAATGGTTTTAATACTTAGGAATGTGCAGTTACCTGCTTCGGAACAGGTCCTTGCTTTCTTCTGCTTTCTCTTTCATGTGTTGGATATGGAGATGTCCTGATTGATTACCAATTCCACTAGTTTAATTATTAAAACAAAATTGCAAAACAAACTCTACTTTAACTTCACTATGCAATTAGTTGGAAAAATGCATTATGTTATAATTGGAACTATCAAAGATTTAATAACAAAGTAATAGAAATTTTCAATAGTTAATACATTTATTAAAATGTTAATTTTGAACAAGCAAAAGAGCATCAGCAGGATGACTAGATTATCAGAAATTCTTATTATGAATAATTATAACATAGGTATGTTAAAACTATTTGAAATCTTAGAAAGGGTTAAGGAATAAGAAAAGGCATACACCAATAATTAGCAATTAAATATTTATGAACAAAGGAGCATTATTTTTAACTATGCACAAACAAAAGGAAGCATAGAACCCACATTGACACTGTACAATAAATACTTAATATATATATATACACATATATATATATATATTATAGGCATATATGTAAATTTATATAGTTGCATGTTCACACATGCAAGACATTTTTGTTGAAGATACCAGAACAGTGTGGTAGAATTTTTCAATAAAACAAAGAACTTAGCTCTCACTCAAAACTTCAACTTAAAAGTAGCATGACATATATCGAACACTGAGGAAGAAATTTTGAAACTCAAATTATAGAGTTAAAATGACATTGGTGGCTCTAGTGAAAATGTGTATACAAGTTAAGAAAACTTCTGTGAAACAATATCACCAGTGTATGTACTGGGAGTACATGGTTACATGACCATGTGAGGTACATGCACACACACACACCAACACTCATACAATATACAAACATACACACTGCATGCACACAATACTTGGGAACACAACAATAATACCACATGAATTAATGAGTTAACCCATTAGAAACCATTTAGAACTATTAAATTTTGTAACTTAAAATATATTTGAACTTCATATTAAAAATACGGAGTTCATATATCATGAAATTTATTGCATTACTTTTTGTATTTAGGAATCATTTGAAAACATTATTAAACATTCGAACAATGTCACCATAATGGGAAGTATATATTATGTGATTCACTCCAAATGAAAAATGATCATTTGTTATTTCATTAATTTTGAAATTGAGTCACCTGCATTTTTTTTTACCTTCCCAAGTACATCAAACACACTTGGATAAATACAGGCATTTTGGTAGTTACTGTTAACAAGGTACACCACTTAATTTTTAACAACATGCCCCTTCATGAAAATTCTTGATACCCGACTTGATAGGTTCAGCTCAGAGAATAAAAATAATTTCAGAAAAGCAAAGGACATGGAATTCTAATGTTACTGCATAAATAAAATGTAATAAATGGGGTATTCCCAAGATAACTTCTTCCCCAAAGTCCCAGCATAAACTCTGGGAGTACAACCACACACCTTATTCCAATTCCTCAGAATATGTAATCCAAGTATACAAAAGATTAAATGATATGGATTAAAAAAATTAATGCTGGTGATTTAACATTGATGGCATAAAATGGAACAAACACCTTAAGCACACATTAACTAACGTGGAATTTACTAAAAGTAATAACAAACAACATTTTCAGTAAATCACAAATGTCATGAAATTTAGTCCAAGAAATACCATACCATTTAATCCTCCCATTTATTTATGATCCAGTTTATGCTTTAAAATTTTTCAACAATCAATGCTAAGAAAAAGGCCAAGGTTCAGTTAACTGACTACATTGTGCTGAAAACAGATACAATGTTCCACTAAACCAAATTAATTTCTTTACCAATTTCTCTTTAAAAACAAAGCTCTTTACAAAGTCTTGCCTCTGACACATCCCTTTAAAATATTTTCAGTCTTTCTTCCCATAATTGTATTAGTAGCATTAATAGACAAAATACAATCACAGTTATCACTTATTCTCTTTGTGTTACGGTCAATATGATTGATTGTTTTAGACACCTGAATTAGTACAACAAACACTTTTGAGGGAAGCACTTTCAAATTTCATTGCTTGGGGTCAATGTGAATACTTTCTATTGAAAACGGGTTGCTCTTTTCAGACACTATGAGAAATAAAACTAATCATGATGGACAAAAATGAAAAGTAATATGCCATTTTTTGATAAAAATAAAAGGTGAAACCATACTAAGTGGTTCAAACAAATTAATTTCCAAGTATTGTGATATATAAGTCAACTTGGTGCATACATTGGCCTTTAATCGAGACCATGTGTTAGAAGATATGGGTTTATGTGAAATCTTGTATAATAAATCACTTGTTTGGCATGAAAATATTTTGATTGAAAAAATGACATAGGCAAAAATAAAAATGTGAACCTAAGCTTGGATATGCACTACTTGTTGGGGAGATGATTCAATAATATTCATCAATGAGTCACGGCTTTCATTTTTTTACTTGAGATTGAATTAATAATTGAATTATCAAACAGATGATTTTTCTGCAACATTTTCAACAGCATTTTAAGTAGCTAGGTATTTAGTCAACTTCTTGAGCAAATGGATTTAAAAGAAAACTCCAATTATTGACTTATGCACCGCAATACATGAAACCAAATATTTGTGAGTAATAATTCTAGTAACTCAACTGATTAGTGTGTTGACTTTGGGTAAGGCAACGTAGTGCACATGCACAGATAGGGTTATATAACCTGATCTTTAATGAGGAGTTAGTGCACAATCCAATGAAAAATGTTACAATTAAATTTTGGGTAAGAAGACATTCAGAATGAACTACAACATTGTCTACCATACATACGCTTAAGGTTTAGGGAGTCATGTTTGTTACAGATACTTAGAAAGTTACTATCATAAGCTTTTATGTATAAATATATGGTAATCTATCTTTCTTTCAATAAAAAAGCTATTATTTGAAAATTGGTGGCAAGTTTTCAAAAGCAAACAAGCACTGATGATATAGTTATTATAATATCATTATGACCCAGTAGTTTCATTGGCTTTGCAACTGCTGAAAGCCTTAATTGATGAGGATATGTACTTCTAACCTCTTTGATTCTTCAGCAACCCCTATCAATCTACAATTAATAACTCAGCAAATACATTTTAGAGAGTAAAATTAATGTAAACTGAATTGCTGACAGATTTTATTATAGCAAATTGTCTACTCAAGTATCTAAAAGCAAGAGATAAGGTACGACCTACCATTCTTTGTAACCAGCAGAGCCTGCAGCCATTCCCATTTAAACAAACAGTGAAAATTAACAGAAAATTATAACCCTGATTTCACACACTAAAATCACTTTCTTACAACCTTCAAATACTCATCTGCTCACAATCTACCAATGCAACATAATAATTTCACCAACATTTTATCACAAATATCACAAATGTTTCATAAGCCTTTTAATTGTCCACTTCTTGTTTGACTAAATAAGTTTCAAGGACATTTTTCCTGTAACTTATCAACCCTTTCATTAAACAAGATATATTCATTTTTAAAACTGACTGATTACTAAATAATACAATAACTGTTTAAAACAATAAACTTTTTCTGTTATAAAAGCAAAAATAACCATTGATGAAAGGAAACATGGCAATTTTTCACAGGCCATCTAGGAAAACTTAAGACTTAAAAATAATAAAATCTACTTAAAAGCATGAGCAAAGTTGTCTCAGAATGTTATGAATGCAACATTGGACCAGATAATGTAACTCAAAATGATAATAATATGAGTAATTTTCATATAAATCACAGCTGATGCTGTTTCAGTGACATTGTTTATGTAAGATATTCATATTTTCAAGGGCAGTATGTATTTACACAATATGTCACAGGATATGGAACTGTTACTGATCTAATTCAGTGTGACTGGTACCTGTGAGACAATTAAAAATGTATTTACTTATATTAAAAGGTCTTTTTCACATTATGTACTTTAATTAATGGTCCATAATTAATAGATGGATATGCTTGCCCACTGCAATTCTGGAATCAGTCCATTATGAGCCCATTTCATTTACTGGGGTGATTTAATGAAATTCAGTTAATATCCAAGGTGTCATTCAAAGGCAACATTATTATTAAGGGCAGATATTAGGCCAATTTATTAATGTCTAAAATAAACTTAAATATTGTTTATGATATTCAAGCAATGGTCACTAGCTACAGCAACATAGCTGATAACATGCAACATTGTCACCTCCCCAATTTCCAAGACTGCACTGCCCTAACCCACAATTTCTGCAAACACAAAATAACTAAAGTTAACAAGACCATGAACTGACTGCAATACATTAAAAAACTTATGGCCCAGAAAACGGTATCTTGATGGCAAAGGATTCAAAGTACTAACATTTCCAGTCTCTATTGCATTCCAGGCCTTTTCTCCATGGTCTACAACAACATTTGTGTCAAGATAAAAAATTTTGAGTTAGTTTTCAGTCAGGGGGTTCCATGTTATCATATCATTCCAAATATTTTTGCATTGAATATTATTCTTCATTCGAGGATTCACACACACATGTCCAATTAGTCCACAATTGCTTTGGAAACTTTACAATTCAAACAACTGTCCCACATGCTTCTTTGGCCATGTATTTCTAAAAACCAATGACATATCAGGTAAATAAATATGTGGAGCAATCAAATTTGCTGTCTTTGCTTTTGGAACTAAACGAATATTTACAACCACCTTATTTCTTCTCTGTATTACATTCTATAATAAAATATCGTACATACATGTATGAACTGAAACAGGTAAAAAGTTTCTTTTTAATACAGACACAACAAAATGTTTAAAGCTAAGAAGAAATCTCACTCCTTTATCCACTAACATACATATCACCTTTTTTCGATTTCCCTTCACTGAATGAAAAGCTCACTGGATATCCTTCAAAATGGCTACAATAACTGAGTTATGGCCATTTCAACCCTTACCTAGAGCTCAACCTCTGGGTCGCTACCGGTACTATCCCCTTTCTCTAAACGATACACTTCGTGTGGAGCCATGGCTGCAGCTGACCAGATACCTGGCTCCCTCCACCAACCTTGTCGATCACTTTCCAGTGGGGGAATGCCACCCCCGTGGGCCACTGACAGCGGGGGCAGCTGCCGGTGGTGTAAACCCGCACCACTCATGGTCGGTTGCACTCTTTGAAACCCATGAACCCCGGGCCCTGCCACTCTAGGGCACATGCTCAATGGCCTCCACACAATTTCTTCCTTGGAAGGATTCTTTGGACAAGTGACGTTGCTGCTACTGTTAACCTCTCTACCCTCCATTCCTCTAGTGACTGTCGGACAGAGGAGCACTGGTGAGGATGACATGCGCACATGCTGGTTGTGGACGGCATTGGCCAGAGAATGAGTTCGTTGTGGTACATCCTGCTGATAAACTGGTACACACGGCATCCTCATAATGCTGCTTTGGAACATCTGAATCTCCTGCTGGTGCCTTTGTCTCAAGGCTTCCATTTCCATTTCTTGCCTGATTTTTTTGCATGGAAAAAATTTACAAGTTTCAGTCAATGGAACAGTTAATTGTGAGAACTGTAAAAAAAAAGTCAACTGAGTTTTCTAAAATTTCCCATGATAACCATCCCTTGACAATTCTAAGATTTCACACCCAGCAGGTCTCATGCATGGCCTGGATCCATCATACCCTTAACCATCTCCTTGTATAGTTATACAAAATAAATTCACACTGTACCCAGATTTAACCATCACACTTATGGCAGTTTTTTAATGTCTCATTTAAAAAAGTATTTCAGAAACTTTGGGCCATTCAAATCAATGAACCCATTTTCTTGGAGACACTCTTTTATGCAAGAAAAATAATATATAATTAATAAACACGATGAAAAATTACAGAGAAGAAAAAACAATGATGATACCAGTCAGAAATGCTTAAGAAGTTCCCTTAACATCACTTTAAAATCTTATAGTAGAATCGTCGACTTTGTGAAACTTCCTTTCAATGTGGAAAGAAAAAACAAACCAGAGTAAGCTAATGATTTATTCATCAACAAGACTAATGTTTCAATATTTAATCATCAAAATGAGTCATGTCGATGATAAAACATGAAATTCCATGTAATTGTTTTATCTTCCCACACAAGTATCTTTATGAAGGTAGTTTAAAAAGTCAGAGGAGAATCGGAGAGATTGCACCACTGGTGCACATCAAAATTATTCTTATCTGGCAGCATATTGGAAGGAATACACCCAAGTTTTGGCCAGAACTGCTAATTACTCAGTGTTCAGTGTTCCTATGACTTGAGCAAACTGAGTAAACAAATAAAAGATGTAAATAAATTTCACAGGTGTTCAAAATATTATTTCATGAATGGAAATTTGCCTCTGGTGACTATAGAGCTAATTATCATTAATTTTCTCCTGTCATTATAATAGTTTCAAACCTTTTGGAATGATCATATGAGCACAAAATATGCTGAACATTATGACTGTCTGTTTGAGGTCATTACTCCACATATCATTGGTGAAATATACAATATATTGACTAATGTCAGAAGAGTGAAGGTAAATGACAGTGCTAATGCTGTAGGCATCTTAAGTGAATGGATATTTTGCATTAACATTCTTACATACTTCAGGGTTAGTTTGCAGTTGTTTAAGTCATACACACAAAATTGCAGGCATTTTTCATCACTGAGAACAAAACATAGATACACCTATATACACCTGAAACCATAATCTTCATGACTATTTAGATAAGGGTCAAACTATTAAAGGTGCATGCTATAAATCATTATTAAACACATTTCCAAGCTGCAAGAATGTTTCCACATTGACCCACAAAAAAGTCCTTTGCAGCACACCGTGACAAACCATCTCAATCCTCTACAGTTGTGGACATAAATTGATGGAAGCCACAATTTGAACCTGTTTCTCATTGTCCCTTGTCTCCAGATATGGTACTCTCAGATTACAACCCATTCTCCAAAACAAAGAAATGGCAGGCCGGAAAGTGATTTTATTCAGGTGAGAGGGTGTAACTGCAGAAAAATGCATATTTTTCATCGTCTGTAGGATAGCATTATTGGGAAGGGATCAACATTACATGGGGGAATACATTTGTTAATGAAATGTTTAGGGTGGCATGGGAAAGACTTGAGCTGGGTAAAAATTGTAGGTGGCAAAATGAATAATTCAGGTAATTTGACAATTGATCAACCATTAGTAAGGTAGTTATGTTTTTGCACTTATTTTACCGGAGCAATGCATGAGGTATGGGATAAGTATTTACCACAAGAAGAGGAAAGCAATGATATTATTGAAAAACAGGAAATATAAGTTAATATTAAAGTAGAAAGGAATATGCAAGGAGAAGAGCAATAATGACAGGTAAACTAAGTAAAGATATGAAGAAAATATTAGTAGGGTTCAACATGAAGCATAGAACTTTGGGTTTCTGAGGCGAGAGAATAAGCATATATTTGATGGTTTTGGTATGTGGGTGTAGTGAAGAAGCTAGTTATAAGTTGGATAGATAGAGGAACAAAACAAGTTTTAAATATGGTGGGTGAAGAGAAAAAGCTGCAAGGGGAAATTCGAAAAGGGCAGAGAAAATAGGTTGAGGAAGCATCGAAAGCTTGTGGTATGTTGAAGAGCAGACCCCATGAAGGCAGACACAAGTTGTAAAGAACTGCAGAAGCAAATTAATGCAGAAAAAAAGATGTTCTCTGGATATGTAGAAGATAATAGTAGTTAAGACACCATCCAAAACCTACCTTTAAAGGATGGAATACCTTGAACAGACTCATCTGTTTCTTTATCCCTTTCCTCTTTCATAACCATTAATTCTTCTCACGTACGTCTGTTTGATAAGTTGGCTATCATCCATTCTCCCAAAATATCCAAATCATCATAACACACTCCCTTCATACTTTTTCCAGTGCATTCAACCCACATTCTTTCATAACTCACTCATTTTTCACTCTATAGCTCCAGTTTGTACCATCAACTCTTCTAGCACTACATACAGTTGACTTCGCTTCACTTCCATACAATAATTTGGTGATATATTCATGCCAATTTAATTATGATAAAATAATTTCCATCCATATATAACTGCTTTTTGTTTCAAACATTATCTATGACCACTGCACCATTGCTTAAACCTATCCAGATGAAGAACATTACAGAAATTACTCACAAATCCTTGTGATCTGGTCGCTTACAGGCTCAGTTGTTTTTACACTTTATACATGGGTGACTCCTAAAACTGTGCTAAGATATACTCGTGAAAAACTGCATTATGATTTATTTTATGCTATTTCATCACTTTTTAGACAGACTATTTAAGGGAATGTTATACTGCCAAGGACACTGAGACTTGTAGGCAAGAGAAACATATGGCTCAGGTCCTGTAGCTCTGTATTTTCGACAATAATTATATTATGAAATTTTCATATTTATGAAATAGGGTAATCAATTAAGATGAAATATTAATTCTCACCAACACCTTTTCCCATCCATTAATATCAAAATCAATGAAACCAAGCTAGCATGGACCTCTCCGACCTCTTTATTTGTCCCTAGTTAGAGCGCATAGCTACTCACTAAACATTGACTTATAGAATACATAACATGGTAATGCTTAAGGAATTGATACAAAGAATGAGGCAATAATGAGTAGTAGATGAAATTACCAATTTCATTGAGACATTTTTCTAATGTTATGTACCATAAAGGATTTAGGAAAACAAGGTCCACTACAACAGCCACATATCACATGGTGAATCAAATACTTTCAGGATTGGATAATAGAACTGAAACTTTAGGATTATTTTTCGATTTCAGTAAAGCTGGTAGAGAAATAACACTGGGTGTTCCCCAGGGTTCTGTACTTGGTCCTATTTTATTTTTAATCTATATCAATGATCTCCCAGACAAGCTTAAGTTCATTAAGGGGATAGACCCAATACTGTACGCTGATGATACAAATATCATTGTGTCAGCCTCCTCAGTAGACAGTTTGACAAAAAGAGCAGCTGAAGTAGCTCAGATTTTCAATGCATGGTGTCTTCATAACTTTCTAAAACCCAATATAAATAAGTCCAGCCTGATTTATTTTACTAATAAGAAAGTTTCATCTGCAATCTCAGTAGATGTAGAAGGTGTGAGCATTCCCCAAAATTCCAGTATCCAATTCCTGGGAGTAATCCTGCATAGAAACATGTCTTGGGAGGAACACAATTTCAAATTACGTAGCAAGTTAAGCTCCCTATGCTTCCTTATTAGAAATATTATATATTCTGTAAATTTAGAGGTCCTTCTATCCATTTACCATGGTGAATTTTATTCTCGTGTTACTTTCAGTATCCTCTTCTGGGGTTCCTCTCCCCATGTGGGCATAATCTTCAAAATCCAAAAGAGGATTATACGTATTATGAGCAATGCTCCTTGCCATGCACCATGTAAACCTCTCTTCAAAAGACTTGGTTTATTATCAGTACCTTGCATATATATATTTAATGTCATCTTACATGCAAAGGGTAATATTTCCCATTACAAGTCCAACCACAATTACCATAGTCACTATACAAGAACCTGCAATGACCTGCACCAACCATTTGTCAGGACACACAATACTGCCCATGGGCCCAAAGCAATGGGCTTAAGGTTATTCAATTAACTTCCCCATGAAATCAAATATGAAACAAAAGTACCTGTTTTCAAGAAAAAGCTGTTTAACCTTTTAAAAAATAATATGTTCTATTCTGTAAATGAATACCTTGAATTGTCGCTATGTGTCAATTCTGGCTTAAACAATTAATATGCAATTATACTAGTGTATTGGTATGTGTGTGTGTGTATATATATATATATACTACCTTGATCAAAAAGTTCCCGGAATAACCACCGTGTGGCGCTCCCATCGTTCCGATTTGAGTTCTGTTTTTTTTGTTAAATTGGTACATCTGTTGTTGATATTCCCTATAAATCTTAGTGTCATAACTTGACATTTGCAAAAGTTACGGTCGGTTTTCGGTATGTCCATCAGTGCTTCCTGCGATTTTTCCATTACTTCCTCTCGGCTGCTAAAACGCGTTCCCCGTAATGGTTTTTTAACTCGATTGAACAGAAAGAAGTCACAGGGAGCCAAATCAGGTGAATTCGGTGGCTGTTGGATGGTATTTGTTGCATTTTTCGTCAAAAAATTACGAATAATGATAGCACTGTGCGACGGTGCGTTATCATGGTTCAAAATCCACGAGTTTTCTGCCCACATTTCTGGTCTCTTTCGGCGAATTGCTTCACGCAAACGTCTCATAACGCCCAAATAATACTCTTTGTTTACTGTCTGGCCTTCTGGCAAAAATTCATGATGCACTACACCGTTGTAATCCATGAAAACCGTCAGCATTGCCTTCTTTTTTGACTGAAAACGACGTGGTTTTTTTGGTCTCGGCTCATTTGGTGAACGCCATTCACTTGCCTGATGTCTGGATTGCGTGTCGTACTCATAAACCCACGTCTCGTCTCCAGTAATGATCCTTTTGATGAATGTGGGATCGGATTCAGCCTCGCAAATCATGTCTTTTGCGACGTCAACACGGTCTCTTTCTGGCATGAAATTGAGGTCTCTTGGCACCAACTTTGCTGCTACACGACGGAAACCCAAATCATTAACCACAATGCCTTGGGCGGATCCATAGGCAATGTTCAAGTCCTCCGCTATTTCTCTGATGGTTAATTTGCGGTTATTGACCAACATTTCTTTTACTTTATCAATTTTTTCACCGACTTTCGATGTCGATGGTCTGCCACTGCGTTCATCATCTTCGATTGACTCACGACCACTTCTGAACCGCTCGTGCCACTGGTAAACGACCGTTTTTTTTAGAGAATTGTTGCGAAACACTTTTCCAACATTTCCAACGTCCGTGCGCCACTAAATCCGTTTTTTACGCAAAATTTAATACAAGTTCGTTGTTGCAAATTTAAATCCATTTCTGCAATTGTAAAAAATCGCCAACACACACAGAGATAGATGTACTCTTGGCTACCTAACTTTTGCAAATGTCAAGTTATGACACTAAGATTTAAAGGGAATATCAACAACAGATGTACCAATTTAACAAAAAAAACAGAACTCAAATCGGAACGATGGGAGCGCCACACGGTGGTTATTCCGGGAACTTTTTGATCAAGGTAGTATATATATATATTATATATATATATATATATATATATATATATATATATATATATATATATATATATATATATATATATATATTGTATCTCTTCTAAAATTGTGAAATTTATATCTGACGTGTCCTATATTTGTGTATGTATCAATATGCAACAAATCTCCGGACAAATAAATGTATTATTATTACCATAATTGAGATCATTATTATCTCCTCCACACTTCAAATATTTTATCCTTTCACCTTTTGCACCACAAATTTCCATAAAAACTGTTGTAAATGTATCTGACCCTCCCCGGACTACAACCTTGACGTGGTGGAAGGGCTTGTGCGTTCCGATGACCCCTAGAGCTGTGCTGGCGGGAGTAATAAAAATTGCTCCTGGTAGGGTCACCCATGCCAGATAGGTCGAAGGTTAGGAGCCAGACGAAAGGTAGTCCACGCAGCGTCTGTTCCTCAGTGAGGCGGCTGCAATGGCGTCTGACCCCAGTGGGGCGGCCAGTAAGTGATGGTGTCACGTTAAAAACACTATTGAGGAAGGCAACGGGAAACCACCTCAATTATCATTCCCTAGAAAAATATGATGGACAATAGAGATATTTTGAGTCCTGGCAACCACGGGGCTCGGCCCAATCGGCCGTGTGTCGTGCCCGGCAGCGGGGGAGGCAAGGCTTCCGCGGTTGTCATCCCACTAAACCCTTGCAAGGGAAAACCAGCAGCAGCAGGACAGAAGACGCAGGAGAAGAAAACCAAATTAGTTAGAATAGGAACATGGAATGTTAGGACAATGATGAGGACAGGGAAATTGGAGAATGTTAAACGAGAGATGGAAAGGGGAAATATAGATATTTTAGGTCTATGCGAGGTGAGATGGAAAGATAGCGGGGATTACTGGAGTGATAAGTATAGAATAATATACAGCGGCGGGGACGAGAGCCAACGAGGGGTTGCCATAGTATTAAATGAAGAGGTAGGAAGAAGCGTAGTCAACATAGAGCAGGTAACGGATAGAATACTACTAGTGGAGATAAAAGCAGAACCGACGAACTTAGTTATTATTCAGGTATACATGCCACCGAGCAACCATAAGGAAGAAGAGGTCGATAGGATATACGATCAGTTAGAGGACATGATCGCGTGTGTTCCTGCAGGGAAACATTTGATAGTGATGGGGGATTGGAATGCGACGGTAGGCGAAGGAAGAGATGGTGATGAGGTGGGCGACTACGGTTTAGGCACGAGGAATGACCGCGGGGAGAAAGCAGTTGAGTTCTGCAGGAGACAGGGGTTAGTCATCACCAACACTTGGTTTAGACACCACAAAAGACGCAGGTATACATGGAAATTGCCAGGTGACTCAGGAAGATATCAGCTAGATTATATCCTGGTTAGACACAGGTTTAGGAACAGTGTGATAAATTCCCACAGCTTCCCGGGGGCGGATGCGGACTCTGACCACAATTTAGTTGTTATGAAATGTAGCGTACGTTTCAAAAAGATAAGGCAGGGGCGGCGAGTTAGAAAATGGAATGTAGAAGCATTAAATGGGTTGAAAAGGAAGGAATACAAACAGGTGGTAGAGAAAATAATGGAGGATGGTAAAGGGCTTATAACTATCGAAGAAAAATGGGAAATGATCAAAAAAGGGTTGTCTAAAGCCGCAAAAGACACTATTGGAACCGTTAACGCTAAAAGGACTAGGAAACCATGGATCACGGATGAGATGATTACAAAGATGGATGAGCGGCGAAAGTGGAAGAATATAAATACAGAATTAGGCAAAATGAAGTACAAAGAATTGAACAATAAATTGAGGCGGGCAACAAATAAGGCAAAAGACGCATGGTGGAAGACGCAGTGCGAGGATATGGAAAGTCTGCAGAGGAAGGGTGAAATTGGTGCGCTGTACAGCAAAGTTAAATCGTTATCGGGAAGTAAGAAAGGAAGAGCTATGCTAACAGTTAGAGATAAGGCGGGTAAGGTAATAGTTGACGCAGGAAAGATCCAAGAGAGATGGAAGGAGTATATATAAGAACTGTATGGTAAAGAACTCAGACCAACAAAGTTAGACATTGAAAAAGAAAATGACGTAGAGGAAGACAGCTTAGGTCCAGGCGTACTAGACAATGAGATAGAAAGGGCATTAAGGGAGATGAAACTAAATAAGGCCGTGGGGGTAGATAACATTCCCGTGGAACTTTTAAAATGCTTAGGAAAATGTGGGAGGAAGAGGCTATATGGGCTGATCCGTAGCATTTATGAGGAGGGAATCTGGCCGGAAGACTTTGTGAGAGCAGTTTTAGTTCCGATTCCGAAAAAGGTAAAGGCCACGTCATGTGAGGACTATAGGACAATTAGTTTGATATCCCACGCAGCTAAAGTTGTTCTCAGGATCATAAACAAAAGGATAGAGAGTAGGGCAAATGATTAATTAGGGGATGATCAGTTTGGGTTTAGGAAGGGGAGAGGTACGCGTGATGCCATTGCAGTAATGAGATTATTAATCGAGAGGAATATAGAACACAACCAGGAGGTATTTGCCTGTTTTGTAGATTTCGAAAAAGCGTTTGATAGAGTGAATTGGGAAAAACTAATGAGTATATCGCAGAAAATAGGAATAGATTGGAGGGAAAGGAGGCTAATCCGCAACCTGTACATGTCTCAGACTGCTCAGGTGCGGGTGGGAAACGGGGAGTCAGGATGGGCAGTGTTAGGAAGGGGTGTAAGGCAGGGTTGCCCATTATCACCGTTGCTGTTCAACCTGTATGCAGAGGAAATGATCAAAGAGGCATGGGAAGAACTCGAGGTAGGAATGAAAGTGGGTGGGGAATTCGTAAAATCAGTTAGGTTTGCTGATGACCAAGCTTTAGTTTGCCAGTCAGCCAAGGGGCTGCAAGCATTGCTGAGTGAATTGGAAATTCAGTGCGACAGGTATGGGATGAGAATCAATATTAAGAAAACAAAGGTTATGCGATTTTCTAGAAAGAAAAAGGCTAAGCTTAACATTAAAATAGGAGGGCAAAAACTAGAGCAGGTAGAGCAGTTTACGTATCTCGGTAGTGTTTTGGACCAACACGGTCAAAGTAGTAGGGACGTAAGGAGAAGAATTGCGCTAGGCAAAGAGGCTTTCACAAGGAGGAGGGAGTTGATGACGGGGACTTTGAGTAAGGATGTTAAGAAAGGACTCGTAAAAACTTTGATATGGAGCGTAGCTATGTACGGCGCGGAAACGTGGTCATTGAAGCAGGAGGATAGACGTAGACTGGAGGCTTTTGAAATGTGGGTGTGGAGAAGAATGGAGAAGGTGAAATGGACAGAGAAGAAAACAAATGAGGAAGTACTTGGTATGGTGGGCGAAGAGAGGGGTTTGTTGGGAGCAATCCTATGGAGGCAGGAAAAGTGGATGAAGGGGGTATTGACCGGCAGTGGGATGTTGAAGACTGTGATAGAGGGTAGAATGTTGGGCAAAAGAGCAAAGGGAAGGAACAGGATAGGGATGTTGGACGGGATGAAGGGAGGAAGAAAATACTCAGAGATGAAGAGGGACCTGATATAGAGTAGGATGATGGATTTTGTGTTTTGTAGGAGTAATAAAATATTTGTTTGATAGTTGTGTCCATCCAAAAACCTACCTTAACCGGTAGATTACCTTAAAAAAAAAAAAACTGTATCTGACTTACAAACTCTTCATGCACTGCACATCATTAATTGTTACTCTTTTTTTCTATTACCTCACTAAACTATGTAGAATAAATAAGAAGCTTGAAAGTATGCAGCTAGTTAACCTCTTTACTTAATCAGATACTTTACTTTTAGAAATAATTTTCCAGTGGATCTGCCATTATTGATAAAAACATCATCACTATGACGGTTTATTAAATTATTCATGTGGTAAACTTAGTCTCATAATAACTACGAAACACACAAAAAAATTACGACTTCACTATTTTAAGGGTATTTTCATGGCCTAATTTTCTTACTTTTCCTCAGATGTATCCAGGGCCAAGAAAAGCTAAACTAACCTAAAATGCCATTTATCAAATAGTTAGAAAACATTTCAAACAAAAGGTCTAAATTCCATTCGCTACAGCCCATCCACCAAGGAAATATGAACTCCTTCACAACAATATCACCACATGCATGATATGAAATTCCAAATTCATGAGCATTCTTTCTCACCTTATGAATTATTATTATTATGCCAAGTATAGGTGAATATCCTTACAATATATACTTACTCGACATCTTCAGAATCTCATAAATATTATATTGAGTATTGTATGAAAAATAGAATATTTTAAAATTGAAAGAAACAGAGGACATAAAACAAACAAGAGCCTATGTGTGAAGGATACAAAAGAAATCAGCAAAATTGCCTTTCAAACCTATGGGAATTTGGAGGAATTTTTAAATATTTTTACTCACAAAATATGCTCAGAAGTGTTAAAAACTATTTACAGTGAACGTTACATACCTCTTCAAAAGCGTCTTCCATTCTTCTCCAAAGTAACCCATTACTCCAGACAATTCTTCTTCTGATTCAGATTCCTGTAAAAAAGTAAGGAGATCAAATGTAAACCTAATAGACTAAGAGTCAAACTTATCAAAAAACTTAATCAGGTTTATTCATTTTTAGAATAATAGGGAAACATTGAAATGGCAAAAAGCACCCAGAGAATGCTTATAAGCAAATCTTTATTTTAGTTTTCTTGTGATAAAATTGTTCCAATTATAGATTCATCATTTCACAAATAGAGATGGCACACAATATAGGCAAAGTTGAAATGCCAATTTTCAGCAAAAAGAACACTAGATAAAAGAGTCATCATTGAATTATAATTCAACCTCAAACTTATCAATGCAAAACATCATTGAAATGTGTATCAACTCAGATGACAAAGCTATAGTGCACCATAGCCATAGAAAACCCATGCATAAGCATGCACACTCACATTCCAAAGTCACTAAAAGCAAGAATTAGTCATTGGGCACAAGAAATTCAAAACAACAAATGTCATCTCTGAATGCAATAAGGAAACAACAGAACATAAAAAGAATGAAAATGCAATTCCGGAAACATTATCGAAAATGTCTTTTACAAAATGGGCTTTATCGAGGAATAAAAAAAAATCATTGGATTTTAAAGTAAAAGAAAATTAACTTGTGTACATTAATTAGAATACACAAAAGCAAATATGTACAACACTAGCATTAATGGCCTCATTATGACAAACTACCAATAACAAAAAAATGAATCAGAGCACTGAAATAAGTACATGTCATAATTACTCTACTAAAATAGGCTTTTAAAAAATTAAAAACACCAGTTTGTAGGTAACACAGAACAGAAGTAGAAGCAGTAACATTGTAGGTAACACAGTACAGTAGGTACCAGGGTGAAATTAAGAGTAGAAAAAGAATACGGTCCAGCTGAAGAAACAGATTTGGCCCAATAATATCCAGGGATTATAAACTTCTTAAATCCACTACAATTTTAGTCAAGTTGCCAACAAATGCCAACTGATATTAGGCAGGAAATTTTGACAAGGGATGAGCAGGGAAATTTTTAAGCACCCATTTCCCTGAAATGTATTACAGATATTTCACAATAGGTAAACATTTAATTTTACCACAAAACCATAAAAATATTTATCAACTTAATTTAATAAAAATGACATTTATTAAAAATATTACTTTGAACACTTATTCTCCAATAACAATACACAGAAACAAGAGAAAGACATGTCTCCCCATGATTTACTCCACCTTTTAACTAGCTCATTTGATTTTTAACTAATTTAATTTTAAACCACATTTTTCTGTAGAAGAAACAACCTATAAATCAGTGTAGCTTAAATGTCACTCTTAAATTTTGCCCTTAAAAAAAAACTAGCCACTAGCTTGTGTGTTATTGCTAGTATCTCCAAAGGAAAGAGTTAACAATAAAAATATGGAATTGTTATTAGTATTTGTTCAAATGCGGATGATTTCTGATAAAAATTATAACTATGAACCACTGGGCAGAACTTACAACCAGCTCATTGATTTCACACTAAACATGAAAATATGTTGGCTCAAACGAAGAATGCTTTTCATTTATTACATATAAACAATCATGTACCAAAAACATTTATCAAAATATTGGATTTTTCCCATGGAATGACAATTTTTTCTTAATGCTATTATATATGTAATGCTAAGAAAAACAAAGAATTGACTCAAATATAATGCATAAAATGTTACCATTTTATATTAAATGGGATTTGATTTCATGAACATTAAAGTTCTTACCATATAAAGAATACTGCCCATATTTTTCATTACAAAGAGAAAAGATACTTATATGGAAAAGGGCATGACAGCCAATATTTGAAAATCGTGGAGGCCAGTTTACGACATTACGAAAGGATTCAGGACTATTTACAAAGAGATAAGAGACTTCAAATAATTACAGCAAATTTTAATTACAGTAACACAAAACATGTAGTTATTTTCATTTTGTGAGTTACTGGGAAGGTCAAAATTCATTATAAAGCCAATATGTACATATTTAACTGCTTTTATGATCAGATTCTACTTATCTATCTCTTTGAAATAATTGTTTGCAACTATCATTTCAGTAGTTTGGATCTTACATTCTCAGTAATACCATACACAATGTATATACATACATACAATGACAAGGCATTGCTCCTCTATTTCAAAAAAGGTAAACCTATCCCAAAGAACGCCAAACATATGCTCAACTGTATTGAAGGATCTCTTTGTTTTACCAGAGGAGCAATTTGCAATTAAATCACAAAGGATTTAAATCATTATGGTTCTTTCTTGACAACTTAGCTTATGATGCCTATACATTGCTTCAGCCAAGCTATATCAACAAATGCATCCTTATTGAAAATTAAACGCTTTCTTCAGCCTTCTTTAGTACCGTTCACTAAGCTGCATGATATTTCTTCAACTAGGAAATTCTCTTATCCAATTTTTCCAAGAATAATAATGCACGTGGATTACTGAGTATTCATAGCAAAAAGACTTTTACATGACCCATTGATTCTTCAACTTTAAGTCAGTAATAATAACAGAGTTAGAAACCATTTTTCAATAATTTGAATCCTGATGATATTATACTACCATAAAATACAGTATGCTTAAAAAATAATTAATACTTTGATATGGAAATTGAAAGCATAGACAATTTTATATATTTTTCATTTGTCCACGTACAATGTCACGTTGACCATTTAGTTATTAAAATTTATCATCATATATGTCCAGAATACTACCAGGATTGGGTATTACCATATTTCCTGGCCCTTTAGACACTTTAATTACTCCAAAATGTGCTCTAAAACTAGCCTGTCTTAGGAGCCAAAGGTATATGGTTATGATTATGTCCTTAGAGTTGCAAGCTGATTTGCTGGGAAAAATACCTTCTAATACATATTTTTATCCTCTTCAGGCATACAAGATAGTTGTCTGAATCTAAAAATTTTGATAAAAACACAGTTTTGAGGCAGTAGTAAGTGATAGAGCTCTAATATTCCTTTGACAGTACTCCTGAAAAAAATCTCAAAGAAATCATACATCGCATTGCATCATTTAATCCATAATATGTTCCTTTCTATTTAGCTCACCTATCTGTTTTTACACACAGAAAACAAGTATTGCACAAAAAGTTAGAATAACTGCAGAGGATCAAATGAGAGAGAAGATTGCTGTTAAGTATCGCAGCCGTTAAACTTAAAATTGTGAAATGCACAAGAGAACATGGAAACAAGGCAGCTGAAATACATTTTGGCCCACCTCTAACTAACAAGATGATACGTCTGTTGCTGATTTTTTGGGGACAAGATAATGGTAAAAAGGATTCACAAAGAGATATTGCCTGCCTAAACTTTTAAACTACAATAGTACAAAATCTGGCACTTGAATATGAAATAAAGGCTATAGAATTTGACAGTGAAAATAACTGTGTGTATGATTTTAGCAACAGTAACAGCAACAGTAATTGATAACAAATTTCAGGGATTCTACATTTTAAATACATAATAAACATTTATATAGTCCCTAATTTTTTAAAGCAACAATTCTATTTTCATCTTATTATAAAGTATTAACATAAAATTCTTTTCGATCAGATCAAAGAATTTTTGTATATTCTAACCTGAAAAATTATAGACTGCCTGATCCACAGAAGAATTTTATGAGCAGGGAAATGCGGTAATTAATAAAATAATTAATTTCTAATGGCTATTGACTGAATAATTAATTAGCTGGAGGAGCAATAATATTTTAGATTCAACAAGTTGAAATAAATTACAACCTTTCAACAGGAGCTAATTTTCACGTAAATTTTTGATTATGATTCATTAACGAAATTTCTCATAAGAATACCTCAACTTCTGTAACACACTCCCAGTTCAGGATCTGACTTGGCAAGATCCTCAAACAAGACACTCACTGATTCCAATGCCTCTGAAATGGATAATACAGTGAATCCCATCTATGGTGGAATCCACACAAACTGGACCCCAGAATCAGATATGCACAGTTGAAGTTGATAAAGGCTAAAATAAAATTTCAGACATATTTTTTTCAGCTGGTGTGTTCCAGGTTTGGACTAGCTAAATTCTTCAACAGCAACTGTGATTGTGAAGCCTTTTCTTTGCTGAATTGCTATTTTTTAATTGTTTTCTAGTGACCACACAAAGTCATCAATAAGGAATGTCACTCAGCCTCAATGAGGATGCTCCTAAAGCAGGACACCTCACTGTTATCATTTTAATTGTTGTGATTAATTTTCTCTACTGTTATTGCCAGCCTTGGTGGTGACGCGGTAACGTCTTAGCCTGCCAACTCAGAATTTGCAGGTTCAATTCCTGCCTAGGTTGGTTTTACTCCAACTAGGGCTTGGGTGTTTGTAATTGTCTTTAATGTAACATGTAGGGATTAGGTGGAAGAATTGACTATGAAGTCTCAATCTTGCTCCAATGAAGTGATTATATAAATACATTATTAATAGGAGGAAAATAAAAAATATCTGAACTGGACTGTTATGTTTAAAGGTAAATTAATACATTTATTTGTGATTTTCATTTTTTTCAATTATTGCTTGGACATCCACGCTCATTTGTCCAACCTAAAATGGAAAGCCTGTAGAAGACGGAAAAATCCTGTGGCCACCTGTGATTCTGCCTTACTTAAGATTTAGAATTCCTAAGATGACTTTGTCTAATTTATGTGAGGAGTGGGTGTTTGACTAAGTTAAACTTAAGCAGTAACAGTACTATACAGCAGTGGGGAAGAGAACCAGCAAGGGGTTGCTATTATATTGAATAAAAAGGTGGGAAGAAGCGGAGTTATCATAGAAAAAGCAACAGAATAATACCAGTAGAAGTAAATGCAGAACCGACGAACTTGATCATTGTTCAGGTATAAATGCCACCGAGCAATCATAAGGAGGAAGAAGTCGATAGGGTATATGATCAGACAGAGGACATAACCGCATGTGTTCTAGCAAGGAAACATTTGATAATGATTGAGGATTGAAATGCGACGGTAGGCGAAAGAAGATATGGTGATGAGGTAGAGGGCTACGGTTACTGTGGGGAGAAAGCAATTGAATTCTGCAGGAGACAGGGATTGATCATCATGAATACATGGTTTAAGCACCACAAAAGGCATAGGTGCACAAGGAAAATTCCTGCAGAATCAGGAAGATATCAATTAATACTATATTGTGGTTAGGCAGAGAATTAGGAACAGTGTTGTTAATGCACACAGTTTCCTGGGAGCGGATGCAGACTTGGATCGCAATTTATTAATTAAGAAGTGAAACATCCAATTCAAATAGATAAAACGGGGAGGTGGGTTAGGAAATAGAATACAGAAGCATTACCTTGATTGACAAGGAAGGAGTGTAAGCAGGCTGTAGAGAAAATCATGATGGAGGGAAAAGATCTAAGTACTATCAAGAAAAAAAAGGAAATATATAAAAAAAAATATATCGAAAGCCACAAAAGAAACTATAGAACCTGTTAATGGGAAAGGGACAAGGAAACCATGGATCACTGATGAGCTGATAAGAAAGATAGATGAGTGTTCAAAGTGGAAAAATATAAATACAGAGATAAAGAAAATGAAATATAAAGAATTAATAAAAAACAGGGGCAGGTAACATATTGAGCAAAAGAAGCGTGGTGGAAGACACAGTTTGAGGATGTGGGAAGTTTGCACAGGAAGGGTGAAATTGGTGTGCTATACAATAAGTTTAAAATCCTGTTGGAAAGTAAGAAGGGCAATTAGTTGAAAAATATCAAAGATAAGATAAATATTAGTTGAGCCAGAAAATATCCAAGAGAGATGGAAGGAATATAAAGAAAAACTGAATGGTAAAGAACATATGCCAGCAAGGTTTGACATAGAAAAGACATTAAGGGTATTGAAAGAAAATAAGGCCGTGTAGGTAGACAACATTCCGGCTGAACTATTACAAGGCTTAGAAAAATGTTGTAGGGAGAGGCTACATGGGCTGATTCGTAGAATCTATGAGGAAGGCATCTGGCCGGAAGACTTTGTGAGATTGGTGTTGGTTCATATTCCAAAAAAGATAAAGGCTACATCATGTGATGTCTACAGGACAATAAGTTTGATATCCCACGCAACTAAAGTTGTTCTCAAGATCATCACCAAAAGGATTGAAAGTAGGGGAAGTGATTACTTAGGGGATGATCAGAAGGGGAGAGGTACGCGTGATGCCTTTGCAGCAATGTGATCACTAATCGAGAGGAACATAGAATTCAATCAGGACGTATTTGCTTGTTTCATAGATTTTGAAAAGGCATTCGATAGAGTGAATTGGGAAAAACTAAGGAGTATATAGCAGAAAATAGGAATAGATCGGAGAGACAGGAGGCTAATCTGTAACCTGTACATGTCTCAGACTGCTCAGGTGCGAGTGGGGAATGGGGAGCTGGGATGGGCAGTGTTAGGAAGGGTTGCCCAATATCACTGTTGGTGTTTAACGCACATGTGGAGGAAATGATTAAAGAGGCATGGGAAGAATTGGAGGTAGGAATGAAAGTGGGCGGGGAATACGTAAAATCAGTTAGGTTTGCTGATGACCAAGCTCTGATTTGTCAGTCAGCCAAGGGATTGCAAGCATTGCTGAGTGAATTGGAAATTCAGTATGATGGATACGGGATGAGAATCAATATGAATGAAAAAAAGGTTATGTGATTTTCCAGAAAGAAAAAGGCTGAGCCAAACATTAAAATAGGAGGGCAAAAACTAGAGCAGGTAGAACAGTTTATGTTTCTCAGAAGTGTTTTAGACTGACATGGTCAAAGTAGTAGGGACGTAAGGCAAGGTATTGCACTAGGTAAAGAGGCAACATATATGGGCATACATTGCAGAAAATACGAATATATGGGAGTGACAGAAGACTAATCTGCAACTGTGCATGTCTTATAATTCCAGCCGATTCTTGCCACCCTACAAACCAGAAACTGTCAGTGTTCTAATCAATGATACCCTGACTTATTAATTTACCCCTAACTATAAAAAATTACAACCATGAGATGGACACCATATAATCAATAGCAGTATCCAATGGCTACAGTGAAAACATTGTCACCAATCTCTTAAAGAAAAAATTAAAATCTAAAGCTATTTCACAGTCATGGTACCTTATCCCCATTCAAGAAAAATCCAAAAAGTGGTGTAGTCTATTGTTTGTAGGTGATCTTTCCAATAAACTTGCTCAAAAACTCTCAATTTCTTTAGTTTCTCTCTTTCTTTGGGTTTTTCATATTTCCCCTCTTTGTGCCTGCCTACCTTACTCCTCACTCTTTTCTTTCCCGCCCCCCCTTCCTCAAACATGTATAAATATGATGTATCACAATTTGAATCTTGTCTTGTACCTGAAGTTGGTTCAATGAGCTGAAATGCTTTGTACATAACAAATAAATCTGTGGAAAAGTGCAGATTTGTTTTTTATGATAGGCCTTTTTACTGTCAATGAATTCCTTGAAACTGACTCGGTATTAAAGTAAAATGTATATAAATACATGTGTACATGTATATAGGTACTCTGTTTTCTGCATTTAATATTTATGACGAAATCTATTGTGCTATGTAACATAAAATCATGAATAAAGATTATTATCGTAACATACAATTTGCCTTATGCACGAAATATATTATAAGAGTATTATCTTTTGGCCTTATGCAGTTCCATATCAGAGGCATAACATAACTAACAAGCTATCCCCTTGCATTTACTCAACGCCCTCACTTTCTTGGTGTGGCATTCATATTCACAGCCAATAAAAGGATCTTCCTAGCAAGCATTTTGCTCAGGTTTTGTGCATGGAATATTAGATACATACAACATAACTTAACAGATAATGTACAGGATGAAGATGATGCTCTTGAAGATACAATATACACAACTGATGAACATAAAATGTATGTCCGAATGATCATTTAGGAGTGCTGTGAAGACTGACATTCAATTCAGTTTCAGCGATTAAAACAGTTTTTAAATTATTATTATTTTTAATCAAACTGTATTAAGTTATACTATTATAAGTGCCTAAAATAGATGTAAAAATATCATTTTTTACCCAAAGGAAACTCATTTCATCACATCTTTGTTACCATTCATAATATGTTTCCTACTTTACCGACAAAATTTTGCAGGCAAAATATGGATATTATGCGTGGAAAATTACATTAATCAGTTCAAGCATGGAGAATCCACAAGGTATAAAGCCTATAACACCACTTCTCAAGACAAACAGAAATGTCGATGATTTATTAATGGCATAAAAAGTTATGAGTAATTATTTGCATTTAACCAATGCAATACATATAACTGCTAAAATAAGGTTCCAATCCAATTAATGCCATTGATTAATACCCCTACATAATTAGCCACCAACAGTTATAGCAACAACGTTTAAAAACTCTGACTTCCATTATTGAACACCTAAATCAAAGGTTTGCTGATAAAAGTGTCTTTATGAAGAATTGAACATTCATCTAAAAGATTCAGAAGGTTGGATTAATATGTTCCCATTCTAATAGTTAACAGTGGCACACAAACACTCACAAAGTCTTAATGTGCAAATACTTTGCATTATAGAAATAAGCAAACACAACACCACAAATATGGTTGACTTAAGATTTTTCTTGAGGTCCAGAAGTTAACAAGTGAAATAGGTGTGACATCACAACTTTTCAGTGCCAACATGATCATTGCATGCAATTTCCTACTACACGCTTATTTCGAGACATGACAAAGGGTAACTAAAAAGCAATGGAAATAGAAAAAATGAAATACAAGGCCTATCGAACTCATGGAAAATTTCATATAATCACAATGGATAAATTAGCAGTTTCCAGATATTAGAAGTTCATTACTTTTGACTTTCCAAAATATGCTTTAACTTTTAATCTAAAAATGCAATGTGAATAATGATGAGATAAGCTTTTCACTGACTGGACAACAATTACACCTCATGGCTCGACCATGGGCACTACGCCTATTACATTCTTTGCAATACCTAGGCTAATTATCAACAGTTACATTAACACTATCGTCCAGTGAATTTTTTTGGGAATAATAGCTGATGATGGCACACTATATCGAATGATGAATGTTACATTCAATAAATGTGGGTAATTTTCTCATTTAAAATGATTTCAAGATGGTCTCCGGAAGTTTTGAGAAAACCTTTAAGATTACTACATTAAGTGGTTCCAGTTAACTTTAAAAGTTTTTGGTCGAAAAGTGACAGACCTATGAAGTTAACTTTTTTTTTAATATTGCAGAAGACAAAGAATCTTCATCAGATCAGTATGTATTATAGAAGCTGCACCAAGCTGGACACTTAATCGTACAAAGAGATAATGAAACATGGAAAAGTAAATACTAGATAGGAGTGATCAAGACCTGCAATATGGGAAGTCCCTGGCATCAATGGGTTTCCAAAGGTGATCCAGAAATTCTACCATAATTTGCATACGCTCCTTAGATGCCACAATTATTCTTATTTATTGGCATTCTGATGAAAATAGAGGAGTTTCAAATAAAGGGGATTGTGGGTGATATGACATCATAAATGCCTGAGGCAACAAGGAATACACCTCAGATGTGAAACAATTGGGCAACATAAAATAAAAAATTATTTAAAAATATTTAACATCTCAAAATGCTCAAGATCATTTTCAGTCCAACAATACTGCTTCCTAGTAACCTCATGGATCCAACTAAATCTTTGACTCACTATTTTTATGGATAAATATTTTGCAAATGATCTACAATCATGCATTTGTGTTCAGCTATATCATTAACTCACACAACACAGACTCACGCAGCACTTTTAAATATTATATAAGTCTAATTAAAGCAGCAACTTTCTGGCAATACAGACCAAGGCATTGCAGAAGAACAAGAGAAATATAGGTGACAACTCTGTGACATTTGACAGTCGCACTCTCCCTTAGGTGTCTCAAGAATGCCCACCCACAGGCAAAACAATATGCACAAAAAATACAAGAACAATAAAAAAAGCTTGAACCAACAGCATGGCTAATGCACCATCAGACTTGGGCAGCCACCTGGACAGCATATGGAACCAGAGCCATAATTAACTGTTTCAGCACACAGGGCAAATATATTACGTTCATTGTCTTCCATCAGATTACTGTGACAAGATGAAGCAAGGTGATGAAGAACTCACACTGTGTGTACTGACATGACAAGATTTGTGAATCAAAAAGATAAGCCAAATGTTTCCTTACTCTTCCTCTGCCAAGAGAATTCTGAAAGACTTCATTCAAATAATGTTACCACATCTAGAAGCATTTAAACAGATTAAAATCAAAGAGCATCAAAACCTAATGTGGTGAATTTCACAGAAAAATATCAAATAGTATGTTAGCCAGCTTTAATAACGGCTACTGTTAATTTTTTAATTTATGTTTAGATGGGAACCCCCTCCAAGAGAATAATTTTAAACAAAAAGCACTATTTATCAAAATATGTACATTCTTACAAATGTGAAACACGTTTTATATATATATATATATATATGTATATATATGTATATATATGTATATATATATATATATGTATATATGTATGTGTATATATATATATATATGTATATGTATATATATATATATATGTATATGTATATATATATATATATATATATATATATATATATATATATATATATATATATATATATACATATCAAATAATCAAATTTTCCTTTAAAAAAAGCATAAGAATGAAATATTCACATTCCAAATATTTTTCCCCTCCTGAAAGAATACATAATAAGCATTCCTTTTGTTGATCACCCTTTCACTATATATATATATATATATATATATATATATATATATATATATATATATATATATATATATATATATATATATATATAGTGAAAGGGTGATCAACAAAAGGAATGCTTATTATGTATTCTTTCAGGAGGGGAAAAATATTTGGAATGTGAATATTTCATTCTTATGCTTTTTTTAAAGGAAAATTTGATTACTTCTCCATGACATTGACTGCAATGATTGAAACATGAGAAATGAGAAAAATTTAACACAGTAAGCATTCTGCTAGGATAGGTTTGGGAGAGGTATCATTAACCAAAGATTTTCAGTTTAAAAGGAAGATGTGAAGGTATTTTCCCATCCATTTTCCACTATTTTGCTGGTAAAAAAATATCATGCCCCATAACAATAACATAACTAAGTTTTCTGATTTATTCATGGTTTTTATTGATTTCCTCATCCCTGATTTTCAACACTTCAATTCCTGATCACCATGAATAAAAGCAGGTTAGGACTCAATATTTCCAGCTCTAATCTTGGCAGGCTTATCTTAAAATATGATCATGGAAACTGTTTTCTAACTCATCATACAATAAGTGTCACTATGAGACCTTCATTAGGTATCAATGCATCCCGCCAAACTGATTGAAACTAAGTGAAAACAACACCATTTTGCATTCAGTTAATTTATTTAGGAATGTACAAGGGAGATTTGGAATACCAGACTCCAGGTACCCTCAGCTTCACATCAGATGTAGATTTTTTGGGAACCAGATCTTTCTGGGAAACCATAGGAGGCATAGGGAAAGGAGTGATATCCCCCTTGATGGGCAAATGTCACTATAAGCCTTAGGGCTGGTTATAATGCGAGCTATATCCCTGAATATAAAACCAATATTCTGATTGATTACTGTGGTTGGTGATTCTTTATTTATCAATTAAATATAATGTCACATTATTCTTAATGTATATTCACATTTAATAACCTCCACATACTTTCACCCAGCATCATCATAAGTGAATTCGGTGAGGATCATCACAAGAACAACAAATGGCAGAAATACAATATTGGTTTATTAACGCCAGGTCTCATCTATTCCAAAATTTAAGCCATAAATCTGGCACAATGTCTGTCGAAAATCTTATCCAAGAAAGGATATGGGAAAGAGAAGACAGAGAAGGGTGGATGAGAGCCAAAACTTAACTGGTTCATTGAAATGTTTCATTCCACAAAGGTCAGGAACTTCACTTCATGTATACTTAGTACCTTATAAAGGATAATAAGAACGGGATTGTAGTTTTTGGAAACCTTCACCTTTTAAGATCTTAGGAATCATCTTATAATCTTAATCATGCCTACAGATAATTTGGAATGTTGGTATAAAGGAAGCTAGTGAAGTAGATCTTCAGCTATGTTTATTCCTCGGCAGGGATTTATGGATTTAGAAAGTATGTCCTCAAAATCTCAGGAGGAGTTTAAATTGAAAATATATAGAAAGGAGTAAGCATATGAATTACCATTATACTTGAATGCTTATTCTTAAAAGTTAGGCTTTGATCCCTCCACTTAACCCTTGACAATGTTCTGATCCACAATCCATCTGGTTGGAAAAGTGGGTGTATAATTCAAATGCACTATTGAAAAACTATACATTAAATACTGACCAGTAACTGAAATTTTACTTCATTTAATTCTAATCAATAAAATCATTGGTATGACAATCATTAAGAAAACAAGTTCTACCTTCTGTATTAACAATGATTTAAAATAAATCTTAATAGAAATATGTAGCTAACAGAAGCATATCAAGTGCCCAAAATCCATAAGTGGAGTGACTCTCATCAAAACCGTTTCTCATTTAATTTAGACTTGCTTTGGAGTTGGGACAATTATTTGCATCAGGAACAGGTATTTGAAAAAAAAAATTAATCGATCATCCAAATTCAGTGAGAAGTAACACAATTTCTAAGAAGCAAAAATATTAATTCTTGCTATTTTCCTTCTTCGACATACATATAAACAAGACTACACTGCTGATATATACCAGTTTTGAAGAGTAATTGCAGCACTAACCCTGAGTTGCGACAGTAATATGGTGTCAAGGTGATATTACACAAACACACACACACCAATGAAGGAAAAAAAAAATGTTTCTCCACAAAGCACAAAAGAGAGAAAATATTTTTACTCAGCATAAAAATTAAGGGCAACACTATTAAAAATATTACTGAGTAAGCACCCACTTTTGAAAGATTTGCCATGTGTGCAAAAACAACTTTCCACGGCCCTGGTGGGTAGGCTTGCATACAGTCATACATACAGAGGCACACACACTCACGCACACACGTCCACACACACCTGTGAGATAGGGAGTTGCTGCTCTCCAGCTAGATCCAGGCTAGAATGGTCAGTTCCTCCTCCCGAGTTACCAAGGGTTGGGGAGGGGGGTGAAAAGTTGCCACCCTGGGGGTCGGTCAAGGGTTCGTAGTATGGGTTGAGCACAGAGGAAGGAGGAGGAGGGGCCTGGATTCGAGGTGGTAGGAAGAAGTGCACCACGGCCAGGCAGAACTTCCGGAAGGCCACAGTTAGGCGGGAGAATAGGCACGGCCTCTGAATGACAGAGAGAGAGACAGTGTGTGGGGGGACGAAATGAACAGATCCCAAACTTATCTGCTCGAAAGAGAGCTATTTTTTTTCGTACAACACACCTTTACAGATGGACAAATATAGCAATTTTGAGGGAGAAAAAAAATAATTCATTGTTTCAAGATGAAAATAACATGAATGGAACAATGGTTTTAACCATGAATGCTTTGTGACAAACATAACAGAAAAAAGGTACCCCAGGAAAAATGTCTAGTAATGGAAAGTTGAAGGGGTCTTACATTTTAAAAGACATAACATGAAAGAGGATGAGAGACTGCTAAGTCAAGAGATAACAAGCTTTTCAGCAAAAGCCTTAAGCTTGATGACAAAAAAGTGCAGGCAATGGACGGTACTAAAGATGGCCGAGTTTTTCGAGAGCAGAAGAGAATAGAAAGCCAGTTCCTCTTGCAATTAAACCAGTGCTAAGCATACCCAGTGCATGAAATCATCCTTTGAAGCCAGGGTAGTTACCAACGAGGACATAAAACAAAGAGAGAGAGCTCATACATTCACTCTTTAAATTATCCTCGACTTTAACATGAGAGAGTGAGAAGGAAAAAGAGACATCCAAGCAAAGATTCAGGAAGTACTAAGAGAAGCCATTCGCTCGTCAAATTCTTCTGATTATCCCTTCACCCAGATGGAGGCATGAATACAAGCCAAACGGGCAAGACTAGACTCAAGTATCACAGATTTTCAATTTTCACTTCGGACCATTAGCTCGCCAGCCGAATAATAAACAAACAATGCTCCTCCACCAACAAATGCCAACTCCAATCCACCATTATTGAATGGAAGGGCTGTCTTACCAAACTCTTTCCGAGGTCAGCAGTGATTCCCATGGATTTAGCAGTGGGCGATGGCCGTCCACGAGAGCGTCTCAATTCCTCGCCATCGGAAAGGCAAGAGAGGTTTTCAGCCAAACCCCTACACTGCACCCTTGCCAAACGATCACGCTGGATAGAGAGAGGCGTAAACCCAAGATTGGGAGGAGGCAGAGAATTCTCACTGTCTTCCCACACTTCTTCATAAACCTCCTCCTGCCTCTTTCTACTGCTACCACTGCTGCCATTGTTGGAATTCATCCCCCTACAGAATTGAATGTCCTCCTCAGGGCCAAACACTTCCCTGATTTCCTCTCGGCTACGAGAAAATGGCCTTGTTTCCCTCCCCTTGTCCCAATTGAGATGCAACCATTTATCGGACCTCATCCCTGCATGAACAGTGTGGTAGTGGGAAGAATTGCTTTGCACTTCCGTTTGAGTTGATGGGACCTGAAGGTAGGTGCCATGATCTTTCCCCCATTCCCCATATGGCTCTTCCCTCATATTGAGGCTGGCCGGAAGTGATTGACCAGGGGCAAGATTCCCCATACTTTTTGCTTGCTTCAACCTTGCGACCAGCAGGTGGCGCGGTTCATCTCCACTGATATTTCTTGTGTGGTGAAGCTGATGGATGTGCTGGTTCCCATGGGTGGAGGCTCCACGTGACTGAGCGGGCTGCTTGAATGATGGGAGCTGGCCCGGATCGTTGCAATTGGGCCCGGTGCTCAGAGAACGGTGGAATCTTGAAGACTGCTCCGGGAGATGGAGTAATGAGGACGAACGAGTCAGTGGTGTGGGAGATGGGGGGCAGTTGGCAGACTTGGGGAGCTCAGGGAGGATCCTCCTCCGTGGACCAGGTGAGAGTGGAGGACCCCAGCCAACGTGGTCCAGGTCGTTGTAACTAACCCACCTCTGGAGCGTGGGATGGCCAGAGTCTACTGAGAGGGATTGCTTGGCTGGAAAGTGCCTTGGAGGTGTGACATACACCTGCTGCTGAGAGCATGGGCCGAATCCTAGGTTGCTTGCTCTGTGGAAATCCCCTAAACTATTTGTGCGGGGTAGGGAAGGTGCTTGTGATACATGTGAGAAAAGCTGAGAGTGCTTAGTGGGCGACACAGGTCCGGGTGAGCGTGGTGCCATGGGCACTGTGTAAGTCATTTCTTCCCCGGACATTGAGTGCCTCCAAATCTTCTGGGATTCTTCTTTGATGCCAGCTTGAGCATATCCCTCCAATGAGCTATCATCCCCTGGATTCCAATAGCTAAATACTCCCAGCTCTGGGTTCTTATCCATCAAGGTGTAATCTTGTGGATGGGGGGTGGGCCTCGACTGGTGATGTTGGTGGTGGTGAGGAAACATTTGAACATTTTGAGGAAGCGATATATGGTGTGGCTTGTGCCCGATTTCCTGATGAGACTGCTGATATGAGTGCCAGGATGGAGGAGCCAGGTGAGCTGGAGTTGCTCGCAACGTCTGAGTTGGAGGATGAGGGAGTAATGGTTGGGGAGGCTGCCATGAGGAACCGGAAATTGAGTTGCTTAAGCTTGACTAAGCCCATAAATAAAAAAATGAAACACTCAGCTAGCGGTAAAGGCCATAAGATTTCCTCATAAAATTTACAAGCCAAAAATAACTGCATGTTCCTTGAAGACCATGCAGATGACAAGGATAAACATGAAAAATCTTGATGATAAAGTGATGGAACTGACCAAATCAAAGCCATTGGCAAGAAATTTTAGCTTGCATGAGCAGATTTGCATATAAATCATTTAACTTTATACAGTTACACTTATCAAAATTTGCATTTCAACTACTTTTTAATTAATTTTGATATCATGATTTTCACTCAAAAGAATCAAACTGTTTAAACATGCATAGTTATATATTTCATTGTACTCAGAATAAAACTAATAAAAACAAAGTCAAACCAAGGCTTCAAAACATATTGCAAATTAAAGTAGCAAAGGTACACAAAATAATAAATTAATCCTTCCAGCCAACTGCAATACACCAATTTTTTTTAATTACCGTAAAAAGAAGGGCATATAAAAATTAGAAATTTAAAACAAATTGTGTGTAGTCAACCTTAAGGCATAGTTATAGATAATCACACAAATGAACATATTTTTTCCCCTGTGAAATCTGGAAAAATAATCTCTTGGTGATTCCCAGTTTCGCAAGAGTAATTATAAAATAGATAATAATAAATTGAAATTGTTTGATTTTTACACTATTCAGAAAATAACCCTAACGGTAAACTACAGTAAATTAATTAGGACTAGTAAATAATCTCCCCACCCAATAAATATGACAAAAATCACTACTATGATAATAAGTTGATGGGGCAAAGAAGTCATATATTTCTTTCGCATTACCTAATATTATATCAATTCAAAAAAATAAGAAGTGCATATTTGAAGAAAACTACCTATTTCTCTAGGTAAATCTTTAGATTTAAATTTACAAATAAATGTAACACTTAAATGCTCAATACGTGAGAACTTAACATTAATAGAACTAAATTTTGCTGGTTAACCATTTATATAAATTTTGAAAGAAATTTTTTTCATATACTTTTTCTTAACATCACAGAGTTTGAGTAAGGCAATACTGACAAATTCATCTTCTATTATTCTGATAAAAAATGAATAATTGATTTGAAGAAAGAATGAATTAAATCCATCCATGAACCCATGCAAAACACTCGAGTATCCTTAACGGGTCCAAGACAAACACTTTTAACTTTTTGAAATAATTTAGCCAATTCTAACATTAAGTACAAATGTGTTATATTCACTTATAAACCTGGGATCTTCTCTCGATAAAACAGATCAATTTCACATAAAATTATTTTATTAGTAATGCTCAGTCTACTAATTAATGTGTGGTTTGGAATATGTCTAAAAATAAATACCCATAAATATATTATTATAAAGCTCTTCATAAATTCCTTTCACTCTACATTATTCGTAAAGTTCTTCAACTTTCCTCCACTTTACAAAACTTGCCTTTTCTTAACCTTCCTCTTCCCTGATCACCCAATGTTCTCTTCTCCATCCCTACCTTAAACATCCAACTACAACTAAATATCTATCCAGATTTTACCTTCCTTTTTCTGTCCACATGCTTTCTCTTTATTTATTTATTTCCACAAGGTTCTTTGTAATTACAACTTCCATCTAAATGCTTCTTTTGCTAAAGCAAAAACAGTGGACTCCCACTTATCCAGCCAGTGTGTCCCCAGGTTCTAGGCTAACAAACGAATGGCCAGTTAATCAGAAAACATGCAGAATACCATTACAAGACTATAAATTGTAAAACAAATATTAAATTTAGCAACTTTAATTACTGTAAAAGGTAGGGAAATTAATTGATGACAGTTTATAAAATTACTTTAGTCTCTTTACTTTCAGAATGATAACTCTTACATAATTTATATGATTTATCCTAAAGAAAACTGATGCAGGATGGACATTAGCTGGCAAAAACAAGACCAGGTAAGATGGATTCTACTGTTTTCTCTCAATGCCCTTCCTAGTATACTCATTTTTGTTTGAGCATCATCTCAAGTACACGAACTGCTTCACTCCCTCTAACTTATTCCATTTCACTTTAATGTTTAGCTCAGCTACTTGTATCTTACTTTTATAGATTTACCACTACTTTCATTGTCTCAAAAATGTCCATAATTTCTAATCTCAGTGGCTATCTAATACTTTATCATAAAAAATTCTATGCATATCAAAGTGACTTATAAAGTTCCCAACCAACTTTCATTCCTTCCCCGTCTCATGACTAGCTAACTATTTCCTCAGCCATATTCCAAGAAACTATGGGAGATGCCACATCGGTAACTTTTAATGGAGTCATCTGCTAAATGTTCATTACAATGCAAAAATTTCAGAGCATAAAAACCCTTCACCTTGACCGGGATTTAAACCTGGATCCTTTGATGCACAGCCGAATCCTTTAGGCAGTTAAGCTAGCGAGGCATCCTCTTACACTCTGAAATGTTGGGGGCTTAGAGGAACAAGATGTTGTGATGAAATATGGTACATAAGATGTTACAGGCATTTGTAGTCGTGCGCGATGCGCCACAGTCCACAAGGTTAAAGCCAACTTTAAACACTATGGTGTTTTAACTTTGACAAATTCCAAGAAACTGCAGGAGATGCCGTGACAGTGCCAGAGGTTGCCTCAGTAGCTTAACAGGCTTAAGTACTTGGCCAGACATTGAGAGATTCGGGTTTGAATGCTGGTCACGGCAAATAATTTTTACACTATGAAATTGTTGCATTTTATTCCCTCAGTATAAATTATTTTTCACTGGTGAAATGGACAGTTAAACCTTACTCCCCACCCTAATATTAACCATGCTAATTTTCCATGCATTACCTTACTTTTGCAGTCTTTTCTACATATTTTACAGGCTTCAAATAAAATATCTATTACTCCAGTTTAATATTTTAGAATACTTTTCAATGGTTTTCAGTGAAACACCATGCATCAATTCTTCATGTGATGCCTTACTTGAGTAGTCTAACAATTTACAGGTTTCAAATACATGTAAGATCTACTCCAATTCAGTCTACCTAAATTTTGGGTCAAGAAAATATTTTCACACTCACCGTTTATCTTACCTAGTCTGGGTTCGAATCCCAGTCAAGGCGAATGATTTTTACACTCTGAAATTGTTGCATTGAAATGCACATTAGCGGATGACTCCGTTAAAAGTTACTGTTGCGGCATCTCCCGCAGTTTCTTTGGAACTTAATCACACGTCAAATATTCTATTAATGCCCTTAGTGTGATGGTGTTATGCATTCTCGTTACCTTCCTAATCAAATCCGACTTTATTTAAGCAGTGATTGGCATGATCCTGCAACCATTACACCCTCACAATTCTTAGCACTCCGCCACATATAACATTAAATGCCCTATATTTTTCATTTTTGGTAAAATAATCTATCTTTATTTAAAAACTTGGCTTCACCTATATAAACCATGAATTAGCTCCCCCAAAAAAACCACAACTTCAATTTCTACCAACTTCTAGATTAATTCTAAGGGGCCTTTTTTGTAAATTGCTACATTTTCCAACAACAACCACAATAATGCTTTCACCACACTCTAAGCATCCCTGAATACAAGTTTCATTCAATTCTATTTCTCCATCTATATGAAGGTGCTTTGGCCTTATGTCTTATAATAAAGTTTTAACATGCAATTTTTTCATTCTCCCTGAATCTCTTTCAGTTTGATTACTAAATTTCTAGTGTTATCTTTCATCCAGTGGAACCTCTCGTAGTGAGCACAAATTATTCCAGAATCTTAATAAGTCTGTTTGAGAAATTTATATGGGCAGAGAGATTAAACGATTGAATAAAATTCATAAGAAATTTGATAAGAAAGGCTAATGTTACTAAAGTGCTGAAAAAATGGGGCTGGGAAATACATGAATCAAGATGGAAGAAAGCACACCTTAAGTGTATATACAGATCTTACATTGGGGATGCTGAATGGAAAGATATTTCAGAAAGGTTGAAAATCCCTATTATCTGATAATGAAAGAATAGTTTTAAAATTGAGCTGCAAAGGTATATTTTAAACACAGGAAAAACATTCCTTTTTTGATCACAATATAGGAGATTGGAATGCTCTACCTAAAAGTATTCTGGAGCCCTTTCCAAGTAACATAGGGGGATTAAGAACTATAATGAGAAAAAATAATGTATTTTTATGGTAAGAGTATGTTGTTTATGTCTTGGTATATTTTTTATTTCCTGCATGAGTAATATTCAGCAGTTAAATTAAGAATGAGTTCTACATCAGAATGAGGGTTAAACACAGACAGATGTAGCAGACCCAAGATCCTGGATTTACCCTCTCCCCATCACCCATAATAAAAATGTCACTCGCTAAGCATGTCATTTTTTATACAATTTGTTTTGCTAGTTAGGCAAATTACTTGTTATGAGAGGTGCTTGTTAAGTGAGGGTCCACAGTATTTGGTATTTTTTTCAATTTCACATCTGGCAAATTTTTCCACATATGTTTTAGAATTTCTTTGCTTTGGCAAATTTCATAGTATAACTGACCTGCTCTTCTTGACAGGTTTCCAGAGTACAATGAAATTCTGACTCTAGTTATTTGATTATTCATACGTATTTATCTTTCCTTTATGCTTTAATAATCATTTCCAGGATTACTTCCTCATTCAATTTTCCAATTATTTTTAACAGTTTACATTATCCCATTTTTATGTAAGTTCCACTTATCTTCTTTTTTACCATTACTATATTTTAGACCAGATGCTCGGTAACTCCTCAGAGGACATAATAATTCTACCAATGAAAATATAAGTTCATTACAGGTAACATTCCAGAGGTTGCCAGGGTCTTTCACTAAGGAAATATTTATTCAGCTGATTCAATAATTTGCGACCCTTAATACAAATTCTCAAGTAAGTATTTCTTTCAAAAACTTTCTAATTATTTCCAATAATTGTTCATATACACTGCTTAGTTCTTTCTCCCTATGACTACTTGAGAGCATGTGCTCCCAGATTGCAAATGCATAAAATGAATTTTCTTTTCTTTCTAACTATCATAGCATTATCCTTCTCTCTAATTTTCTGATCATACTATGGCTACACCAGTTGACTTTCTCTCATATAAATCATCCAGTAATTATTCCTTCAGCTAGCCCTCGCATATTTTTACAAAATCTCACAACTAAGCATCTACCTCCTTTCAAAAATTCTTTATTTAAGGTTTCCCAACATCCCTGCCCTAAACTAAAAAGGTGTTCCCCTGCTCTGATCTCTGCATGGAATATTTCATCTCTAATCACTGATTATTATAATTGCAATTATAAAATTACAGATTTCCTGGGGCAATATTCCCTTCATCATCGTATAATATTCCCTTGATTGCTCCCAACAACTCCTTTTTCAATGTTTCATCCATCTCCAGGGGCTGCCATAAAAATCCCCAACCTGTACTGTGTAACAGGTACCCCTAACATACAACATTAAACATAATTGCATTTCAAGAATCACAGTAATATCTTTTGTTAGTCACTTTTCCTCATCTAACGATTTGATACTTTTTAAATCCCTTGTGTTCATTTTTATATTAATCATACAAAATTATTAACAAATCATTGGACAATAAGATTACAAAACAGGATTATGATATAAAGGTTTGTTGCACAGAGTGATCTAAGTTCTAAAATTAACTACTGAAATGAGACAGATTGGTAAAAGTAATAAAAATTATCCGAATGAATGGTCCTTGTATTAAATACAATGTGAAAAATATAACCCTATCAATAAAATGAAAAATGAATATAAGTGGTCACAAAGACTTAAAATTTGTTACATTTTTCTATAATGCAACCCTGATAAGAATTAGAACTAATCTAATTGATTGGGAACTAAGTCTCAGCCAAAAAATTTCAGTTGGCGTAGCTCAATTCAACTAATGCATTATAGGCACTCTTATAGGTATGCCAACGAGGCGTAAGTAAGTAAGTGTTAAGTAAGAAATGTTATTTTATTTCTCTAATTTTTGGTGAATGGTTATACTATTTTTAATTATAAATGAAACAATAGGTATGGCAAGCATCCTTTATCAAGTAATTAATCTGCCTTTAACATAACATAGACCTTTCTTTCCATCCATGAGTATTCATGAGCATAATCAAACATGGAAAAACTATAAGTTTGAATTTTTTCGAGTTAATGAAATTAAAAGAATTGCTAACTATTCACCAGGCAATTTTTCTAGGATGAAAAGCATATGAACACACCACTTAAATTTAGATACTGGTGACATAAAGTAATATGCAAGTACTTTCATGAAAATTATCCATGGATGTCTAATTTTGGAAAAATATTCCTTATCTGGTAATAAAATTTCAACTCAAGTTCATCAAATAATTTAACTTAGCAAATTTTCACAATTTTATTGGACAGTGACACAACTGAATTTAATGTTGTCACACCATATCCCAATAAAATTGAGAAAAATAACTAATTTCATTTTCACCATGGATATAAAATATTTCTAAGTCATGAGTTACTTTTATGGATTTCAAATGATATACAGTAAACTGCAATTCATTGTTTATTACATATTTTGAAATTTGAAAGAAGAATTATTTGTTTATTGCCAATGCCACATTTTATCCTTCCGCTGCTATGATAAAAAATTATCACATCAAAATGGCAAAATTGCTGCTTCAGATAATGTGGTGTGTCTTATTTACTTCCCATGTGGTAGGAACTTAATTTATAGCGAATATTAGCCGGGAAAAAATTAATCCATACATTGTTGTGGGTACCAATAAAAAATTAACATAAGATATCGGAATACATAGATTCATTTATGTGTTAACAATGGACCTTGCAGAAAATATAATGAAAATAAAGAAATATCTAGCGACCAAGACTAAAAACAGAAACTTTTAGAAATATTTTACGTGTAACTGAAAACCAATACACTGAAATCCCTATGGTTAATATAATTTTCTTGAGATTGGATAAAAAAGTATTTCCAATGATTGAAAACAAATGCATTTTGTTCCTATTGTTATTTCTTGGAGTCCAGGCAATTTTTAAGAGTTGGTGAGCAGTGAGAACATAAAATTAACCATAAATATATAAATCCTCAGATAATAAATGTACAATTATCTTTTTGAATAAAGATCTGTCTCTCCGAGCAGTGAAACACCATGATAGTAATGGCAATTATAGTATAGGCAATAATAGGATTATCTAACAACATCTTTTGATCAGAATGGTGATCAGAAAATAATACTATTTTCTGATGATGAATGGTTTTTACAGGACATAGAACAAGATTTTGCATCTCTAATAAATTATGTAGTCGATAAGTTAGGATATTTGGAGTTAAAAATAAATGACCTTTTACCTTTCTTTTTAAGATCTACGGTAGGTTTTATACAATCTTCTATATTTGGCATTAATGAAAGGTATATTTTTAAAGCCCGAGATGTGACTAATTTTGCTGAATATTTACAGGAAGGTTCTTCAGAAACTTCGTTAATAAGGAAATAGAATTATAAACTCCCAATATATTGCAGGCTAATTAAGATGACAATATTGGAAAAAAGTACCAAAACATTTTACACAAACTGAACTCAATAAATCACTGATACTGGCTCTTGATGAGAGGTTTAAGCCATCAGTCTGGGACATTTTCAGACAACATCTATTTCTTTAGTTTGGTAAAAGTGGTTAATTTTATGAGGCGCTAATCTTAGGAAGCTGGAGTCATGAAATCAGAGGAATATCTTAAGTAAATATAAACACCAAGAAAATTAATATTACAATGAAATATGTTTGGGGTTTCGCTGTATGTAATGCCCCATATCATTTAAGAAATACAATCAAGCCAATAGTGTTTCCAACTAAGGAAACATAAAGAGATACCCTACGAATTAAAAGTCAATGGAACTAGAATTAAACATTAAATTTCACATAAGGGAGACACATAATGAGAACAGCCTTAAGTCATCATAAATGTATATATTTTATACCTATACACATTACATTAAAGGGATTACTTGTAATAAATAAATCACCAACGAAAATATTAAATGTAAAACAAAAAATCCTCACTGCACCTTTTAAATAAGCTTACACACTGATATCTATTGGTAGCAAAAATAAATTTACTTTGCATCAAACACATTCACATGATTAAATATCTCTTTTCCCGGACATCAGGATATTTTAATTATATATGCATAGTGAAATAGCAAAATTTTGGCAGTGCAGTCAACGTCAAAGAAAGAGAAAAAAAAGAAGAAAGAACCCTACGATCCCACAATCTCAAAAAAACTAATCTATTGGTGGCCTTAAATAATAAAACTGAAAGCAATATATAATAAAATTGAGGCTATGGAAATATTTCAATAAATAACCAGAATTATGAATAGGCTTGAAAAATGCTCATGCAATAAATATCTCTTAAACAAATATTACCAACACTAAAAAAAATACTTATGAAGTGAATGATGGAATATGTCAAAGGTAATGATACGCAATAATGTGGAAACAGACATTAAAAAATAAACATTAAAGAGACTCAGCTAATGGCTTAACCAATAATCTCTAGCATTTCAACATTTTCACACAAAAAAGGTCATTGATTAAATATTTCTAACACCTTCAACAACAAAGACCACTTTGTAATGAAAGTAATCTTGCACTACATACAACTGTGATGCAATTCAAATGTCCGCCAATCCACAAAAAAATCAATTTCACTTCATGCCCACCAGATACAAGCTCCAAGCATTTATAAAATTGGAGTGCTGTTGAATGGATGAGAATAGATATTGTTTGGAACAATGCTCAACATTTAGGTTGACCCACGAGTTTATCATAGTGGCAAATGATATAAAGACAATAAAAATGACATGGGCATCTTAAAAATAATTAAATATGATCAATTATCACAATTGAAGTAACATTATAACACTCCGTATGAAAACATGTCATGGCAAGTCACAAGCAGAGCCACTCATAATCAAAATATGGTTTTTGAAGAATATCACAACATTATTTCTATAAACTGCTCAAATAGCTGCTGAGGAAAGATGGAGGAAGCTGTTGGACCATGTGGTCTCCTGATTATTAAAATTGCAAATTATTTCACTTCAGAGTAATTCAACCATTTCTCAGTAATCGAGCATTTAAGCTACAAGGTAGAACATGCAATGAGAAATTATATTAAAGCATATACTGATGCCTTGATTTGTTTCCTTCTAAAATGACTTTAACTTATTGTTTTGATGAATAAAAAGGTATATAATTAACACAAATGAATTATTTTTCCATTTTTGGATCAGCAAATGATATGAATTTCTCTAATTTCCACCCTAAGACTGTGAAGTTACATTACAAACAGCAGTCAACAACGAAGAGGGTCTCTGGAATAATAATCAGTTACACAATGACAAATTCCTCGAGTTACCCTTTCATAAGTGCGTCTGATCAAGGGACTCAATTAAATGCACATATTCACCTACATCTCAATACGCACACCATTCACTTTGATTAAGAGTGAATCTGCCTCCAAATTTCGTCCAGAAGCAAATTCATGCCAAAAGTGTCCAAACTCCACCATATCCCACATCATTCCATTCAAATTCCAACTCAACAAACCAATATTTTCATCATTTTTCTCGCAACAGTCAACAGCTACATGGACAGGAATGATACTAGGTGGTCTTACCTGAGCTTTCGAACGCTTTGGCGATGTAGATTCACGCCACGCTAACCTCTCCTCACTGCGCATCCTCCCCACACCCACCAGTTCATCATCTGACTCCTTCCCTTCAGCCACACCTTCATCCTCATCGTCTTCTGGATCAGCAGGGGGGTGAACAGGTGGCTTCGGCATCTCAGAGTTGCACAGGAGGGTCAAATCTGGATGGGTGACAACACTAAACCTACCCCGCCTCGTTTCCATTGCGCAAGGTCTCTGGGACTGCGCAGCTGAAACACTGACCTGGCCTGTATTCACCGCTGTTTGACCCTCAGAATGCCCAACCTCCCCACTCTCCGGAGCTGTTAAGAGAAGTACATATTGGAGAGCAATGACAGCATTGAAAAAGTCTCAACTTTTGAGACTTGAGATTCAATGGTTTCACAATAATTTATGTAACTTACAAAACAGCAGGGTTTCAAGTACAAGAGGCGAATGCAAGTTTGCAGAGAGTCAATTCTATAGACAATATTGATTTTTAAGAACTTTATACCGATATTTCAGTCAACTAGATAACCATCAATGGAAGTTAGAATTTGACAACATTAATGTTATTTCCAAATTGTCAAATTCTCACTCCTGTTCATGGTCACCTAGTTAACCTAAATATCGGTATAGAGTCCATAAAAATTAATAATGGCTATAGGATTGACACCTTAAAAACTCTCAGACATTAACTCTTAGACAGACTTCATTTTAAATACATAACACTTAATGAACTTTAAAAATAAGTGCCATGGTAGCATTTCTGTAAAAATGATCAGCAAAAAATAGCAAGCTTTTTACAGTAATGGCTTTAAATTTGATCATGTTTACCAAGAAATCTCAATTGCTTTATCATTTTAATATTGCTTAGAAGAATTTGGTTAGTCAAAAAATCGAGCCAGATTGGATCCAGGAAGCATACTGACTTGAGTCATATTAGAGACCAATCTGTTACTTATACCAAGCTGTATTAAACAGACTGATGGGTAAAAGAGGACAGCTGTACAATTTAACTTTTAATTCTAGAGTACACATAGCTAAGTATAGTATAAAAAGTCTTTTAGGGTATTTAGGCTCTACAGTATTTAGATGTTTAATCTATTGAGGTTCAGAAATAGTTTAATTTATTCATAACTATTCACAAACACACCAAAAAGAAAGGATTTGAATTTACACTTGTCATTTTCAGGTTTTCACAAAAAGGGGAAAGTCTTATCAACCGGCAATGACTGGCCTTATTAGTATAAGAACACTTCCTAAATATTTTGCATTTGTGCGTTTAGGTAACATCATTTTATTTCAAAGGCAGAGACATATTTTGGGAGCATTCGTGTATACAATGCTTACCAATGAAATACTATGTTACCCAATTGATAACTTCGTTACTCACCCTTCACATGACTCTCACCCAAACACTAGAAGTTTTAATAGAAATTTTTCTTATGCCCCTCATATGTAAAACTACATCATACTAAAAATCATTCATTGTATTGAAATCAAATTTTGTAGTAAACTCAAAACCATCAACCTATGATAAACATCAACTGAAAATTAATTGAAATATGTATTTTTCGGGTATATCCATTCACATTTAACTCACTATTTTGCTTTCATTTTCCATATATGCTACAAGATCTCATAAAATATGGCGTAGGCACATGAATTTTCAACTTCTAATGTTCAACTTCTGATATTATTGTAATCATTTTAAGAACATTGGCAAATCAACATTTCCTCACCAAAATAACAAAATAATTTATGTTAAATAAATTATGCATATATTTTGTGGTACATGGGTTTTACTGCAAATAAACATTTCATATATTGTAAATTACGATTTTGTTCTTAGCTGGCTCTGCCATTGAATAATAACTATTGTTTACCACAACTATGGCAATTATGTCCAAAACAGTATTAAGATAATGCCGATTATCTGACAAGTAGATTTTTCATTGGTCATTGCCAGAGACATTCTCTCCCCTCAAATCCACTCCAATCCCATCTCTCTCACGCCAATGTTAGCTGCTATGGAGATTTAATCCGCTAGAAAATATTTTCTTTCTGCACAAGTAATATATATTGACAAAACTGCCTCAGATGAGAATTTTAAAACATTATTCTGTATTAGCCCTACCTGAACGAGCAACTGCATATGCTTCTTTAATGAAAAATCTTATTCCTCTACACTTCGAAAAGAGTTTGAAAAATAGGGATAAAATCTCCATTATATAATCATGATTATAGCCCACGATGGCATATAGGTATAGAAGCCACACATGCTGAATATTTGGAAGCATGAGAGGTTAGTCACCTTGATTTGTTACTTCTATGATAGCGTCATGATAGGGAGGGTTGGGATGGTTGGGACGACTTGGATCTCAGGCCATCTTATGTGGACAAGGTGCAACTGTCTGCAAACGCTGGAGGACCGTGTCCTCCCAAATTGCCATGCCCTCCTTTGATCATTTATGCTCAATTTGATTCTGCAGGATCCGATTTGGCGATAATTCAGTCCTTTGTTTGCTCGAGTCACAGAAAAAGGTTTTTGATTCTTCACAATAAAACTTCTGAAGCTGACAAAATCATTCACAATTAAAACTGTAGAGGTGGTAGTGTAATCTTGCTCTCCCATGATTGCATATAATTATACTTTAACACCTAAAATATTTGCCTCACAAAAAGTATTCTCTGTGATAGCTGAGTTAAAATCAATTTATTTGTTCTTAAGTACAACTGCAAAAAAAATTACTGCAGAATTTAGGCTATTTTGGGAGCTGATGAACTTATTTCAAAATATGAGGAGGGATGATGGCAATCTTAAGAAAAAATAAACCTTACTTTTTTTCTTCATAATATAACGTAGTTATTCTAACATTTTGGCAGTTTTGTCAGGCTAATTAATAAATAAATGGTGCATTCACTTTAGCTATCATTTTAAATAGAGTATGCATTAAATTTTTCTTCATTTCCTAGCATGGAGTTTTAGTGACTACTGAATGAGGTAAGTCACAACTGAAATGAGGACAGCACCTCTCCCAAAGATTTCCTTCCAAAATTTGTCATGCTCATCATATTTAATCAATTTTCAACTGACTTTCTAAACAAGTTATAGGGCAAAAATGTACACAGAGATTCCAATAAAAAGGAATACTAAAAACGTTTCCATTTTCTGTGCGCTTCAAAATGTTTCTGGCCCTGTGAAAAGCAGACATATCCTTTGCTTAATGTAATTTTACAGGTGTTTACCTGTATTACTGCACCCATTAGTTGCAACTGCGATCACTTTACCAACTAATTAACAGTAGTTATGTTATTAGAAAAGCTGACTTTATCACACTATTTACTTATTATTTATTTAAAATAACTTAATGTATAAGTTGATTTCAATTATTTTAGATTATATGCATTTAAACAATGTTATAGCATTGTCTCAAATCACAGCAAATCAACAATTTTTTAAGATCATTTTTACTTCCTTAACTGCCAAGGCTCCTTGAATTTGCGATCTCTATGGTGTTCCCTAAATAAAAGTAATATTTTAAGTTTCTTTGTAGAGTGAAATTGTTTCGGTATCTTGGAAAATTAAAAATAAACCCCTTTAAGCCAAACAAATTAGCTTAACTTTTAATTATCTGACATCTGAACTAATATTAATGGGCTGAGAATCTTTTTGATATTAATTACATATTTGTTTGAGTAGATTTTTATCGCATTTCTTGTCAGGTGTTTCTCGGTCATTGCTTACATAGCTTTTCTTAGAATCAGCATGGGCCAAAAACTGGTTCCTTGAGGGTTCAAATGTTAACACTTCTGAGGCTATATATTTAATAACATATTCTTTATGCAATTGAGAATTATAAAATTAATCAAAAATGCAATAGATTTCATGTTAGGACAACACACAAATGAGGAATACAGACTGATTTTTGCCACCCTGATTCCATTACTATTCTTTACATAGCAAGGTTATTTACATTTATGAAGGCTAAGGATTACTTGAGTGAAAGTCCAAAGTCATAAAAATAAAGAGATCACATAATTTACCTGTTTGCTGTTCTGGAACAATGCTAACTTGAAAGCGGGAAATCTTTCTCACGGGAGGTTGCTTCACAACCTCAGCAGTGTTTGTCTGAGCACTGCTGCCTTCCTTTTCATCTTCCTTATCTTTGCTAGCCTCAAAATCTTCCTTCAAGGACACTGGTGTATTGTTTGCACTGCAATCTACTTGAGGGGTAATAACAGGCGTAGGATGAGGGGGTATCGTCATGTCAAGTCTCCTCTCACCCATTCCCTCTCCAAATGTCTCCTGGGAAGCCAAAACTTGACCGGGTGTCACCTCAGGAACACCTGCTGAGCTGCTATCTCCTGTGGAATGAAAATCTATATTCTGTCCAGTGTGCTTGCTCATGGCTCCGTCCATAGCTTGCATATCTTGTGTGATGGGCTGGAACTCAGGGAAGGGTATGGAGTGGGTAGGGAATGGCACCCCCTGGGTGCTTGATGACGCTGGCTGACTCAGTCCCATGGAGATGAATTCGCTCGGAGGTATCTGGGAGGTGATATGAAGTGGAGGCTGATGGAACTCAGGGTGCTGGAATCCAATATTTTGAGCAGGCATAGGAGTGTGCTGGCCTTGAAGAGCATTTAGGGTGGGAAGTAAAGATGGTTGCTGCATCACCTGCATTCAAGGGAAAATCCTCATGAGGACAGTGCAAAGATGCTCCAACTATACATTTAACTCTTGGACCCCTCCCACTCTTGGATGAGATTTGTCTCAAGTTGGAAGGAATCGAACATCAGCAGATTTTATTGTTTGTATAGGAAAGAGAATGCCAATTTATGACAAATTATGCAATGGGAACAATGAGATCTCATTCCGTACGTGCATATTAAAAAAAATTATATCAAAATAGAGCATGCAATAGGATGTATTCATTATCTGATGAGAATATCCTAAAATAATAATTGGAATTTGAAGACAACTGAATAATTTGAGGAAAAAATATCTGTACTTGATGTGTTTTTCAGCAAATTCAAATACAAGAAGAGACCCCTGTGAAATTGATGACAATTTCTCATATTATGTTTTTCTTGTAACCTTACTTGGTTTATTGCTGCAACGGCAGGAGTTTCCCCACGTCGATAACCAGGATGTATTTTTGCCAATTCCTGAAGAAAAATATGGCCCAGAATAAACACTTGAGAGAAACTCCAATTGACAAAAATATTTTTGTGCCTATTTTGGTAGCAAAAACTCATAAGTCCTACGAACTGAACCTTTTCATATATATTTAACGATAAAAAAAATGTATCAAAACTATTTATGCTTGAAAAATTGATGGAATCTGATGCTATTCAGCACATTTTAACCATTGAAGCTTGATTGCAATTATTTTGGCTGCAGTTGTGATAGTCAGTCAGTGAAATTAATGAAATTTCTGAACTTAATAGAGAAGCTTAAGACTCTTGCTTCAAAAAGTGAGTATACTGACCATACAAATATCACACAACTTCAATCTTTAATAGCTTTCTTAAAGGAGACAATAAACGTCTTCGACATGTTTTCACTGATTTAATAATTTAATTTAAGATGTTCTTAACAAGGCATTGTAATTGCAAAATTAACCTTGAGATAAAATCAATGTAAAATATCTACATCTGCATCTAACTCATGAAACTTCCATGAGGCCAAGTGGTAAGGGTATTAAAAATTAACCTTTTAATTGAAGAACTGACTAAGCCTAAAAATTTTACTCTTCTAAAGGTTGTCAAAATTTTTTCCATAAGAAAATTCCTGAATTACTAGCGTGCAACCAAACTGTAGTCAAACACATCTTATACCACAGAAAGGACTGGGATAGGTTATAAAAGTATTCCACCATTAAATAGCTAAAACTTAAAAAAAATATACAAGCTGCATGATTAAATAAAAAATATCAATTTTGATAACTAATCAATTTGTTACTCTTACAGGGCCACCCAAACACAAAAAATCTAATAAAATGCATGAATTGACACACTACTTTTGAATAAATGAATTACTTGCACAGAGGCTACAGGAATTTTACTGCAATTTATCATTGTACAGTGGCTTTTGTTAGTATACTTTTGATGGGACCCTAAATACTTAATGTACTAAACAGTAAAATATGAAAATCAGACTATCTTCTATAATAAATTTCAATTGTAATGTGGGAAGCATAACTTAATGGAACATCATGTATGATGTAACAAATGATTGCTGCTCATTTTGTAGCTCATTGATATATTACATCAAATCATATAGCCATACCTTACACTTAGTCAATGCTTCCTCTTTGGATCACAGTGATGGATCTAAGTTTCATCTACAGTTATGAATCGATGCAAAAAATCTGACTTATTTTGCTTAAACCATTCCAAAAGGGCCTTGGAAATGTTCATTCAAGTGCGTTTTTGGTCCAAAGTGAGCCAATGCAGCACCCAACACATGGATAGCTTACGCATGTTCAGCTATTTAGTCAAATATTTGACAAATGTGTTCTTTTGAGGTGCCCATAGCCTCTGCTGCTAACTCTCTAACCTTAAACAGATAGCAATCCAGTACATTTGATGAAATTTTTTTGAATTTATCAGTGGTAATTTCAATTTTTGGCCAAACTGAATGCTCATCATTCACCAAGCTGGTTAGATAATGTTTTAATTCAGCTGCTCGAAATTCCACGGTTGTAAATGTTGCTGCAAAGTTGACATACAAAGCATCCAACACATCTTTGATTAGTATAGGAGTCTTGCTTTTCTAAAACAAATATTTCATGACAGCCTGATATTCAATTTCATTCCATTTTTACAAAAACCTTCACAACAACCCACCAAAAAAACAATCCAGAGTCAAAAATGGCAAAAATTTTTGGTGAATACATATCAACACATGCACAAAAACATTTCCTAACATTTGTTTTAGAATGCTGCCATCTTCATGTTGAGGTAACGAACTTTTCCGACTACCCTCTATAATTAGTAATCAACCAGAGATAATTAATAATCCTGTCCTTTTACAGTTTATGCCTGTTTCATATTTTTTACCTTTACTCCAGTAATTAATCAAGTAAAATTGAAAATTTTCGGTTGCCTGCGTTTATTTTCCCCCCGCAAATTTGTTTTATATCTGCAGTCTCTAGAAAGGTGTAAATAAGGGTTTCTACATCACACTATGCCTTTGAGTATTGGGAGAACTTCCTCTTTTTTTTCCCCTCCATTATTTTTAACTTCATTCATAACTTCTATCTACCATCACGCTTTCCATAAAGCCTACTCTCTTCCTTCCGCTACCTTGCTTACCCAATGCATTCTCCTTTGGTTTTCAACACCCCATAAACTTCCAGTATTTCCTCCATCCACTTTCTTTTCCTTTTACAGATTCACCCCAGTAACTTACTGCTAACCCTATTTAAAACCTCAGGATTTTGTAACTACAAATGAGAAATTGATTCTTTCACTTTGTAATGTAAGCACCAATGACCAATTGTAGCCAGCTGTGCTGGAGGAGTTGACAAAAATTTCATTTGAATATTCTGAAAATTAGCCTGCCACATGGGAGTTTTTCATTGTCATTCGCCATTTTCCAGTTCACATGAATCCACCCTCCAACCACAGTGGATATTTTTTCTGCAATGCCTTTCACCATGAGATGCAAATCAGAATACCTCTTATTTGAAATTTTTGTAGTGCCAAAGCAAATTGGAGCATTGTTTATCCTTCCCAGTGACTAGGAACATGCAATTATGGTAAATAAAATTCACACTTTTCACATAAAAATGAAACCTTGTACTATAGACCCTTGAATTTTTGTAATTCTGAAATTTACTTTTCCGAACCAGGAATCCACGTAAAATCTTAGTACCCCATGCGATGAGCTGATTTTTATTCTATTTTCCCCAAGGCTGCATTCAGAACTGTATATATTTATGCTTATTTTATGTGTACAGGGTTTTTTTTTAAATTAGTGCTTGCAAATACACATATTTGGAACATATACTATCATTTCGTTTTCCACCAAAAGTGTTTATTTAATTATATACAATAATGGTACAGTTATTAAATGACCATAGTTAACATATTATTTCAATTTAATATTGAGTTCTATTTTTTCTAAAGTGTTGAAAGAATCTAAAAAACCACAGAAAATCAGGCAGAAGCTGGACATTCTGCTAGACATTGATGCCATAAGGAGAACTTTATAGGAAGTTGATATTGGTGCCCCTTAGGTCGACAAGCAAAATGCAAGTTATCCATTAAGTTAATAAGGAAGTTTTGAGCCGTGAATCAGAAATGTGTGCTGCTTAAATTTACACTCTTTCACCCTAATACAGGGTGCAGCTTCCTTTTTTTTGAAAGCATTTGCGTTTGAAAAAATGAAGTTATGTGTTGCACCCTGTACATAAATTAAAACTGATCATCTAAACTAAAAGTTAAAGGACAAAAAAATGTAATTGCAGAAAACCTGATCCCATTTTCAATACAACCCTTTGTGCTACTGTGTCAGGGAAATGATTAACTAAATCAGCTACTTTAAACTGACGTCCAAACACTAACTTGCAGAATTCTTAAGAGGTCCATTGGTAAGTGGTATATGACAAAACAAGCATAGTTACTCGGGTAGGAGTTTCATTTTGTTAACATTCTTGTCATGAAATACATCCTAAATCTATTTCCCCAAAATTGTTTCACAAGCATTATCACAATGGATGTTGATTTGTTAAAGCAAAGGAATTGAAAGTAGCTTCAAATTTCTACATGCCTGCTCCAGATCATGAAGGTCTATGGCCGCTGGTCTAGGGCGAGCTCGTCCAGCCTCTTCCTTTCCAACACCAGCAACATCCAGTATTTGAGAAGGCACTGCACTTGGAGCAGTCTCCAATTTCATGCCAGTTTCACCATCAACATGATATGCAACTTAACATAAAAAATAATCAATATGAGAAGCACTTTTAATCATACAGGATAAGCATTCAAATATTCTAACCAAATATTTTAACAGCATAGATTTATGATGCTTAGTTATGCAATATTAGCATATAAAAATATGGAAAACCAGAGACCATTTAATCCTGAGGAAGAAGACTTAACAAATGTAATAAGGAAGAAGGCATCCTGAGATTGTTATGATAGCATGCTGATGTGACAACAGTATGGGCTACCTTTCCTTTAATTAGAAAAGTGGGATATAAAATGAAAGTTCTGAGCATCTCCCTTTTAAAGTACTAAAGTACTCGTTTCATTCATCAATGACAGAGTAATATTTTAGAAAGTCACACAATCTTCCATAGCATGGATTTATTTGTCCTATGCTGTTATGCAAATAGAAGATTTTCAACCAAATTGAAATGTGGTCACTAATAAAGATAAACGCCAATATGAAACTAGAAATAAGCAGGATTATGCTCTAAGACAGCATAGTATTTATTTAGCAATGGGCCAGTCAATGAGTTATCTATTATACAGTGAGCATTAAAATTCAATAAAAGGAGAAAAAATACTTAAAAATTCAAAATTAAGTTGAAGCAATATCTTTTGGAAAACTGCTTCAACAACAGTGGATGATTTCCTTAACTATGGAAATTCTTTAAGCAGTAATAACGTTTACATTTCTAAGATATGATGCATTGATTGTGAAATCAATTATATTTTTAGCATGTACATTATTTTAATGGGCCCTATACATGTATTTGCACATGTTCTGAGGCCTATATAGTTTATTATTATTTAGTTAAATTTTTTCTTCATAAAGTTTCCCACCCACACTAAAACTGAGTCCAACTGGTATGTAGATGTGGGTTGGAGAATGAGTAATTATGGAAGGAATGCAAAATGTCAATGAAAACAGACAAGTCATAAAATATTAAGAAAATACACTCACTATCAGCAGTATGCGCTCCTTCTGAAACCATGCCGGAGACAAAGGCATTTCCTTCTCTGATGGCAGTCGTCTGCTGCTGCGACAATGAGGTTTGGGGCAACAGCTGATCTCGTGGGGTGGACACTCCATGAGCTTCATCGCTGACCTCGAGGTGGTGAGGTCGCTCTGGAATGATTGCTTCTGGGGCCAAGGGCACAATCCCAGGGGGGCCCAACTCCCGAACAGGAGAAGGGGTGAGGACGGGAGGTGTTGGCACTTGGTGAGCACTCACTGAAATTCCCTCAATCACTGAAAGGGGAGGGTGTAGTGCCAGACCTCCAATGGGTCCTGTTGAATGGAGGGTGCTCTGTGGAGAAAGAGGACCCTAACATCCCCACAAAATGATGGATATCAAAAAAAATGATCTGGAATACAGACACTTGGGTTGGGATCAGTGATAATTATCTTGTTATCTCCAATGACATAGCCTGGTGATCACAAACTTTTCGGCAGGGATTCTGTTTCACCATGAAAATTGCGAACATATCAGCTGTTTACACTCATCATTGTCCTTGAGAAATATGAACATCTCAAAGGGAACATGCTGGCTGACTTTAATTGATTAAAGATTGAGAAAAATATTTTATTAATGACAATTCAAAGTATCACAACAAAATAAGAAATCCACACAATGTGAGTCAAGTATTAATGGAGTAAATATGGATTCTCAAAACTATGGGGATCTACATTACATGCTCATCTCAATGCTGGAAGATATAATTTGACATTGGAGCACAGGAATAGATATTATACTTCATAAACCACAAATTTTACTTGGAAATATATACAAATGAAGGAACTAGAAAACATATATGGTTTATGAACTATAACATCCCTACCCTGTTCTCAAAAGAGCAAGCATAAAATATCTGTATATTTATTTATTTCATATTATTATAATTCTAATTTTATTATTAATAATTATCAAGAGCTGACGGTTTGAAAATTCATCCATAGTAACTCAACATTTAAAATTAAAGGGAAAAGAAAGTTAAAGGGAAAAAAAATTAGCGTGAAAAATTATAGAAATCTCACTGGTCTTTTAATACTATCCAAATGATCAATTGGTACTGCAAACATCAATGTAATAATTCATTACAAAGCAAGAAAACTTAGTGAACAGTCTCAAATCATTTGCTAAAAAAACTGAAAAGAGAAAATTGACCGATTGCTTCATAAAGGGAGACCCTATGTTTATTTCTCTTTTGCTTTGATTACAAAACATTGCCAGTAGATTCTCATTAGTATGATTTCCTGGGGCCATCTTTCCATTGCTACCATTACAATTCTTATAATCTTTATCTATATCATTCAGATGTAAACAAATAAAAAGCCTTTTGCCCACCAACCACCCCTAATTTCCTGCCCTATTGGAGAAATAAATGCCAGCTTATTCTCATATTCTGAAAAAATTATTCCACTTGGATTCTTAGCAAATGTCATATATGTTGCCAATGACTAATTTTTCAATTCCCTTTCTGTGACAAAATACAAAATTGCGTCTGATCTTGAGCAGAAGACAAATGAGAACAACAAACTTTGTAATTTAACATAAATTTTATATTGTGCAAATAAATTACTCCAAAATTAGTGTTAAAGGCTACCCAACGTTTGAAAAAAATATTTAACAAACTTTAATTGATATTCAATTGCACACGAGATATTCTCAGCATGAATGACTACACATTTTATTAAAATTATTTCAAACCACCAGAGCTTATGGTATACAATCAACGGAGTCGGCTTCATTAAAAGAAAGTACACAGCAACTTCGCAGTAAGGCAATGCATAAGTGAGATGCAAGTATCAAATGCTGGTAAGACTGCTCAATGCTCAACATTATGATGTGCAGGAAACTCTGAGAGATAAATTTCTATCAGCAGGAAATCCAATCGGGTTGATCAAGCTGCTTACTGGAAGCTGGACAGTAAATATGTGGAGGGCTCGGATGGACTTCAGATGATGATGTCATGGATGTGAAATATTTTTATTTAGATATACTGCCTTACAGGGCCCTATTTCAAATGGGAACTTTCCAGAGGCCAAATAAAAAGGATAGCATTTCATAACATGAAACCATCTGCTTCAGTTTCCTGGAAATTACAAATCTCTCAACCCTTCTCTATGTTTCCCCAAAAGTTATATTTTTTCTACCATCCATCACAAAATTAAAAATTAATAAGAGGTTTCACTATTTTAAAAATAAAATTTAACAATCTATTTTATATTTAATATCCTTATTTAAAGCACGGACTTTTGAATAAGAGATACACATTTCATAGAAATGAAATTTATATCAAGCGAAGACATGAATTTCACATTACTGTATAAAGTGGTCTATTTAACCAATATTCTTGCAGTTATAAATAACAAAATAGGGTCTCCCAATACTACTCTCAAAATATTTGAAGAAATGCTCATTTTAAAGTGCAATGAACCATACAGGAAAATATCAAAAACCAAAATATATAAAAAAATATTTCCTGATAATTTAAAAAAAGTATACATTTCATTGCAATAAAACTCTTATTACTAACCAAAGGCTGCGCTCCAGTCATTGAGATGCTCGCTAGTTTCTGCTGTAGAGTCTGCATGTTGACATCGTAGCTGGCAGGGGCATGAGGGGTGGCAGGGTGAGAGGAAGAGGCAGAAGAAGAAGAACACAGGGGGGGTATTGGTGCGAAAGACTGGGCAAGGGATGATAGGACGTGGTGGGGAACTCCATGCTGTTCTGACACTGAGGACGACTGTGGTGATGCTACAGAGGAAGTCGAGGGTGACGGGGAGGCAGTCCAGAAAGGGGGGGCACCTGTAAAACCGGGGGTCGAAAGAGAGGAACCGCCAAATGCAATAGGGTGGGAGGGGAGACATGATACTGGCACGGTGACAGATGAAGTTTGGACTGGTACCTGGTTGGTGGAGTGGGATAATTGAGCCATGGATGTTGGAAGGGATGTTGGGATAGGCAATGGCATGGACTGAGTGGTTATTACCCCACTGCTCAAATTTACCTCGCACTCATCTCCTCGCCGGACATCTCCTACAGCCCTTGCTCTTTCGTCCTCAACCATAGTGGGGGCTTCGACAGTGCCAAAATGGCTTCCGTCAACTTTTCCCTCGTGACCAGTGAAACCTATACCATAACCTTTACCATCTGCCCCAGAGGTTTCAGACACCTGAGGCTCACTAGCCACAGCAGCTGTTGACTTAACTTCCTCTAACTTTCCTTGCTGTGCAGCGAGTGCTTCAGTTGTCTGTGAGGTCAATTGGTAAAGCTTTTGCTGAAGGGCCGCAATGGAGTGAGGGCCACTGCAATAAAAACAATATCTCATCATCAGTAAAGTTGAATTTTTGTTCGGTTTATTGCAGTAATATTATTATTTCATATCTGGTAAGCTTCTTAACTCTAGGCAATTTCTTAACTATTGTATATACTCATGGGGTTTATGATCGACCCTAGTATTCCATTCTTGGGAATCATAGATTTTCATCATCATCAACATATCTTGCAGTAATATAATATTATTAATACACAGCAGGTTAAGGCTTCTTAACAATAATTTCTCAACTAATGCACATACTCATGGGACCTGTGTTCAACAGTGGTTTTCTACTCTTGGGAACCCTAAAATTATATTATCTTGCATTTAATAAAAATAAACTTTAAACAACATTTGATATAAGATAATTATGAAATGATAAACAGCTTAATATATATCATATTATTGCTGACCTAAGATTCTATGAAATGTATGACCATTAAACTAATCAATTAACTAACTGCTTGTCTCAACATGTAGAACAAATAAGTCAATGTTAAAGACAAATTGTAAAGCTGACTATAAATGATGCCATTCTATTCAGTCCAAGAATTTTTGAGTACCCACAGTTGGGGCTTGGCTTTCCATGTGTAAAATATATATAACTATGTATACGTACACAATGTACACAGTTTTCAATATTTTTGACAATATCTGTTTGTGGTATTCAATCATCTAGTGATAAATCAAAATTAACACTACACAAAACTGAACAATGCTGTGCACATACTTGCAATTATTGGCATCAACAGCCGGATTTGGTGGTGCAGACTGAACTTTTTCAATTGAGTTCTGCTGGGAGAGTTTGGGATGAGGGGACCATTCCCCTGCTGAGGTTCCAGAACTCCCAGAAGTTCCCTGCTGCAATGGTGTAGCAGGAGGAGGACTCTGGAACTGAGGGGGCGTTGGCGTTTGTGATTCCGCATATTCCCCAGCCAGCTGCTCTTCAGGCCTCCCAAGAGACGTCCCAAGAGGTGCAGACGCATCCTGCCAATCACGATTGTCAAAAGAAACCACAAATTATTACTAAAATAACATGAAGTCAGGCATTACTTGGGCATCAATTGAAGAACTACGATTTTCTAATTTTTTGAAAATGATTATCATTATTTGTAACATTCATTGGACTTTGCCTTGAATCAATCCTAGCCATTTAATTTCCACATGCTCTTAATGAGACCTTAAAATAGTGGCTGAACAAATTTCCAAGGTTGCCAAAACAATTTCTCACTGTTTTAAATGAATGTTTATTTTATAAAATATGTAGTGTTGTGACCAAGCATATTTACAAATATCAATATGAGACAATTTGGGTAAATATTTACTCAGAAAAACATCATTTATTCACTTTAACTCAATCCTGAATGTAGAAAAAATACGGAAAATGCTCATGCATTTTAATGTTCTTCTTGTATATGGTCCTCAAGCATGAAGTATTATTAATCTTAGAGATACTTTGATTGTGCAACATTACAATTTCTACATTCATTTGCTATGAAATTCACTTCATTGCACTGAAATAGAGCATTTCACATGAAAAATGAGGATAAAACTAAAAATTTAAAATAATGATTAATAAAATCTCACAATCATTTGCTCATTATGTAAGAAATGAGAGTGTGAAAGCAGTGCTCTGGTGAGAGAAGTGTAGAAGCAGCATCTTACATTGCACAAGCTCTTTTGAACAGCTGAAACTCAAAATGTTTCCTTTCTGTCTCAAATAAATAGCTTTACTTAAAAATGCATATTGCAAATCTGTAACTTTACAAATTTTATTCCAGCAGGATAGACTGTTTAGGAAATAGTTTTTATCTTAACATCATCATTTATTTATGAGGAAATATCTGATTTACATAAAACAACAATATTGCTGCAGTTGAATGATCTCGATATATGAGTGTATGTTGTCACTCATGTTTCATTCACAAATGGGGCTTATGTAATTGGTGAATAGGTAAATGCTCTTTCATAAACAATTTCATTCCTATCACTTTTAAACATCCTTTATAAATTATATTTTTGTGATGCCACACAGGGATGAAACTACTGCTTAACATCAGAGGTGAGTGTAACAACACTTGTATATAAAGTAAATTCCATAAACTACGATTGAATGAAGAAAAACTGTAGGTTTTTAATTGCTTTGCAGTTAGATTTAATGCCAGAATGAGGGGCAACTATCTACTGTTACTGGTTTTAACAATAAAACTATCAGGAAACCTATAATAGTACATAACACAGAAGCTATCAATAAAGAATGAGTTCAAATCAAGTACATTATAATTATAGTAGTTAAAATAAAAAAATATATTAATTAGTCCGTTAAATCCAACACCATATCTTTAACCTTAAAAAATAGGAGAATGCAATCATTCAAAAGATATGAAGATATGGTAAATCAATATATACCCCAATTAAGAGCACTGCAATTTATTCTACCACCTTATGGTGTTATCGTTTGCCCTGAGACTGACCAAAATGATAACTTCCATTCAATATCTTAAGAAATTTCTAAACACATTAAGTGAGTTTAATTATTACATATACAACAGAACTACTTACTGCAGCAAAATGAACAACCAAATAGCCATCATAAGAATTTTTTTAGCTGAAAATACATAACACATACTAGTCATAAATAGAAAGTTCTGTGAAAACAATGAACAATTATATTCAACAATATCAAAGAACCAAGACTTTACCATAAAAGAGCATATGCTTATTCTAATAAGAAGATTAAAACTTGAAGATGATACAAGCATGGAATATGTCATTTTTGTTATTTGTATTGTTTTTAAGTTTGTTAATTTAATTCCAGGCCAAAGATCCAATCATACTGCCTTTATGAGACAAATTGCTGCTACATAAACTATTAAGATAGCATTTTACATCCCATATAGATATATCTACTCTCTATAAACTCCAAATTTCTTGAAATTATTTAATTTATTTTTAAACTACAAGTTGTATTCTATTAAGACTGATGATTTAAAGCTCAGGCACTATTCATTTGTGGTTAGTACATAATTATTAATAAACCGCATAAATAAGTCTTTTCAAGGCTTATCTTTCTAATAAAATGTATTCTATTGATGAATATAACTCAATTTGCCTAAGCACTTGTGACTCTCACAGCCATTTAAATATGTTATGCACAGAAAGCATCTTGTATCTACAGCTACAAATCGACTTTGAGGTCTATCAAACAACTGCAATTACTCAAGATTCCAATAATGACATATATATTACGTGATGACACTGTGCTAGATATAAGGCAATCTGCCAATCAGCTAAGCATTAATATATGCACATCACTTAAATTGATACCTTCTTGAAATAGACATTCTTCATGCTGTTTTCATGCATAATCAATGGCTCACACACATTGGTATAGTGGGTTCACTGAAGTAAACATAAAAATGATGCCCCTGATTATCACAAAAGAAAAAGTTGAAATGTGGAATTGTTAAGTTTCATGAAGGAAAATCCATGGAGTATCAATCAAATAAATGTTATTTTAGAAGGATTTGGCCATTTATTTATTTACAGAAATTGACTGAAAAAAGCAACATGTAACAGAATTGTACCAAGTGAAAGTTAATGGTATATATATTTCTATGTACGCTATATGTAAGCAGGATGATTGACAATGATACAGGCAAAATTTGCACCTATGTCATAGTGAGTAAAACAGGACAGGAGAGATAAACAAGCAGAATTAAGAGAATGCTATCATCAAACAGTAGCACCGAATGAAGACAACCTGATTTTTAAGAGACTGAAGCCAAACTAAAGTGTATCCCCAGCATGAGGCACAGCATGACTCTAAAAGGACAACTTGCAGCTATTTATGTATTCAAAATATTGACAAACATATGTACCTGCTAACCAATTAAGCCAAATAATCAAGTCGGAATTAATGGTACAGCATTGACAGCAGCAAAGGCTAGCCACCACCAATTCACTATGAATGATAATATGAGGGTGAGCAAGAGAAAGAGAGAGAGAAAACAAGTATGGATTTGTTCTCCAAATGCCCTTTCCTACCTCTACCGAGAAGGAGTGGGAGATGAAGGTGTGGGGGGTGGCGGAGGGGGAAGGGCCCAGCCCCTCGTCCACCCGGCTCACCAGGAATCGTGACACCTTCCTTTCACCAACCATCTGAAAAAAATTGTCCAGAGAAAAGGGTGCCGTGTACTAGGAAGAGGTGTATATGTATCATGTACCCGTGTTTTCCAAAAACTACCTCACCCAAAATACAGGGATGTTCCAGGCTGCTTACACTGAAAATTGATTTTCCACATGGTCAATTTACTCATATTCACTCATCCTGGTGCCAACCAGGACTTTTTTCGGCAGTTCTAATTGTCACGTAAAAGGAAAAATGTAATTTAGGGCAAACAAAAGGAAGGTTTAATGATACTTAGACTATAGTAGCCATTGGGGACATCTATAAACCTATCTTTAACTGATAAAATACCTCGAGTAGATTGATTGCAAAATAATAATGATCTATGGATGAATTTCTAGGACCAAGGGTAATTATTGATTTCTGGGAATAATTCCTTTAATGGAGTTGTGGTTTCTAGACTACAAAGTTTAATGCACATTTTATAGATTTTATTTTAATACTGATCTTACAAGTAGTAGTATTTTGTATGAGAGGTGTCAGCTTAAGTCATTTGCGCCATTAGGGATGGATGGGAAGGAAAGGGTAGAGAAAAACCCTGCGTGGGTATTAGCCTCCTCTTGTCGAAAGGTGCTAAGGGGTCTGCAGTTTAATGTCCCTTCCGACGGACGTCATGTTCAATCGAAGTGCTCTCCACAAAACACCTCAAGTACGGATTGGGACACCACTGAAAAATATTTTTTGTCTCCAGGATCTGAACCTGGGCACTCACGGTGGGATGCCTGTACGTTAGCTACCCTTTCATCCCAATCCTCATAATCTTACAAAGAAAATAAATTATACCCTTTCTAAAATTAGTCCTTGACACAAAATATTCCTAAATTCTGATGACATGGAGTGGGTGTGTTGGGAACAATATTATAGTACGTGTTGGCAAGTAAAAATTGATGTACTATCAAAGGAAAGTTAATATTGTATAGTTAATAATAATATAATTCTTTGACCAAGACTACCTATGTGGGAGAGTCATAGAGAAACAGTTTCCCTCTCCCTGGAAGGAAATATTTTCATTCATATAAAGGTTTATTTTATTGAATAAATCTGCTATATAATCTAAATAAAATTTCTTCAAATTTTAAACATCTCATTGGTTAATAGTTTACACTGAACTGAAAATTTGGTTGTCATTGTCCATTAAAAAGGGACCTGCCTGACTAAATGATTCATGGAATCTTAACTAATCTTGATCAAAAAGTTCTCAACAGTCAATAAATGTTTTTTTCTTCCAAATTAATATTTTATTACTCTGCAATTAAGACATCTGAATAGAAGGAATAACCAAATTACCCTTTGGTAGATAATCAATACACATGACCTTTATCTTATTTAATTAAAAAGCAACAGTATATGAGTGCACCACAAAATGTTTTCCTGCTCAAAATCAATTAAAATGCCAGGCTCCGGCTAATGAAGATATAGTTTCGTGCAACCATCATTTTGCTGCATAATAATAGTATCATATACATTATACACTGGATACTAGCTTACAAGGCACATGCTAAGAAGCTTTCACTTTGGAAATTAAAGATGTTGCATCCTTAATTGGTCTTGAAAAATTTATTTCCCTTCCGAATCACATGGATAAAATATCAACAATTGAAGGAAAATATGCATAGAAATAATACTAATCTGCACAGGAGAATATGATATCAACACATTTTGACAAGATGATTGAAAAAGCTGCTCAACGGTTAAGTTACGCATCTTTGTTTTATCAGTGGAAAAATAAACAATGCACATGAAAAACCCTGTTCTCCCGAAGACTTTATATAATATGTAAATCATTGAACGACATATGCAAATGTCATACTGTAGTTTGGAATGCACTGATATGTATATTTTAAACAGCAGGCAATGTATCAGCGTGACAGTCAGGAGACAGATTTTTAAAATTTGTCAGAAAAACCTTTACCTGGTTCATAATGGAAACCATGAATGATGATTGAGAATCAAAGGTTATTGCCTACCTGATATTTTTTCTACCAGTGATCATGTTCGAAGGGGAGATCAATTTCACCTTTAAGCGAATTCTACCATTTGGGATGGTAATAACCTCAGCACCAATAGCCCAGTATTCAATATATAACACTGAATAGAAACTTGAACTAACAAAATACCCGAGTACCATGGTTTTTCAGGATAGATTTTGTTGGAACATTACAATCTATTCACGCAATTATTTAACTTCTCTCTGCAAAGAATACAGATGACAAGTTTCACTTTGAGACATAATATATAAGCCATTAATCTTTCTGGCATCACTTTCTAGAACTCATTTATACTTCTGGAAATACAAACACAATTATTTCAAAACATTTTATATTAGATTACAAATTCTGGTAAAAAGAGTAGGATAACATTAGTGAAATTTAAACAACAAACAGAGCAGTTGAAATTGAAATTTAAAAAGTTTTAACAAATAAAAAATATGATATACTAAATAATGTAAAAAGCTTAATATCATTGATTATTTAAGAACTTAGAATATTTCGCAGGGATGAGTCAAAATTCCATGATTAATTTCAATCTCTTTCTTTATATAATTTGAAACCCAAATTCTTTTTTCTTGTAATAAAATTTTAAACTATATTCCTACTTCATCAACTAAATGCCTTAACTACATCTTAAAGCCAATAAAAATATATTTAAAAAATAATGTTATTAATGCATATTTATCTTACCCCACCAATCCAAATTTACTTAAATAATTAAAAAACAAAAGTGATTGGCATTTCATTATAAACCATAACTCTATCAATCGTTGAATGTACAAGAATATTCCTCATTCATTTTCACTTTAACTGAATGGATTTCCAGCAATGCCTACATGTATAAATGTTTTCAATGCCTTTCTATTAAATGTACTGAGATACATATTACTCCCACTATTTAAGTAGCAGTTGTCTACTAAGCCAAGGTACAATTTTAATGGACCAAGTGTCGAAGTATTGATAGACTAAGTACGAGTCTTTCTTTCTATTTCAATAATGGATTTGAAAATCTGTTGAAATGAGAGTAAATATGCCAAAACTCCACATGAAAATTGACCATTTGGTTGCTCTACATTCTTCCTACCTCACTATCTTCCATCAAACATGCCTAATTAATTATACCAATATATACCAAATAAATACCAATTTTACCAAGCTCAGATGGAGGTTAATAAACAGAAAACTTTACAATTGCCACATACGAAATCACAGGAACAGCTAATAGGAAAAGGAAAATTAAATCGGATTACAGATGAGAAGATTAGAAGATAGAGGAGAGAAGGGAATGGAAGAAGGTGAAAACATGATTAGGTACAATAAAGAGCAAGAGGTTGAATCATAAAATGAGGCAGGAAACTAATTGGGCAAAATAAGCGTGGTGGAAGATGCATTTTAGGATATGGACAGTTTATAAAGGAAGAAAGAAGTGAGCTCACTGTAAAGAAAGGTAAATTAATATCAAGCAGTAGGAAAGGAAAAACCATGAACACAATTAGGTACACCGCAGGAAAATTATTTCTTGAATCAAGAAATATTCAAGAGAGATGGTAAAAATAAATAGAATTTCTACAGTAGAAATATTATGCCAGCAATCTTAGACATAGAAAGCGAATATGGAATACACAAGGATAACTTAAGTCCAGGCTTATTTGATTGTGAGATTGAAAGAGCAAACATTATTGAAAACTGCTGCGGGTATAGACAAAAATCCATGAATATGTTTAAGGGTATATAAATAAGTGGATGAAAAAGTTTTATGAGAAAATTCATAGCATTTATGAGATAGAAATTTAACTCGAAGATTTCATTAGTTCAGTACTAGTTTCCATTCTAAAAAAGGGGAAGGCAGACGTACCCAAGGACTACAGAACAATAAGTTTGATTTTGCAGACCACTAGGGTGATAATTATGATCATTGATATGAGTTGGAAGGAGAACAAATGATTACTTAGAGGATGATCCATTTTGTTTCAGAAAATGGAGATGTATGCATGATGCCAGAGCAGGAATGTGGTCAATAAAAGAAAGGATAGAGTGCAAACAAGATCTTTATTTAGCAGATTTTAAGGTATTTGATAGAGTAAATTGGGTAGCATTAATGAATAGATTAGTGAAGATAAAGGTTAATTTGAGAGATGCTCAACTTATTTGCGACCTACATATACTGGTCCCAGACTGATTAGGTAAATATGGCAAATGAAGATTTGGGATGGGCAGTGTTAATAAGAAGAGTAAATACAGGATTGCCCATTATCACCTGTACTTTTCAACATATGAGGCATATTCATAAGGTAAGGGCCGTTTGCTTATATTTAAATATTGGTGCTTTGAAACACAGTTTTACTCCTGCAGCGCCGACTACTAATCCATTGAGAAGCTATAGCGGCATTTGTTTCGCTTCAGATGTCGTTTGCTTGTCCGTGCATGCAAACAACAATGTCCGCGACAATCATTCATCCCGCCAGCTGTGAAGTGCGTTCTGTCATATGATTCTTGTATGCAAAAGGATTGTCGGCTGCTGAAATTCATTGAGAGTTATGCCTTGTTTATGGACCTACAGTTATGAGTGAAGGAATGGCTAGAAAATGGTGCCGTGATTTTAAAAATGGACAGACAAATGTCCATGACGAAGAGCGAAGTGGCAGGCCCAGTATTCTGAACGATGAAATTGTTTTGCAAGTGGAACAAAAACTGCGATATGATCATCAATTGATGATTAATTGCCTGGCTGAACAATTTCCTCAACTTGGATGCACTACTGTCTACAATATTGTCATAGAAAACCTTGGATACCACAAATTGTGTGCAAGATGGGTACCGAAACACTGCTGCCAAAACCAATAAGAAAATTCAAGATTTTCGTTGGGAACTCTTTGACCACCCACTGTACAGTCCTGACCTTACACCTAGCGACAACTTCCTCTTCTTGCGTTTGAAACATTGGCTCAGTGGACAAAGTTCCGAAACCGAAGAGGAACTCAAGAATGGCATTGTCAATTGGTTTAACTCTCAGGCGGCAAGCTTCTATGCAGATGGGTTCAAGAAGCTGGTGCAACGGTACGAAAAATGCTTAGAAGTGATCAGTTTGTGTCCATTAAAAACCTACCTTAAAGAGTAGAATACCAATAATAAAGAAACAGGTGGTAATATCATATATGAGGTCCGTTCAAAAAATTACAGAACTTTTTGAATAGTGAACCTGCAGTTGGTTATTTTTTTAATCTCCTTGGAGGAATTGTGTCAGCGGAAACTTCCCAAATAACCATCTCCAACCACTTGATATCTTGTTTTGTTGATTAGTCACGAACATTTATGTGAAGGGGTATTCGCGGAATGCAGTGAAAAATCAGATCCGTCGAAATGACCTCTTTGAAGGAGCAGCATTGTTCTGTGAAATTCTGCAATAAACTAGGCATATCCTTCATGGAAACTTTTGAGTGGATTACCAAGGCTTATGGTGAGGATGCTATGAAATGTGCTACGTGCTATGAGTGATTTACTCAGTTAAAAAAGGGGCAGTAATCATTTGAAGGTTACGAGTGTTTTGAAAGGCCATCAATGTCGACTGATGACCCCCACATTGAGAAACTGAACGATTTTGTTCATGAAAATGGACGTTTGACTGTAACGAAATTTGCAGAAGAGTGTGGCACCTCGATTGGTTTGTGTAATGAAATCCTAACTGAAAAATTAAGGATGAATCAAGACGCTGCCAAATTCGTGCCTTGCTTGATGACAGCAGACCAGAAACAACATAGAGTTCAAGTCTGTCAGGAACTGTTTGATCAAGCTACAGAGGATGAAACTTTCTTGTTCAGGATAATAAAAGGTGATCAGTCATGGGTTAATGGATATGAAATTGAAACAAAAAGTGCAATCTTCACAACGGATTAATGAAACATCCCCCACCCAAAAAGAGCTATACAAGTTCACTTTAATGTCAAGGCGATGTCGACTTCTTTCCATGCTAAGGGGGTTGTGCATTGCAAGTACCTACCTAAAGATCAGTGAGTCAACACCAAATAATATCTGGGGATTAAAAGCTTAAAAGAGCACATCAGGTGAAAACGGCCTGATGATGAAAGAAGACAATTTCCTTTTCCACATGGAATTGGAGGGGTGAGGAATCATTCTTTCTGTGGCAAAAGCTATTAGCCTTTCATTCTATGCTTCATAGTTTCATGGAAACTCATGAATTTTAAATGAAAGTAGAGCCTAAAACCATCGAATTTACTCATTACCTTTTTATAATATTACTACAGACAAACATTGCCCATTGATCACCCACTTAATTTCAAATAATATATAGCTGAAAATGAAATCAAACAAAAAGGATAAGAAATGTATATGATTACTTAACCAGAGCCAGGCTGATATAGGGCTAAATTAATGCATTCCACTGCTAAATTTGGGAAAATTAAAAATAAAAAAAAAACAAATTTTACAAGGCATGAAGATAAACATGCTAACTGGTCCATGGCCTACCAAACCTACAAAAAATGTTTCTCATTTCAACACTAACCCAGTACGGAATGGATGACAGTTCATTCTGTGAATGGTATTGTTACACAACAATAAACCACTTTAATGTTCGACTCCTTTCACAAGGAGAGGAAAAAGAGCCCATACCAAGACGTGGGCTGATATAACTTACCATCCTTTCTCACATTTTTACTCATTCAGTGGACAAGATAAGCAAATGAGAGGCCAATGTTCATATGCCAAAAAAGCCCAGCTCTCAGGGAAGGAGATGAGAGCCGAGGTCACAATCACCCATAGAAGAGGGGTCCGTAAATAACAAAAACTGTTTACAATGTTGTGTACAACCTTTCTCTTGGCAGATGTAAATGTTATCAAGGGACCTAAAAATCAAATTACTACTACTGCCTTCTCTTGGAGTCTTTATGTGGCACCAACCAATACGTGAAGTGTCAGAGAAATTTTATGGAATAACAGAAAAAAGAAATTACAAGACAGTTGTTCATGGGAAATACAGAGGTTGGTTGGAGTGAAAGCATTCGCTGTAAGCACGAAAAATGAACAGAAATAATCCCAACAAGTTCTGAAAATGGAACTAGCGCATGTGTAGAAATCCCATACATTCCATAGAATACTAATATCGAAAAAAGACAGAAGGCATTCAAATGGCAGTTCCAGCACAAAATTGGCAATCCATGAAAAGTCAGACTACCATAAAAGCGATTTGTGACGCGACACGCTGATATCACAGAATTTTCAGCCTGTAAGAACTGGTATGAGAATTCCAATAAGGCCAAATAAGTCAAGATTATTTTTTCTTCATTCCGCAACAATAATTGTCCACAATTTTCAATATTCTTTAGTAATTATTCAATTGTTCCCGGCTCAACCTTGTGGAAATTCATTTTAATTAAATTAAAGATACTTTGTATTCTTAATTTAATTGTTCTTCAGTAATATTAATTGATGGAGAATACAGACAGCAGCAATCCCTTCCTCTAACTATAGGTGCTATTGAGCTATCTAATAGAATGATCATTACTGAAGAGTGGGAGGAAAAATTACTACTTTAATTTAGGATTAGATTATTTGAGAAAAATAATGTTACACTATTTGTAATCTAGTTATGTGAAGAATGAGACCAATCCCCCAGTGCCCATGTACTGAAAGGTTTCCAAACTATGATTTTGCAAACCACAATGTGACGGTGGGGTGATGTCCTTTTCTACCAACCCGATAAGTGCTGTTTTTCGATTAATACTAACTAAATAAATAAACATGATTCTTCTGGAATGCACACCTGACAGTCAACAAAGAATAGATAACTGTATTGATTCTTTAATGTGACACTTAGCAGAACCTATTAATTTCAACATTGTCAGTTAATATACAATAATTGAGACAGCTGTGAAGTTGCCAGCAAGCTTCTGTGCATCATCATGGCTATTTGATGCAATCATATTGCCTATAGCATCCTTAGGCCAAAATCACACAACAATTTTCTTGTCAACTGTTTCTAAACGAAGAGCATGGGAACACTACAGCTAAAAATCTATAAAATTCAATTGCATTGTTCACACATCAATCTCCTGTTATTAGGGGTTTGATAATATCATTTCATGAACTTACAACCTTTCATAAAGAAGTTTGTATCACATGTATCTATACAAATTGTCTGAAATAGGATGCTGTTAGGCATAATCATCGCTAATCACCTTTGCATATGGATTAACAGTGGATTTAGAATCTCAGCATAATGATATTACCAGTACTGTAACCTAAATTATGCAAGTTCCCCTGCGAAGCATTTGGTATGCATGTGACTTTATAGGTATAACGACTCTAACTTCAGTCAATGGATAAAATATTTTGCCTTGATTTTATTAGTTGAAAAATTTCCTAATTGGCTTCAAAATTGATAATAGTCCATCTCTACACACCCAAATAATTGAACACTCTAAGAAATATGTAAATATGAAAAAGTAGTTCAATCTCATTAACAAAATATATATGTGCATATTAAAAATATTTTATAAAAGGGTCAACAAATTCAAGATATACCTGTCAAAGAGTAAACCAGTTAATAAGAATTACAAGACCGCCTCTAGCTTTACTGTCAATCCTCAAATAATTGATGTATCATTAAATATTGATTAAAATCAATGATTGGTATGTTTTGATTTCCTCTCTAATAGATTACAAATACGTACGTATACTTGTCTACTCTAGAAAGAAAAAGGCAAAACTTCATACATAAATGCATCCTATTGAGCTGATTTGAAGAATTTACATTATATAAGTAATAGAATCAGTAAAATGATGGGTTCACTGCTGCTAATAATGACACATTTAGTGTCATTACATGTATTTTTATGCATATGTGCATTATTAAATGACTTCACCATACATGGTAATTATTCTTATTCTCTTAAATAATTAGCTTACCCTGCTGGGATGAAATAATTATACCAATGGAAATGTTGACTGACATATATTTCATAAAACTTTTAACATATTGAAATTCAGCCTACAATAACCTACATGGAGTGTTTCAACTACCGAGATCGCTTGCTATAAATGTAAATAAGAGCACTAAATAAATTTCAAATTATAAGTTTAAACTTAATAATATATTTGAAACTACATGAACCTTAAGACAAAAATTCCAAAGAAACTGCGGGAGATACCGCAACAGTAACTTTTAACGGAGTCATCCGCTAATGTGCTTTTCAATGCAACAATTTCAGAGTGTAAAAATCATTCGCCTTGACTGGGGTACGAACCCAGATCCCTCAATATCCGGTTGAGTGCTTTAGCCAGTTAAGCTATCGAGGCATCCTTTTAAACTCTGAAATTTTGGGGCTTTTAAAGGAACAAGATGTTGTGACGAAATACCATATATACAATGTCACCGGCAATAGTATTCGTGCGCGACGCGCCACAGTCCACGAGGTTAAAGTCAACTTTTAAACACTTATGGTGTTTATACTTGGACAAAGAAACTACGGGAGATACCGCGACAGTAACTTTTAACGGAGTTATCCCCTAATGTGCATTTCAGAGTGTAAAAATCATTCGCCTTGACTTTACACTCTAAAATTGTTGCACTTAAGACAAAAAGTTTTTTCATGTAAAGCAAAAATACCAATTCCATTTAGTAAAACTGAATACTCTAGGCGGCATGTTAGTTCTAAATATAGGTAGATATTTCTAATCTATTTGATACAAAAATTATGGAAAAATTAAAACTGTGAACCAATATCTCACCGAGGCCGGAGTAGTACCAGCAGTTGGGACGTTAGTAGGGTGCAAACTGTTCTGCTTCACAGGGCTCGTCACCCCACCGGGAAGTGAATTGGAGACAATTATCTCTTGCCGGTAAGCCACATCGGTGCCAGTATCTGGCTCCCACCTCATAGTTGAAGCAGTTGCTGCTACAGTTGATGTTTCATCGCGCTTTAAAAGAAAAAAAATTCTCCAACTCAGCTCAAGAGATAGAAAGGGTAATGCTTAATCTCACCATTAATAAAAATTCATCAAAATCTGAGGAACTGGGTGAAAGGTTAATAAGCATGCACAATATGATCGACTGGAAAATGTAAACAAGACATTAGTTATCACAAATTTTCGGAAGAAGTAAGGAGAGATGATAACTGGCCTTTTAGCAATGCAACTTTTGTACAAATTCAGGCCCTTGGTTGGCTGAAAAAAATCCTGCTGCATCATATTTAAACAACAAAATCAGCAATGACTGTTGCATGGGCTTCACAAAAAATGCTAAATTCACAATGACTCATTGATATTAATACATAATGCTTTTCATGACACCACTGATCAGTACCCGCGAGAGATTTCTGGCATTGAAATATTGAGTTGTATAATTAATGAAAATCATTTAATATGAAAAAATTAATGGAGAAAGGATAAACTTGTTTAGGGAATAGACTTTGTACTAAACTGTAGAGTGGCATATAAAACCAGGACAACCTTGCAAGGATTGGCAACTACTCAAAATATTTAATAACATTAGTAAAATTAAGTAATATTGCATGCGATTATCAGTATGAGAATAAAAAATATAGAGTGAAGTAGAGATCACTGAAAAGAACTATGCAGTTACAGAACTGATCTCACTTCAATCTATCCTCTTCATTCTCTCAGTAGACGACTCAAATACATGAAGAGACTTAAACAGTGTTTTCCAAAGAAGAACTAAATCTAATTATGAAGGGTCAAAACACAATATTAATGGAATTACTTTTAGGTGCATGATCATGAGAAACTACCAAATTATTATGGTATAAGGCACAAATTGTTCAGTCCAAATAAGTCACAATGAATGATATAAATTAAATAGACAACATGGCTGAAAGTTATACTTAATGAGGGCCCACAAATGCCAGGCTTACAAAATTACCAAGGCAATGGTAGATGAAACAGCACTTTTTACCTCCAGAAAGTTTGCTGAGCAACTAAATAAGGATTCCAGTAATAAGCGAATAACGATAGTATTGTGCTAACTAACTAGTTTAACTTGATTAAGTGAATATATATATATATATGTATGTATGTATATATATATATATATATATATATATATATATATAAAAAATATCTTCGAAATGGAACGCTCTTCGGCGACACACAAATATATGAAAACACAGATGTAGATTTTTAGAATATAGAGACATAGATATCCTCTGAAGACGACAGCCGTGCTGTCGAAACGTAAAATAACAAATTGTGAGTGTCCTTTCTTTGTGTCTCTATATTCTAAAAATCTACATCTGTGTTTTTATATATTTATATATACTATAGTATATATATACTAGTATATATATATATATATACTAGTATATATTTATATATATACTAGTATATATATATATATATATATACACATACATACATACATGTGTGAGGGTTGCATTAATTTACAATATCATAGCAAGATAGAAAGCTAAAACAAGGCCAAATACTGAGATGTTTAATTATCCAAATAAAATAATATTTTATTAAGTACAGCCAAGGGCTAGATTCACCATATCACCATCATGTAACCTTAACAAAATATTAGACATAATACTTGTGCATACACTATAAACATATTTGAAAATAGTTAAAGATAAAAAGTAAAGGCTTGAAGGGAGTAAATGAATGAACCAAGGTTTGATTAAATTTGGTTTTCCGATTTTTAGTGTGCACAAAGTAAATTAGAGTAAGGGTGGTTTAGTAGAAAGGGTGTTACAGTAAATGATATCTGTGACATTTCAGAAGAAAGCAGCACTGCCTCATGAGGAATCATAAGAGTTTTAAAAACTTGCATCACAAACTGCAGCGGAAAGCAAGAATCCAAAGGCAATCCTTTTTTTTATGAGTTACACATTGACACAAGTCCATGATTATGATACCCCAAGCTGTTGAAGTGAATACAGTGGGAGCCAAGCCCCAAATTAGGGGGATTTTCACTAACATGGTAGGTTTGCTTCAAGCTTGTCTCCTTTAGCTTGCGCCAGATTTACTGACTAACAACTTTATGGCGGAGGAGACCAGTAGCTTTTGAACTTAGAAGCACCAATGGGTATGGTTATAATGCAACCATTTCAAAGGGTAAAACTCATTCGTCTTGACTGAGATGCCATTCAAGACGTATGAGTTTTCCACTTTATAATGCATATTAGCAGACTGCATTGAAGTTATTGTCACAGCATCTACCACAGTTCTTTGAATTTGGATGAGGTCATTACACATGAACTACCTTATTATTCTATAATTCTACGGCAAACACTATCCCAGAGGTGGATATGAAATGCATGACATTTTGGTTACCATGAGAATATACTACTTGTGAACAGCAAGGTCAGTTGTCATGATTTGCATTGGCTTCATGATGGTGCACTGTCCCGGTGAATGACTTCATGAAAATTGGCCTTTAGGTAAGACAGCAGCAGAAGAGGAGTTACCTTACTTGATGGCATAAAAGATATCCTCCCCCCTCACAGTTCATATGGAAACATTCAGCATTTTTTTATTTTTTTCTAAATTGCATCTTAAACACCATAAAATACTATATAAATAATGCAAAAACAGTGCTAGAGAGTTTAATGAAATAAATAGGTCAAATATTTAAGAGGAGTTCAATGAGAGGTTATGGAAGAAAGGAGTCTCATAAAGACATTGAAAAAAAGGGAATAACCTTTCAGGATTTATTCTGTCATGCCAGAGCCTGATGGAGACAGTAGATAAAAAGAAAGAGTTAATGGAAGAGACTACAGAGAAAGGCTGAGGATAATGCATGAAATGATTAATTATTATTATTATTGGTTATCTACCAGTTAAGGTAGGTTTTGGATGACACAGGCTACCAAACATTATAACAAAGATTCCCTTGTATCTATTAAAAAAACAGCCGGAAATCCAACCTAACACTAGGCCACTCTTCAACCTTGTCTACTTCCTTCTTCCATTCCATCCAACATCCTTATCCTATTGCTGTCCCTTCCTTTTTTTTCCTAACACTCTCCCATCTATCACAGCCTTCAACATCCCACTGCCAATCAATATGCTTTGCATTAATTTTTCCTGTCTCATTAAGATTTCTCCCTAAAATTCTTCTCCTTCCTCACCATACCCAGCACTTCACCATCTCCACACCCACATTTCAAAAGCCACCAATCTGTCTATCATCTTGCTTCAGTGACCATGTTTCTGTACCGTGCATAATTATGCTCCATATCAAAGTTTTGACGAGCCATTCCTTATCCTCCTTACTCAACGTCCTTGACATCAACTCCCTCCTCCTCATTGTGTGGAAGCCTCTTTGCCTACAAAACAATAAATTTAATTTTCCATGCAGACAAAGTAGTTCTCAGGATCGTCATCAAAAAGATGGAGAGAGGGCAAATGATTACTTAGGGGATGATCAGTTTAGGTTTAGGAAGGGTAGAGGCACGCACGATACCATTGCAGTAATGAGATCATTTATCGAGAGAAATATAGAATACAATCAGGACTTATATTCGTTGTAGAGGAGGATGCAGGGTTGTATTTTGTTATGGGAAACATTTATTTGGTAGTTGTGTCCTTCCAAAACCTACCTTAATCAGTAGATTACCTAATAATAATTTACCACTGTTTAATTCTATTGGATGACCTCATCACTGGTTGTTCACTGTAACCATTTAAACACCCCATTCTTCAACATGGCTCAATGGGCATTCTAATTTTAATCAACATGTTTTCACAACCAACTTTGATACCCAATTCCATTAATTCATGTATTTCTCATAATTGGCATTGGAATAAATTGTGCCATGTGTTAAGGTTACTTGGTGATAATACAATATATTGTCACCCTAGTTACATTTAGTAAAGAACTTCTTTTAGAATTAATGAATATATTCTTCCTACAATGATGAAGGAATTTCACAGGGTGGAGTCTAACACCATGGTTTACTATTTAATAAATAGCCATTTATTAAATTTCTGTTGATGTTGCCTCATCAGTGAAAGTAGACACTAATTATTTCACATTTCATTACAGTAATAATCCATTCATATTTATATTAACAAACATATTTGATGATAGAAATAATAAACACTGTGACCAATGAAGTGACGTGTAAAACAGAGTATGTATCTACAGACATATGACACATATGGTAACAGAGCACGCAATTTGTTACCGCAATGCATTTCAAAACCAATGAAAATAAGTTAATGAATTTACTGTCACCTTTGGGATGTGTTCATGTGAAGCTTTTTAGGTCAAAATTATTAATATATGGTAGCATGCATCCAGCAGAGTATGTTCTTCCTTGGGCTAGGAGGAACCGATACGGTAATTTTAAACAAAGTCTGGAGTTACTTTTGATTGTTTTTATGATGGAAGAAAAATTAATTTAAAAGCCATCAGTATCTTCACACTAACTACTAGGAAGAACACTCAATTCAATGGAAAAAGGTAACTTTTGATTTTTTGGCGATGGAAGAACTAGACAGAAATCTGACATTACCATATGCTGCTGACTGCTTCCTTTCCATTAAGGTGCAGAGGATATATCAGATCCTTTAATTTCATTAACTCCCATCATGCTAAAGCTTTAATCAAGAATCTTGGTGATTACCTTACTGAGTCGCTTGGTGCTATAGCAAGCATTCATAACACCTGGGCAAATTAAAGAGATAAAATATGTCTGTGACACAAGTAAAAACAAAATACCCAGCTTTCATACAAAAAGGAGAAAGCCATCATTCCTGTGAGAAAACCGAGATTTCTGTCAGTCTCTTGAATCACTTTAATTACATTAATTATGCTTAGTGGGAACCCACTAATATAAACATCTCAATTTCAGCTAAAATGCTTAAAATTTGCTAGCCCCAATTTATTATTGTTCCTTAATATTTTTCTGAAGTCTAAATATTGATTTTTATGATAAATTATCTAATTAGTAACATCATTATATAACCCCTATGATTACTGAGCCTCAAATGGAAGGCAAAAATGATAAAAAAATATGTCAGCCAATCAAAAAGAGGACCTTGTACATTGACTACAATAAATATTCCTATTTTTACTTTACAATCATTCAAACTCTCTTGAAGAGATTGGAACAGGTAGGATTTTATAAATGGACAATCTTTATCCATGGTTAGCAGTTTTGTACATACCCATATTTATTTTAGAGAACCAGAACTTCTATATGACATATCTTATACTTCATGTTTTATATATATTTTATGGCCTTTGGACAAATAAAGCTTTATTATTATTAGACCATGTATTATTATTATTATTGATATACCATAAGCCTAACTGAACACTAGGATCGAGAATCAATTACAATTAAATTATTGTTTGACTTTTAAAAATGTCTTTTGGAATCAGTATTATGCAACTCAATTCTAATTTTTTTCATTTGAATATCAAATACTCCTGGCTATCGATGGTTTACCCTGGTGTTGCACTATTTATTGGAAGATGTACTCTTTCCATTAGTGAATGGGAATGTCAGATGAGGACACTTATTGGTTTTGCATTAATTTTTTTCACCAGTTTATATTTGATATATAGTATATTCTAGCTTACAGTGTGATACAAATTGTAAATAAATAAAGTCCCCATTATTGGTCGGTACTAGGATTGTAAGATGGTGAATTTTTTAATGCTGTAATTCATAAATAAATAATTTTAAAGGCCCTTTAGTTTCCATGGTCTTTCTATCACTTAATGTGCTTTGCTCTTAATTTATAAATAAGAAATGGAAGAGAGACAAGGATTCCACAACCAATAACCCTACTGTGTTGCCATGATTGAAAGACATGCATACTTTGAATACATCTTCAGAATGGATAATTTTCCTAACACTGGCATATATTTTCAGATGATAACATTCTCAGCACCATATACACTATGTACCTCGATTTCAACATTTGCTTACACAGAACACACAACATCCCCCCTGTTACTTTTCCTTGTGAACTGTGATCTAGCTATTGGATATAACCTTCCTTTTATTCTTCCCATTGGAGAGAACTTTGATTTTTCCCATTCTTTGCAAGCTGAAGATAGAACTTTATATTTAATATACAAAGGCATTTCTATCAATCCCATCACTTGTGTTCCATTGGAAATATTGGAAGGGCTGACACAGATCCCTCATTCCCTCCTTTCTCCATTGCTAACCTAAAATAACTGTTGACAGCTGCAGTCTTCTAATAACACAACCAACTTGGGCACTGTCTGGGCTTTGGGCTTTGGGATGAAAATGTTAATATATAACACCATTCATTTTGTTTACTGGACAAATACAACCAAATTCTCTCTCCTTTGCTCCTCCATTTTGCTGTATTTTCTCTACCTACTGCCACAGTCTAAATCTTGCATGGATAAATCTAAATAATTATTATCACAGAGAGCTGCTTCTGCCTAGAATCCCATTTGAAGGCCATTAATTGTGACCAACTTATTTAATTACTGCCGAATCCATTTAATACATCATAATTTGCTTAAACTTGAAATTCTGCAGGCATAAGTCATGTTTGAATAATAAAACTCACGCTGAAGTGTAACTAAAATAGCTATTACGACAACAAACAGTAAAGTTGTCTGTGTATCTCCAGAAATGCCAGTTTCCCAGAAATTCTTATTTCCACATTGTCGGCCTTAGCTACAGCTGCTGTGATGAAAATGGTTGAGCTGCCCAAATTCTTTTCTCTTTAGCTATATTTTGATCTGCGCAAAAAAAATGCTACATAGTACCTCGGTGGCCAGAGAATTTAAGAAGACTATGATAGACTGATTATATTTAATAATATTTCACTATGACTTAAGGAAATATTATTTAATATAATCAGTCGAAAAAGGGGCCATAAGAAGCTCAATTTATCCTTCCCAAGACTAGGATAATTATAAATTCCAGCTAACATTTTAAATAATGAAGTTCCATATTATAAATTATGCAATTACCATTTTTATTCTTCAATAATTTCAAAGCCAAGTGCATGAAAATGTAAGGCATTGAACGGTTCAAAATGAAAATAAACATACCTATAATTAGATTAAAAAAAACAATACCTGTTCCTTAAATAATGCAACCTAACCTTTTAAAAACTTTTTATGGGAAAAATGCATAGGATAAAGGAAAAATTATGGTAACTACACATGCACCCTGTAATATTCTTGCAACTTATTTCATGCTATTTTCAATCAGCAAGGATGGCTTCTAAACACTGGCTTATATGCAATTCATCAGTAATATGCAGGTACATATTTGAAGACATGATTACTCCATACAATCCTGAATGAAAAAAATATGCTCTAAGATGCTCTCTTCTTGCTTGTGGGCAAAGATTGAATAGCAAGTCTAATGGCTGCATCCTCTACAGTGGAAGGTGAGGCCCAGTAATGCTAACAGAAATCTAGTTGAATCAGAATCTAAATATTCCACCATAAGCTACTATTAAAGTGAAATAGCTTAAATTTATACTTCCCCTTAAACATAACTTTAAGCCAGCATTAAATTATTTTCATTGCATAGTATTATATGAGAATATTCTATGCATCCATGTCATATATGATTCTATCCAAATCATTCATATGAGGTTGATGGACAATGAACAGTTTTCAGAAAACTACTACCAACAAAGCAATGACAATTCACGGCACAATGCATGCATCAGTTGCAAAATGAACACACATCAACATGAAAGAACATTACAAATTGCTTGCAATATAAGAAATGTTCACCACACCCTGAATAGATTATGACCAAAATGTTTCAGTTTTGATAAACTATCTTACTGTACACCCAAATTCTTATTTCTTCCAGATCCACCCTCTGAAATCTTCACCTTGAAAATTTCAACCAGTAATTTTCTTACTGAAGAAATTTATCAAAGTATATTAAACTTAAACAACTCAGTAAGTGAAAATCACATGCCGATGAATTTTTAGTTTTCAGTTGGCTTCACTTTTTCTCGTTTTATCATACGAGACATTGTATCACTAGATTTGATGGTGGCAATGGCAAATAGTCAAAAATCAATGCTCAAAACCACTAATTAAATACAGTAAAGAAAGTACAAATTAATCTTCAGGTACAATTGCAGTGTAAGATTAATGCATATAATTTAATTATAATTGACATTGCCTTTTTTAATCCTACATGAGTAGAGAGAGCAACATACCAATATTCATCCTTCAAAAATGACAGAATTACATGGTATGCATTTCCAGTATACTTAATAATTTAATCTTAAAGCTTTAGTTACACCTAAAGATTATATAAAGATGTTTTTTTCAATGGTAGCACATTTACATGAAAACAATATTTCACTTAAAATTCTTTTGTTCAGTAGCCATGTGTGAGTAATTCTAACATTACTCATTGCTCTAAGTATTTTTTCCATCCCCTTGAATATTTTTCTCCTCAGAAAATAGTTCTCCATTCCCATCATAAAATTTGCAATTATATCCTGAAAGCCAACAATTTCACTACCATCTCTTTTAGGAAAAAACCATTACATTTTCCTTTATTTTTCATATCTAATGCCTTATGTGCTACATAACTTATATTTAATGTCCCTATATCACCTGTTATGCCATATTAAGCAGTGACCTCAAAATTCATTCAATGCATAAAAAACCAGAAGCCATGGAGTCTGGATTTATGGTAAAATCTTTACATTTTGGCCACAATTCATAAGTCAAACACAATACTTCAACATCTTTATGAAATCCCAGAAGGTAGTTAATTAAGTAATGTAGTAGAAAGAAAAAGCTATAGTTAGATTAATTCTAGAAGCATAAGCACATTCAGAAAAGCATGTTTACAAATGTGGAATATGGGAATGCTTTTACTGTGATGAGAAATACTTAAAGAGGATCCCATCAATACTGCCAAAAAATAATTTTATGAGCAGCATTTTGATTGCCAAATAGTCAATTAATATTTAGTCCAAATATCATAATTCAAACACCTAACTAAATTTATGAAACTAGTGATGACACACCACCATGAATAACAGATTTTATTTGGAGAGACATCACGTAATTACATGCAAATAATTTATAACAACTGAAATGGAAAAAGGTTGGCTTGCTTTTAGTAAAATAACCAATTTTTTACATGCTGACTAGCCAATTACAATATTGGTCAAAATATGCTACAGCTATGTAGTATGCTATATACCCTCACGTAAAATTTTAAAAGGGAGAACTTTTGAGAATGGATGATTTTAATGAAATAAAAAAAATGTGCTGGCCTATATTTTAAAAATAAAATGCCATAATCTCATTACCCCAGTTATTACAATAGAAACATTGCATAAGAGCTTCCCATATCATGGAACAATTTCTAAAAATGGGAAAAGAATGAAATATATAGGACCCTTATAACAAATTTGAGTGAATTGTTATCATTTATGACCTTTTCAGAGTGAGAATCTTTATAACTAAATTTTTTTTCTAATTGATTGTAATTTGGCTTTCAACAGCAAAAATATCTAAATATATTGAAGATACTTGTCTAGATGCTCATATTGCCTGACCTTGGCAGTGCCCGCATTTTAAATGCATACACACCCAAGATAAAAACTCTTCTACACCATTTTCTCAGAGAATATAAATTGAAGATATTAGAAATTATGCAAATAAACTTTTTCACACAATATAAACTCAGATTCTGAACGAAGAAGATAGATTTCACTGTTACAACTACACACTGTAGTTTGAGGGGAAAAGGGATTTTTAATACATTTCAAAATTATAGCTAGTCTGACAAGCTTAGGTAGGTTACGAACAGTCCCTGATAATTACTGCAAAAGCATTTCATATTTAAAGGGGTTTCTGGCACAACACAAATCTTACCCAACATTACTTGATGCTAGAGCTTTTCATTAATTTCCATTATTTTGATATCATGCCTTGACTATTCTTTATACCCATTTTACAGGGAAAAAAGGGTGGTCGCATCACTCATATTAAATGGAAGATTCAAACTCCCAACCTATAAGTGGATATGCCAGCTCTCTACCAAACCAATTCATTGGACAAATATATTAATCTTAAATATGTTCACCAATTACCTAATTTCTTTCCCTGCTTGATTGCATGTGTGTCTGCAACTATGTAGCAGAAATTGTAATGCCTTATGTTTAAAAAGAACAATTTATACTACTAAAAAGTTAATTAAAAAATACTCATAGATTAAGGCATGAAGAATACCTTGAGGCTAGAAAGCAGGTTGCCAACTGCTAACATACCCTCAAATTGTGGAATGTAGTCACCTAAATAACCATTCAGTTAGGCCAAATACCTGGCATTTCACCAGTAAAAAGCCAATTTGAATTTATGAAACATTGAGGCCAAATTCCTGAATAAAAAATACATTGGTAGAATCTCAAAAGTTGCCCGTAATTACGTTGGCAAATTGTAAAACACTTAATAAATAATTTTAGCCACCCTACTTAGCAATATCATATTCTGACCAGGCAATGGTTCATTTGAAAAATAGACATCAGCAAGATATTGATGGGTTCATCTTAAGGAATACCCCTCTTACCGAATGATGTCGCCTGTGTCCCTTGAGGAATGCTTTCAGAGATTGTCCAGACTGCCTCGTCAAAGATCCATGCCTCACCTGAGGGCAGTGGGATTGAAGAAGAAGGCGGGAGGCCAATGAAGGCAGGGGTAAATAAAGGGTTTGGGGAGAAGGAAGAGCAAAAATTTACATCTCATAAGGCTCCTTTAAATGAGGAACTGGATTTTGTCAGCAAAAAATTATCAAGATTGACATCAAAGAATACATAACTATGATAAAGATTTTTTTTCCATAAAAAGTTTTCACACAGCACAATTAAACAAAAATGATGTCTCTGATGATATCTCAGGAAATTATTTCATTCTACAGCTGTTATATCTTTTTTTCTCAACTGATTAAATGCAACTGATGTAATTTCAACGTCCAGGGTAAAAAAAGGTTGCACTTTAGTGTTAACTGCATCAACTGCGTTGGAATAATAAGTCCAACTCCAGCAAAGCATAAGGTTGAACTAATTTCAAAGATGAAGAGTACAACAGATACATAAGAAATGTTGATGAATCACATTCATGGTATAAGAGATTGAGAAGATTGTTGATGAGACTTACTGCCATCTTAACACATATATGGTGCCATTTTCCTGCCAGTCCTGGATATGAACTAAACCTTGACAACCACTTTGAAATCACAAGGCTTGGTATACTAAATAACTTCCTAGCACAAAGGTGTTCATTAAATCTTTCCAATATTGGTTTTCTTTCAAAATCAAGGCATCTGTCATTTGAAAAAAGTTAATTTGGAGCAAACTGCACTTCCAAACCCATTCTTAGTTAGATTATTATTTAAGGGAAAATGAAGGTATTAGTGCCCTACAACACATATTCAAATTATATTTTACTATGCATAAAGTCATTTCAAATCACAGTTGAACTCTCTAGCTTGTAGGAGAGAAAAAGTATATATTTTGTCTCAGACGCTCTCCAGAAAAATGACCAAGTGAAAATCAAATATTTTACCCTGACCTCTGGGGAACCTAACCAGACAGAAATGGAGTTTAACAGACTTTGATTAAACAAAGCTATGGTTGGTGATAAAAATCAACTGTGTATTCTTACAGATAAATCCTTATAAACCACTTTCCGGCCTTCAAAAAACTAATAAGAACAAGAGTCATAGATAATGGTATGCAGATAAACATGCCACATATGAATTTTTCAGTTCAATATAGTACAGGTTTAAAAATCAACAAATCAAAAATATTAGTTGTAGTCTCCAACAATCATTATGATAATAACTGTTAAAAAAAATGACAACGATCCCCTTAAATTTGAATATACTGAAGTAGATTGGGACATCCCCTAAGAACTTCTGAGGACATTGAGAATATTCATGTCTGCCACAACAAACCAAACTATACACACCCATTGATTGATGGTGGAAGCTACGTACTTTAGATCCATAGTTTCATCAGGAGGTGTGGGCACTACTACAAAGACGAGTAAAAATGCAATCATATTAATAAGGGTTTTACTATCACACCAAATTTCATATTCATATATCATTGGAAGGTTCATTGAATAAGTTAAAAGAGGAGCACTACGGTTTAATTACTTTATGGTTGAGCCATGAAATTAAAAAATATTTCACAAATTTGAGGAGCTAAGATAACTTTAAAAGTTAAGGGACATCCACGTCATCTTGACTTATTATGTAAATGTATGCATAACTAACTCATCACAAAAATGCATAGGAAGCACACATCTTTTATCTAAGACGAGAGCGTAACTAATACTAATCCAAGTAAGAACAGATCTGAATGTGCAGATAACATGAATATGACACAATTAAAGTAGGACAACTTTTATACTTTTAAGTTTATAGCTTGCTTTATGTTTACATTTTAGCAAAATTCATCTAATTTGATTATACAAATAAATTTCTCGTCAAATAATATTACTCGTAACAAAATCATCAAAGAAGATTTCATTTATTTTTTTAGGTAATTGCCACCAGGCAGAAACTGAAATTTTGAATGTAATGGGCTTAACAGATACATGGGAGCGGTGAAATTATTTAACAGTTATCCTGCTGGCCTCAGTGGCAGTGGGGTTACTTCCTTGTCTGACAGCCCAAAGGATGTGCCTTAGATTCTTGCCTAAGGCTGGATGTTTGTGCTTGTCATCATTGTTATTTCATGTTTATAGTCTCATATAAAAAGCTTGGCTGTTTCAGATTGGTGTTAAATAAAATAAAACAGGCAAATAACTTGTTTCTAGCATTGATTAGTTTTAATAATTATCAGCCCTATCAATCCTGTTGAAAGTCAAAAAGAGTCAATCCTGTTTAAGGGCAAACATTTTAATTGAAGAATTTTTAAAAGATGACTTCAAACCTAATTCCTCTATTATCCTTGAGAAACCTCTACGTGCAATTCTGAAAGGAAGCAATCATGACAAGCTCCAAAATCAAAGCACATAATATATTGGCAACTCTGGGGCAACTTAGATTGATGAAACTGCCCTTGAAGTAGTGTGAATTAAGACTAGTGTTTGGCCGTTTGAGGTGGATGCAACATGCTGCTGATGTTTGTCTCATAAATGCAGTAGGAATAACAATTTGAACAAGATCACACTTATACGGAGACACAAAAGTTGATTCTTCAAATGGGACTTAAACAACCCTTGCCATGAAAATAATTGGCAGCTAAGAGCAAAAATTAGTAGAAGAATTGTTGCATTTGCACTGAAATATCTGATATAGATCCTACTGATGAGTGAAATTACTATCCATCTGTAAATGATGAGGAATATTGTGAAAATAATGGAAAGTTTTCAGAAAAAAATGCAGGCTTGGAAAAAAGTTCCAAGAAATTCAGCCATGAAAACATACATTGCCAAATGCAAAGAGAAATTACACATTTATGCACATTAACTAGTGATTCAACTGCCTTTCTATAGTATGTTACTTACACTGAAAAACTATTAAGTTAACTATGGAATTAGGGAATTCTGCCCTCTTAACGGTCACAGCTGGGAAATTTCTTTTTCTATGGTTCATAAATAATCATAATTACAAAAGATGGAACACTGTCCCCAGCAGCAAAAACTCATACAGTTATGCATTCAATTTATTATGAAGAAGTTACTGAAATCCAATGATAACATTTCCTGATATTTCCAGTTTTGTTCTAAAACTTTTCTGGCTTCAAAAACACCATGAAACACAAATACTCTGGTATCAGAGAAGTTTATTTTGCAATGCATATCCTTATAATAGCAAAAACTGGGCTATATATGAAATTAAAAAAAGATTTTAGATAAATCATTTGTAAAACTGTCTGAAATTGATGTGTTTCACGGTTAAATTATTCTGAAGGTTTTAACAAATGAACCAGGACCAAGAAATCTTTCAGAATATTCATACAGCTTCCAACAATATTCTTTGATCAACTGATTAAATTGCGATAAAACTAACATTATAATAAGGGCTTGAAGAAATAATTTAGAAGTTTCATGACAATAAATGATACTTTTGTTTCCTATGTACTTCCACTAGATTGTACAACTATTAAAATAATTTCTATCAGTCACACTTGGCTATTTTTTCTAAAAAGATCATTATTTTTGCCAGTTTTCGTTATTTATAATGAAAATTTTTTAATATATTTAAAGATAATTTTTTTAGACCCCTTGATCTACAAAATCTAACTATCTTACTCACAGTGATTTCCTTGACACCACGATTATACGTATGCAAGGGTAAGGTGAAAAGTTCTCGGCCTGACAATGAAAAACTACAATTTCCAGTTAAAAAATGATTTTTCTACCTTGGTCAAGAGCAATGGTGCCGAGGGAAGTGGGCTCTGGGAGTACAGTGAAGCTGTGAGTCGAGGTGAATAGATGGGCTTGCAAGAGAAATGGTAGGCAGAGATGGGTGTGGAGACAACATGCTCCTGCACCATTATACTACTTAACTTAGGGGGTAGTAAAGGGGAAGACATTTCTATTCCCTGAATCTTCATTCTTAAAAATTTTTTCTAATTTCAAACTTTCCCTACACATCCATTCAGCATCCTTGGGTTCAGCCAATTACTACACACCCAGACATACCCAATGATGTCAACTACTCAATGAAACCTGTTCATACCCGTATAAATTATTTGCAGAACCCACAAAGCTTTATATGATTATGTCAAATAATTTTTCTTCAAGAGTCTAACCAAAAGTCATTATATAAATGTAATAAAAATTTGAAATGTATTCTAACAAGTGGTTTATTTCATTAAGCCTTTTTGTTGTGATAAGATTATTTGCCATATCTGCCCGAATACAAGCTAATGTTTTCACATAATAATACAGCACGAAAAAAATAATTCTTGGGCTTCAAAATAAGTGAGAAAAAATTTGGATATATAGATCCTAGGGCCACTCATGGATGGTGATGTTTTTCACTGCTACTAACTTCAACAGATAGTATTCTTTTAGTTTTTGTGTAGTAAATATTTCACCTATGATGATTACTACTGAATAAATAATAAAGCTAAAATTCAAGCTAACCCTTAATTAATACTTGGATATTGTTCTTGAAATGACAGCTTCACCATTACAATTTTATGGAGTAACTGCAGGGGACCTGGATATACGATAATTAATTCGCTTCTTTCTTTCATCTTTTATCATTTGCACAGAGAACTTGATTTATGCACACATAATTTTTTATTCTGCCATTATAATCCACTCTAATTTCGTATTTGTTCAGCATTCTGAAAATCTTATTCCACTCCATGCTGCCAAAAGCCTTCTCCAAAACCACAATTTTTTTCTGACCACCTGCTTCAGGCCAAGTCAAGGCTTTCTTGGTTTCTTTTTCCTTTTTGACTTTGAATAGATTTTCTGAGAGGTCTTCCTTTATTTTTTTTAATTATCCTTCACCTGATTATTGAGTTGTAATTGCGGATGCCACATCAGATTCAAGGTATATCTATTGGCCATCATTTTTTAAATGCTAACATTGCTTATACTGAGCTATATCATACCACTGAACCATAATCACACTATACCATTAGTTTTATCAACTTGGGTTAGGAAATATTGATCCTGCAGTTTTCTGTATTTCAATAGTTTTGATTAAACATGGAGTGAGTAATTCAAATAACTTTTATATCAGAGAATTTCAAAATCTGAATGTAATTTGTACATATATGCTCTTCTATAATTTTAATGGAAAGGAACAACACAAAACGATGTATTTAATAATGTGTTCAAGCTAGACAATATTTTTCCTTATGTTTAAGAACCATTTTAGATACATGTTTCAAAAATAAGCCAGTGCAAAATGTCAAGTGGTAGATTTGTAGGTTGCCTAAATACTAGTAGGGGGTGTGCCATGCGTACTTAACACTAAAACTTATTTTATGTCATAACCTGTAAAATGTTTTAAAACATTTTCAATTTAAATCTGATGCTGGCTTCTATTTGGGCAGATATGGTAGGCCATTCCATTTTAGAAATGTTCTGCTAAGGCTCGCTTCATTATAATCACAATCCTAGCAAGGTTATCACTCATTTTCTATATTCCGACATTTCTTGTTTTTCATAGCAAACTTGCCATCCTTTTACCCAATTTTTCTTTGAGGGTTTGTTAACTTCAGGTTTTTCATTTAGATCATTCCACATCAATTCCTCAAACATTGGTATCACCAAAGTCAGGGCACACTTTCATTTGAGTATTCGTCAGGGGCTTTGTGCACGTTGGCCTACGGTAAACATGGACTGATGTCACAACTAAATGGAACATTGCACCTGAAGTAGCCTCAAGAAAACTCTCTTAAAATGCTCATTCAAAGCAGCTATTTGGCTTGCTTCTGGACATCCCATCTAATATTATATGGGGGCATAATTATGAGTGTAACTAAATACAAGTCGTAAAATATATGCAGCGTTAATGCAAGTCAGCTGGAGGAATGGCGCAGGGTCACCCATTAATCAATTGACACATTAATAAGATATGATTTCAAGCACCATCTTGGTGAGAATTACTTTCATTGGATGTTACCTACAATATCTTTCCTTTAAATTTTTGGCCCATACAAAAAATTAATACCATAACATCATATTTTCATTTGGCAATACGACACATTTAATATAGCTCTGAGGACATTTCACATATGGATACACAATACTTAATGAACTAAGGCAAAGAAACTTTGATTCATGAAAAATGAATATTTACAGTAATAATTTACACCGAAATCAATTCAGACAATAAAACTGTAAGTAGATTAAGCATTACGTCAATAGAGGGGTCATAATTTTGATGTTTTACTGCTACTGTTTCTACTAAGCAAAATTTCTATTAGAAAGAAAAATTATTCAACTTTTTAAATTTCTGTGGAATTTTAGCTTATGCCATCATTTAAAATATGTTTTTGCCTCATAAACTAAAATTAATTTTGAAGGTATCTGTCTCTTGCCACTGTTTCTATACATACACATTTACTCAAGATGGTACAAAATAGAACTATTACCATCACTTATCAAAATTGAAGTGATTAACAATTTAATAAAGATAGTCCAAGATTCTGAGATAGCAAACTTCAACTTCAATCTTGACAACACCAATAAAAATTTAAAAAATAACAAGTAAAAAAATTGAACAGAAGTACGAATTCAACGAATAGAATTTGATCAAAAACTTGTTATTCATTCAATACATACTTGTTTTTTTTCCGAGAAGAATTGTGAATCACATATATAGAAATACATTACCGGTACCAATGATAGCACAGACTGCGTAAGTTTTCCAAGCGCACACATGTCAGTGATCAAAATAAGAACATAATGATTGCAGTCACAACTTGATTGTCTAAATTCCATTGCATTATTATAAACTGAATTTTTTTAAGTTAGGCTCTGAACATTAAGTCACATTTCTAATTATAAGTCAAGAATCAGAGGAAAAGTTATAATAAATTCACTTACAGTTTATGTGTTATTAATAAGCATTGAAAATCATAGCATATAGATAAAACATCCTGGAAAGCTCTAGTAAATGTATCTCATTCTGTTTTGCATTACTTCATTTTGTATGTTATGAATTTATCAAAGTGTCTACTGAAAATTACTGGAAAGCATGACTTCTCTTAACATATTCATGAGTGCATCAAAAATCACATGATCAATGCAAATATACAAACTTTGTAACTGATTGAGGAGGCTAAACAGTTGAATCCATTATTGAAATAGAAAGAAAGACTCGTACTTTTCCACAGATTTTATTATACGGCACGACGCGTTTCACCAACTTGCGGCATCATCAGGTACAAATTTGCAAAACAGACAGAGCAAGCATATATACCCTCAGGACAGAGTGGGGGCGGGGAGGGTTGGAAGGATTTGAGGGGGGTGGGGGCTCGCAGGTGCGTTGATGGATTGTTTTGACCATTTCCAGGATAATTTCTCGGAGAGGAGTGGGGAGGGGTATGGGAATAATTGCTCATTACAGAGTGTCGTGTTGGGGTTCACCAAGTGCCTTCTAATCTCTAATTGCTCGAGAGCGTCCATTTTTAATCCTTTTGGGAGTGTGTGTAATATCTCTGGGACAAAGTCACTGCTGTGGTTGAATTCTAGTAAATGCTTGGCGAAGAGAGAGTTGTTATTCTGATTTTTGTGACACCTAGCGTGTTCCTTGACTCGTAACTTGATATTCCTGCCGGTCTGACCGACATAAACGCTGTTGCAATCCTCGCATTTCAGTTTATAAATGCCTGATTTGAGAAGGCTATCCTGGGTGTCTTTTCCATTGGCTAGAAGTTTGGAGAGGGTTATGGGTGAGTAGAAGGCTGCTTTGAGTGAGGTGGGTAGGCAGTTGGAAATCCTATATGAAAGATCTCCCAGAAACGGGATCGAGCACCACTTAAAATCTTTAGATACTGCGGGCTGAGATACGAAAATGCTTTTTATGGCCATTGCTTTTTGTTTTTTCCGTAGTAATGTGTCAACTAGTTTGGGGTTGAAACCATTGTTGGTAGCTATATTAGTGATATTCACGAGTTCAATTTTGAAGTTTTTGGGGGAAAGGGGGATGTGTAGGAGGCGGTGGATCATGGAGTGGAGGGCTGCGTGTTTGTGAGAAAAGTGGTGTGCGGAATCATTAGAAATTATATGGTCTGTATATGTGGGTTTCCTATAAATTGCAAATTCGTGTCTATTATCCCTAATTGTGATTGTCAAGTCGAGGAAGTTGATGGTGCCGTTGACGTCTTTTTCCATGGAGAAGGAGATATTCCGATGAAGAGTGTTTAGGAAATTAAGGAAGGAGTCTAACTGTCGGTTGGTTCCGGTCCATAGGCATAGTATATCGTCCACGTAACGAAACCAAATAGCCCACGTTTTTGTTATGCTGATTGTCAGCATTAAAAAGATGTTCTTCTACAGAATTGAGGAAGACTTCGGCTAGGAAGGGGGACAGTGGGGAACCCATAGCTAACCCATCCGTTTGGCTGTAAAGGGTGTGGTTGAAACTAAAATAATTCTGGTTAACTGTCATTTTGATGAGGGGGACCAATTCGTCTGAGATATTTTGGGCAATGGTGGAATCCTTGAGTAGTTCTTCCACCCTAAGCAAAGTTTCCGATATTGGTACGCAAGTAAATAAATTGCTAATGTCGAAGGAGACTAGCCTTGCTTTTTCCGGGACATCAATATCTTTCAATTTTCGGGCTAGCTCTATAGAGTTTTTAACTCCATATTTAGGTTTAAAACCTGTGAGATCTCGGAGCAAAACGTCTAATTTTCGTGCCAGAAGGTGTGAAGGGGCGGACACAGCTGAGATGACAGGCCGAATAGGTATGGCTTTTTTGTGTAATTTGGGGAGTCCGTACAACCTGGGGGCGGAGGGGTTCATTTGGATTAAACTAAATTTTTCCCTAGCATTTAAAAACTTACACTTGAACACGGTTGCTGAAGGCTGGAAAAGCGGGTTGTCTATCCTATTACTCCGTTATCCAAAGACCCAACCGCGAGTTTCCAAAGTGAAGTGAAACGTGCCGTGTTCAAGTGTAAGTTTTTAAATGCTAGGGAAAAATTTAGTTTAATCCAAATGAACCCCTCCGCCCCCAGGTTGTACGGACTCCCCAAATTACACAAAAAAGCCATACCTATTCGGCCTGTCATCTCAGCTGTGTCCGCCCCTTCACACCTTCTGGCACGAAAATTAGACGTTTTGCTCCGAGATCTCACAGGTTTTAAACCTAAATATGGAGTTAAAAACTCTATAGAGCTAGCCCGAAAATTGAAAGATATTGATGTCCCGGAAAAAGCAAGGCTAGTCTCCTTCGACATTAGCAATTTATTTACTTGCGTACCAATATCGGAAACTTTGCTTAGGGTGGAAGAACTACTCAAGGATTCCACCATTGCCCAAAATATCTCAGACGAATTGGTCCCCCTCATCAAAATGACAGTTAACCAGAATTATTTTAGTTTCAACCACACCCTTTACAGCCAAACGGATGGGTTAGCTATGGGTTCCCCACTGTCCCCCTTCCTAGCCGAAGTCTTCCTCAATTCTGTAGAAGAACATCTTTTTAATGCTGACAATCAGCATAACAAAAACGTGGGCTATTTGGTTTCGTTACGTGGACGATATACTATGCCTATGGACCGGAACCAACCGACAGTTAGACTCCTTCCTTAATTTCCTAAACACTCTTCATCGGAATATCTCCTTCTCCATGGAAAAAGACGTCAACGGCACCATCAACTTCCTCGACTTGACAATCACAATTAGGGATAATAGACACGAATTTGCAATTTATAGGAAACCCACATATACAGACCATATAATTTCTAATGATTCCGCACACCACTTTTCTCACAAACACGCAGCCCTCCACTCCATGATCCACCGCCTCCTACACATCCCCCTTTCCCCCAAAAACTTCAAAATTGAACTCGTGAATATCACTAATATAGCTACCAACAATGGTTTCAACCCCAAACTAGTTGACACATTACTACGGAAAAAACAAAAAGCAATGGCCATAAAAAGCATTTTCGTATCTCAGCCCGCAGTATCTAAAGATTTTAAGTGGTGCTCGATCCCGTTTCTGGGAGATCTTTCATATAGGATTTCCAACTGCCTACCCACCTCACTCAAAGCAGCCTTCTACTCACCCATAACCCTCTCCAAACTTCTAGCCAATGGAAAAGACACCCAGGATAGCCTTCTCAAATCAGGCATTTATAAACTGAAATGCGAGGATTGCAACAGCGTTTATGTCGGTCAGACCGGCAGGAATATCAAGTTACGAGTCAAGGAACACGCTAGGTGTCACAAAAATCAGAATAACAACTCTCTCTTCGCCAAGCATTTACTAGAATTCAACCACAGCAGTGACTTTGTCCCAGAGATATTACACACACTCCCAAAAGGATTAAAAATGGACGCTCTCGAGCAATTAGAGATTAGAAGGCACTTGGTGAACCCCAACACGACACTCTGTAATGAGCAATTATTCCCATACCCCTCCCCACTCCTCTCCGAGAAATTATCCTGGAAATGGTCAAAACAATCCATCAACGCACCTGCGAGCCCCCACCCCCCTCAAATCCTTCCAACCCTCCCCGCCCCCACTCTGTCCTGAGGGTATATATGCTTGCTCTGTCTGTTTTGCAAATTTGTACCTGATGATGCCGCAAGTTGGTGAAACGCGTCGTGCCGTATAATAAAATCTGTGGAAAAGTACGAGTCTTTCTTTCTATTTCAATAATGGATATCAATTACTTCCACGAAGTGAAGCCTGAAACAATAGAATATATAAACAGTTGAACTTTACATGTGCATATGACAGCTTCCACGTAATGACCCCTTGATAATTTCTTTGAAAGCAGGAAACTATATTACACTCATGGCTTAAAATTTCTCATCACCAAATCCATTCAGCATTTTGACTATTTTGAATTGAACTATCGACTAGGTAAATTGATTACGGCGTGGAAATATCCATTAAAATAAATCAACTCGTTGAATGGGATTAGAACCCAGATATCCTGATATTTCACTGCTATATTCACCAATTAAATTGCAAAACCTCTCTCTTTCAAGGTAAATTTTTGAGGAGGTTTATGAAAATTAGATCTCATTTATCTAACAAAGATTTAAATCCTGGTAGAGTCCCAATGATTTTTTTTGTGATGTAAATTCTCACAGATTGGTGCATTGACCTATTACTACCAGTGAATGTGGTATGTACCATGTTTTTGCAGAATTCTCCTCTGAATTGCTGCTTCGAACAAGCTTGATGGACTAATTAGCCAGCCCGACTATGAAAAGAAGGATTTATTTTTTAAAAAACCAAAATGCATTACGCTCAAACTAAAGGTCAAATTTTCTGATAGGATAGCAATTTTTTGAGATAAATGTTGGAAGACAATGATCACCAAACTTTGTCTGTTGGACAAAAAACAAGAACTACTAGAAAGCCATACCACAATTAGCGATAATTAGGACATATTGGAACACAAACCTAGTAAGGACTGATATGTCTTACATTCATGCAAACTTATGTACACTTTCCAGTACAGATGCTTACACCAGCACACATTGATGGAACATGCCACGACACTTTTTTGAATAAGTCTGAAACTGAAATAATTGATAAAATGGAAACGCCAAAGAAATCATTGCATACACAATAAATATACCATACACCAATTAAAAGGCTGACAAATGGACAAACAATTAACCAACAAGAGTAATAAAGTCAATATATGAGAATAGCAATTAATGATATGACAACCTATCAAAATGTTCAGTGAAAGAATGAGCTCAACTTCTGATGATATGAATGCACTGATATTTCACTAGGTAAAAATTTATTAATCAGTTAAAAATAATTAAAAATTAAAGCTAACCATTAGCTCCATTTCAGCTTGGTTACTAGGTACCCATCATTTGCACAAAGGTAGAAATTAACTGAGGCTTGGAGTTACAATTAATCGCAAGAAATGCATCTTGAAGTAAGATATATCCACAAACAAGTGTGCCACCTTCATGAGTAAATGAACTTCAAAAGACCAGTGGTATATTTTAAATTTTATCCCAGAGTTAACATCTGGAATTTTTAAGTATCATACACCTAGAACACACATCAAAATATTCTGCAAATGAAAATGACAAATAGAATAAAAGTGATTAAAAATTAACCAATATAAACCTTGATGAATATACAGTAGATGATCATTTATCCTACTCTTCTCATATGAATTTTAACATAAACCATTACAAGATACATTCCAATAAACTCAAAAATGTCTTGTAATGAAGTATGTTGATCAAAAACTGATGGAAACGTTTATACCTCTGTAAAGAATAAATATGTCATTCTCTCATTGCTCTCAAGTACCTAATACTAACTGAAAATGTGCATATATAATATTTTTTTTTAGGAGAAGAGAAACTGATGAAAGGGAGAATAAGAGAGTTCCCCAAGAGAAAAAAGGCAAAGGTGCTTTAGCCATGAGGCAAGGAAAGTCACAGATTTATGCCCAAAGAATTTATCAGAAGTACATCTACATACATAAGAAGGGTGAAATTATATATGCATTATTGAGAAACCACAACGGAGCAAACTATGAATACAATTTAGGGAAAAAGGTAAAATTATAACTTAAGATTTAAATAAATTGAAGAACTGGAAGGAATATTGAAAACATTTTAACAGAGGTGATAAAAGTATCATAATGGCATTGAAGAAGATAACTGAGCAGTCAACATACTTATGGTAGATTTATATGCAGCAGTAAAAGATCTACATACAAAAAGACCCCAGAAATTGGTGAGTTTCAGAGTTCATTAAAAATATAGAAGACTTTAAAGACCTAGAAGATGACCAGTGAAATACATATATACCACTGGAAAAATATCGAAATGAATGCAATGACATTTATTGCATTTTTGGATTTGAAAAAATCAGATGATGCCAAAATATTTTTTTGTTCTGCACACCTGCTGTATCTTATGACTGCCTCAGAAATAATAGAGGTGATTTATTACAAGGAAATCAATACAAATTATCTTGAGAGAGAATGTTTCTCGGTGTGACAAAAAAGTGATTTCAAGGAGTAGGCATTTCAAACAGAGCAATACCATTAAGGAAATAACACTTTGGAGCTTTTTAGCAGAGTTCCTTGATTTGTGTACTTCTATCCAGCACTTTCTACACTAAGTTACATAAATGATCATGTGACGTTGCTCTTTGGCGAGATTGAATTTTCGAAGGAATAATTTACATATGACAAACGTTTTGCCTTTTCCTGCATAAGAGTTCAAAGTTTTAAAATTTATTTGAAACCTACCACAACTTCTTTATTCCAAGGAATAACACAGTACTTTCAGTGCAATCATTCATCATTTTGATTTCATTGAACAACAGTACACTGGATAAAATAAAATGGAAATCAATTCAAACTTTTTCATTTGTTGATTAAAATTGCAGTAGCCACAATAAATATCCTTTCCAATGTTAATTGCTTCCTATAATTCTATGAGTTCTCATGCAAACTCATACTGCTTAATGTGAACTTATATCAAGATTTGAAGAGCACTTTTGGGATTAGGAATCATTCATCAATCTTCCTCAACAAGAAAAAACAATTTTGCAATAAATATCTTATGTCATCAAAATATATGGCTTTTAAAAAACTATCTTAAATAGTTCAAATCCTGAATATTTTAGATGGATGATCATCTACTGTACATGAAAATTCGGTAGACCTAACATTTCTAACTTTGTGCAAAGCTGCGACTGTTATAAGCCATTATATATTAGTGACAGTAGAGGTGAGACAGGAAAATATAATTATTTAGTGCACTTGTTACTTACATAAGCCTTCCACCATTTATGTTGAAGTTAATGTGTCTAGAGAAAAATGACAGTCAATAGACAATAACAGCTAACATAAAAAATTATAATATTAAACATTGAAACAATTTTGCCACAAAAACAGCCCCAGAAGAACTGACACATCTAATTTGTCTTTTAAAAAATAAACACAATTCTTAGTTATACATTCCAAGCAATAAATAAATGTTTTCTTCCAACCTGAAATTATCTTCTACAATGACAGTGATGCCAGTTTAATACTGAAGATATTACAAAGAGTCTCTGGAGTAACTTGGTGGAAACCTTGATCTCGGAAAGTATAAGGAAATAAAAAAAACTGCAATTTCCATAGTTGTACCATATATTTTTACTTTCTAACACTGGAGATTATTATTTTTCAAAAAATAAAGAATAAAAAACATTTAATGATTACATTTGATGCATAAACGTCTTCATTATTTTATTTAAAAATAAATAAAAATTAGATCTAATAATAATGGACATAACTTGATCATTACACAGTTCTACTCATTACGAGAAATAAGCCTTTTTATATCTTGACTAAAGGTTTGTCTACTTAGGTCCCTTATGAGGGCTTTGCTCAGATCAAATGAAACAAACTTCTAGAGAACATGTAGCCTCTGATTCTTCTATTCATGATAATCTGGCCTATAATTACTTCAGATGTCCTCCTTGTCAAATAAAATATTACAATCAACAAAATTTAGGTGTCAACCATTAAGTAAGCAAAGTTTATCTTTGGATCATTCCATTTAGAATCATTGGATGTTCACCACGGAAGTAACTTGAAATATACTAAATTAGGGAATCATAATTTTGCAAGGGGATAAAATTAGCACTTCCATTAGAGCAATATGAATTCAATTTTTTTTCCACTACTTTGAATGCTTCTGTCACCAATGATGATCAAGAATGTTGTTTGAATGTAAAATTCCATGAATGTAAGCATCACGATGGTATGTTTTAAGAACACACTAGTGAATAGTTTGCACTATCAAGTTATTTTACCCCTCTCCCATGTCCACAAGCTAACAATACCCCATTAAAGTGCTAAAATTAAAAAAAAATACAAAAAATGCACATTTTTAGCCCATAATTTTCTGTATTTCTTCCTGATGTGGATTGTACTTTTGTAACGCTTACCAATTTTGTACCCGAAATAGTTCTGCTGCATTTTGCTTACCAGCAGTTTTTAATAAAACTAGCTATTCCTTCCTTTAATGTTATTATGACATATTGATTTTATTCGCCAAATCTTATAGCAATAAAATATGGAATATTTATGTTTGTTAGTTGGCTGCTCAGCAAATTATTTTCCAATCACATAATTGTAATGCCCAATAAAAATACTTCAACCAACAAATTTTTAGGCATTATTCTTTGAATGTTTATGTCCCAAAAAAGGAAATGCTTGAACATACTTTCAATGCCTCACTTCCTTGCATATCTGATGGATGGCCCATTAAAAAAGAAGAGCTACTTCCAGAATTATATTAACAGCAACCCACATGATTGTACTAGCACTAAGGACTTAAAGGTACAATGTATATCTAATCTTTATTGGCAATTAAGAGAAAATATTTCATGAATGTCATTAAAGTATGAATTTGTGGATTTTAATAGCATTTATTTAGGAACCTAGAGTAAAGGGAATATCTGTGTCTGAGTTTTTAATCCATTAATACTTAAATCTTAAGGTAAGGTCTGGCAGCGCAACAGATCTAATTGGAAATTATTACTCCGCATAGAATTCATGCAAAATAGAAGTATAAATGTAATATTTTGGCAGTGATTACTAACATAAAATAAGAATTGTAATAATCTTGTAACAATGCCGAAGACCTCATGGAATAGTCAATCATTTCTCGTACTAATACAGTAACAAAATGCCTCACTTACCCTGAATGGATCTGAACCAAGGGAAGAAGTAGACGATGAAGAAGATGATGTGGATGGAGGGATTATTGAGGACTGAGGTGCTACCGCACCCTGGGTGGTTTGAGTGAATGGCTGCTCTGGTACTGGAGTCCTCTTGGGAGAGGAGTACCCTGGAACATGGGCTTGGGCCACAAATGGTACAGAACGCAATTCGTCAGGATTCTCTCTTAGCTGTGCCACAATTGCCCTCACGAGATTGGCCAACAGGTCTGATTGATGTTTCGGTAGAAGGCTCTCGCCCACCTTAACAGAAAATATTTAAGGAAAAATTCTGTCATAAATGCCATCCAATCCACTACAGGATATTCATAGTATTTCACAAAAAGATATTGCAGAGGCAGGAAATGAGTTGGCTGGCTTCCTCTCTTGGAGAGAGTCATTGTTTCCAACACAGAAGTTAACATCATCTTGTAACCCATCTAATCATTAGTTGAACTTTTAATGCATGAAATGTGGTGGTAGTCCACATCATGGGAGAGAATGACAAGAAATGGGAATCAGGGTTGCCAGCAATTAGATGGCTTGTGATTTCAGGTTTTTTTCAAGGTTTTCAACAATTAAAATTTATTATTTCAAGATGTGTGCTACTGTTTTCTTACATTATAGCCATGATTATACCAATTGACTCTACAAAATTTACTTGCACAAATACTGAAATATTTTATCCAGAGGCATAGGAATTCAGGGGTAGATAATGAGTGACTAAAAATAGTTTTAAAAATTTGATGACTTACTGACATAAAAATCTCACTTTTGGGAAGAGTGATTACCTATCTAATTTTGAGTTCATGAATTTTTTAAGCTTCTAGATGAATACTAACTGTGACATTATTTAAACATAGAAGAAAATGTCTATTGCATTAACTCTGACAATTATTTAAAATGTAAAGCAAAACAGAAAATGGAATATTACAAAATAATTTAAATACTTGGTTATTACCAGTGCATGCAATTTATAGCTTAAAAATATAATAAACAAATGAAAAAACCACTCTATACAAAAATAAACTAATAATATTTAAAATTTTAAATTCTGCAAATTTGTTTCTTTTCAACAGTTTTATAGGAATCATATCGCTTGAGAATATTACCAAAAATATAGTTCCAGGAGACATTTTGTGAAAACTACGCATTAACGTCAATATTTTCGAAGAAGGAATGAAAGAGCCATTTTTATTTCGGAGGACAAAAAAAGTTGTCTCGGATCATTAGAAAAAAATAACCTTGGGATTATCTCATTCCCTTTTAATGCTAAATTAATAATAAACCATATTTTTCTCCAAAAAATGCGGGAAAGGCATCATAAATAATTTTCTTGGCACTCGGGCAAACATTTTAAGGGTCTATATATATATATATGTATAAAATATATATATATATATTTATGTATATATATATATATATATATATGTATATATATATATGTATATATATATATATATATATATATATATATATGTATATATATATATATATATATATATATATATATATATATATATATATATATGTATATATATATATATGTATAAAATATATATATATATGTATAATATATATATATATATGTATAATATATATATATATATATATATATATATATATATATATATATATATATATATATATATATATATATATATTTATATAAATACACACACACATATTTTCTGTAATCATTATATTCTTATTGACCTAGCTGTATAATTTGTTAAAAACTGGTTGATTCGTGAATGAGATACATATTATTTAGTAAGAAAGGACATTCCGCTAAGCATGCCTAGGAAATAGAAAACACTGAAAATGCACCAAATATTTGAGCAGCTATAAAATAAAAACTACAGATAGAGTATAGCATGGTTACTAAAACCACTACAGGGATAGAATGTAACAATTTTCATCAAAATCTGAGGTGATAGGTGTTATGGCTTGGTTGAACTGACATGGAATGACCATCAGTAAAAGAAACAAAATCAGATAATGTATGGCCTATGACACTTGTAGAGAGAAACACAATCACAAAACTATCTTGCATGAAAATCAGCAATAAAATATGATACTTCAAATCAGAGCTATTACAATAAGTTGCTGGAAATACTTCTATTTTTTTATCAAAAAAATTAGGAGCAATACTTCTACCAGATTTGCTGCTATATCTTCTGGGACCATGTCTTCAATGTCAAATTTGAATGTGACTGTCTTTTGCCGTCCAGTTTCCAGCTGACACTCCACCGATGTGCCATCACTCCCTACTCCAAGCACAGTCAACCGAGGACCTGCACTTCCTGTCCCTCCACCCCCACCAGCACCACCTCCGGATGTACTGCCCCCAGCACCTCCAACACCGGTACCTGCAGTCCGGCGCTTTTTGGTGCTTATCTTTCTCCTGTCCAACTTCTTATCACCTAATGACCCAAGCTTCCCATCCTCGGTCATGGGTGTCAGATCTGACCCCACCCCTTGATCCAATTTCTCACCCTTCTGTTGAGAACTGCACAGAAAAGGATAAATGTAAATGCATAATTAACATGAATGTGATCAAGAAAACATAAGGCTGTTACTTTTGATGGAAAATCAGACTATTTTTTATGAATGTGAGATATGGATGCACAAATTTGTTTAGGTAAAAGATGTTTATGTTACAATTAATGGTTTCCTCAAAAATTAACTTTAGTGAATAGGTAGTTCCCCATAGCAGTTTGACATTAGAGTGATAGATACATGTAGCATTACCACTCAAGAGTGCAACTTGTTTCTGATTTCAGAATTCCCTGACTTTTCCAGGCCAAAATTCATGTTCCCATAACCTACCCCAAAATTTAAAAGCACCATGAATGAAACTATTCCAATTATTATAGCCGTAAATAATATGCATGCACATAGGATATGTCCTTGCATATTTTATGAAAATCAAAGGGTTAATATGACTAAATTTAAAAAATTAATTTTGGTTATTAACATTTAATTAACACTTTTTTCTGGAAAGAAGTAATGAGTCCTTTCTTGATTTTAAAAGTGTAAACTATATTTCTTCATAGAATCCACCCAGAACATCCTTACTCAGATAAAGGGTATGGCCACATTAAATATGCATGAATACCAGAGGATAATAGGGAACCAGCAGTAAAAAAATCAAACTTGTTCATTAACTTTGTTAAAATTAGCAAGACAAATTGGAAAATCTAAAGAAAACTAACCAACTCAGACTTCTTTAACTAAATATCTGACACCTTTGACACCATATTGGGTCAAGAATGATAAGTGTAAAGACCTGAAAAAAGTTTACAGTGATTTTTTTCAATACCTTGAATTTTCCAGATAGTTGGCAGCCCTGCACTGCTATGAAAAATCAATACAATTCCAAATGTGTATACTGTTTACACTGATAACATTTGCTGTATTCCCCGGCCCATATGATACATAATTTTTACTGCCTTAGGCCCTCAGGGCACACATGCATAATGTCGACACATAAGTGCAAGCTGATTCGCTCTAATAATACTTGCTATTAAGTATTTTTTCCCACATCAGGCATAGCGAATGGTTGCTATTATTACAAATGCCAATAATATCACTATTTTGAGTCAGTATTAAGCAACACAGTTTTAATATTTCATAGAAAGTACTTTAAAAAAATTCCAAATTAAATAGTAAATGTATACAATGTAGCACATTTAATTACATCTCACATGTCATGCTGTCGCAAAACTTAATGCATGTGGCTAATGGGGATGCCATCTCTCTGCTAAAGCATACACAAATAATAATGTATCTCTCCCAATAAACTCCTAGTCTACAGGCAGTCAAACTTCATTTTTACGAGTTTCATAATGGCATATTAAATGGTTGCTAGTAGAGGTTTTAGGGGAGGTGACCAACAGCTAAGGCCATTTATGACATTACGGATGGGAGGAAGGAAAGGGTGGAGAGAAACCCGGCATCGGCATTCGCCTTCTTTTGTTGAAAGGTGCCAGGGGGTCCACAGTTTAACGTACCATCCGACAGACGTCATACTCACAAAGCTCTCTCCATAGAGCACCTTAAATAGGGATCGGAATAACACTGAAAAATATCTGCCACCTATGGGATTTGAACCCAAAAATGATTACTTCTAATCCAACTTTTGATCAATTTTCTGGGATTCTACAATGAATTAACATTGATATTTGAGTATCAGTTAATTTTTTAATCAAACAATTCAATTTTCTTGGTATCGTTAAAATAAAAATAATTGGATCTTATCTGTTAGATCCAAGTATTTTTCATTAATTCTGAACCGACAAATCAGGGTAGTTCTTATGGGCCAGGAAATATGGTAGATATTAGTCACTGACAAGTAAAGCTGTAAATTATGAGACAAGAGTAATAAAAAAATAACCAAGGTGGGCATTTCTATTAATGAATGGGCTTCATTCCCTTTTCCTCCTTCTGGACCCCTTATTCTTTTACGTTAAGTTAGTGCACAGTTGTCTTTCTTCATGATTGCCACTTGAAAATACTGTAGCTTTCCAACATTAGTATGAATCCGTTACCAGAGGTACCCTTTTTCCTGAAAAATGCACATATCACTATGCATAATACACAACTGGTTTTTAAAAAATTGGGTCCAATACAATTTAAAACTTGTTTTTTTTTCAAAACTTTCAAAAGAAGATTGAAACTTTTCAAGTACAAATATTTTATATCCCATTATTTATGCCCTAAATACAAAACTCAAGTTTCAGCAACAACATGGACAGTAGTAGGTTATCTTTTCCATTCATGATTCTTAATTTGCTGTTGCTGAAACAGCTCCAGTGGTCTACCTGATGTAGCTTGACCACAAGTTAAACCTAAGCTATTATGACAGTGGTGAAAATTAATTATAGACGTTGATTACAAAAAAATAATTGTGAAAAATTATGCATGCTTACCCTTCACTATTTAATATCCCCCCTTCAGTCATAGTTTCAATTTCTTGGGCCCCAGATGCTGTTGATACAGGCCCAAGCACTGAGCTCGTGGATGCTGCTGAACTTGGAGTACCAGTCACACTGTTCTGCAGTTGTGCTTGTAGTTGGTGCTGCTGGTAATTTTGAGCACTTGAAATGTCAAGTGGCTGTTGAAATGGTAGAAAAAAATTATGACTGAAATGCTTATAAAATTCACATAACTTCCATTATACTATATGAATGATTTTGGAAAAAAATACATTTAGAAAAAAAGGACAATTTTGGCATGGGAAAAATTATATTTTGCCAAGAAAAACCAGAAATCAAGAGTGACACATCACTAAGTTTCATTCACCACCTCTTATGAGATATGTCATTCACGGCTTCAACATTAAAAGATTGATTAACAACATACATATTAAAGTTAATCTGCATAAGTATATATATATATGAATGGAGCAGATAAAAATAAAACCAAATAATAATTCTTCTATGCTTACTTATGCATGTTTTAACAAGATATTTGTGAAAACTGGAAAAAAACTATCAACTCTTGAGTATAAGCCTCAAGTATTCTGGCAAATAAAAATTTGTTACCTAGTGTACACTATTACATGTATAATTTTAGCAATTAAGGAATGGTAAAAGTTCAGCATAGTTATACTTATAATCAGGGATGTTATATAAAATGAATGAATTGAACAATTCTCATTCAAAACAGATTTCAGCATAATGTAAGAGGGAGGCAAGTTCTTACTTTGACTCTTAACTATATAATTGGTAAATACAGGGTTTGGGGAATTTTCTATTTATTCATTTACATACATGCAAGGTCATTTTTTGAAGATGTTGAACATATGGGGAATCCACTAAAGTTAAAAAAAAACGAACAACAGTATTTGTTGAAAAAAATTACAGGGAAAAATACTATGAGACATATAATAATAACATAATTAAAGTTAAGCAGAAAAATATTGGGTCAACTTTTAGCAATGGAGTAATATGATAGAAATTTCACATGCCAGTTCAATGTCTATATGAAAACTATACCTATATTGGAATTCAATTTAAGTCAAACACAAAAAATTTCTATCCTGTGAAAACTTTACTACTACTATTTTGCAGGTAATTTACTTGCTAAGCTCTCTCTAGCAAGAGAGCTGTGGAATCAAATACATGTATAAGCAATAAACAATATGAAATGAGCAAAATTGTGAAGTTGTAAATGACAACATGCTTCCCTCCACCTGCCAGTCTGAAAATGTGCAACTACAGCAGGTAATGCATGGCAGTGTATAAAACTACATATCCCTTAAATCATTGCAACTGTAGACACATCAAAAGTTTTTCTTACAGCACTCACATCAACTCAAGTAAACAAACTAAATGACTATTAAAAATAAAATACAGCCCAATTATGATTAAAACAATAATGTTACTTCAAACAAAGGACAAAATAATTTTTAGAAAAATGAATATGAAAAAAATTGCATTAAAGAACAAACATACACAAAACATGGTATGAAATAAAAGAGCTACCAGGTAAAGATTTTTTTCTTTAATGGTCATATCAAAAATCATTATTTTATTATTGTTTGATAATTACAAAATCAATATAATATGCAATACTAACAAGAACATTTCGAACATTCAAGCTAAATTTATAATTAATAATGGCTAAATATATATAATGATATTTAATAAACTGAAAGGGCTGCCTAAGAGGACAATCCATTGCATCTTATATTTGACATGTACACGAAGAATGCCTTTTAAGCAAATAAAGGACCTTCAACATGAGAAAATGTAGTCTCTGGTAAATTAAAAAAATCCTCATCATTGGAAAACAAAAGGTGCATTTAACATGAATAAGACAATGGCATGTGTAACAACTAAGTAAAGAAGATTGAATGCAATGGAAAAGAGAGAGCGAGTTCTTATGGAGTGATTCCATTAACGATGAACAAGTACTGCACAACTTAGATGTTCACGAGTATCATTGAAAAAGTAAAAGTAATGACTGAAAATTCATTCACAGGTTGAGGTATGACAATTATGGATGAAATGCAATAAACATGCAACAGGCATGGATATAAGGAATATCAGTAGGAAGAAAAAAATGAAGTTGGGAGCTGAATGATATAAATCTTACTATTATTAACTCATGCAAAATGGCACTAATGATTTTTTGTGTCCCCTTGAATATGACTATTTTCATTTTATACATGAAGGAATTCATAAAATCATTAAGGTTTGTGGAAGATCAAGCTTTAGTTAGTCAGTCGGCCAAGGGGTTCCAATTATCTATATATATAAAGGAGAGTGTTTGTTTGTATGTATGTAATTTTTTTACTTTTTTGCTGTCATAGAAACAGCATTTTTCCAACTATGCCAGCAGGATACTTTTGCAAGAACACTATTGTATTAAGAATTGCCGAGATATTATACGTGGAATACATCAAGGAATGTCTTTTGCAGAAGAAAAATGGGCAACTTTGATCCTGAGAATAATATTTATTCATGTGACGCATTGGGCCGAGTCTACACAGTCCATCCTAACAACGCCGAATGTTATTTTTTAAGAATGCTTCTACATACCATTAGAGGACCTCGCTCATTTGCAGAATTAAGAACGGTAAACGGAGAAATATGTGAGACATTCAGAGAAGCTTGCCAGAATTTAGGGTTGCTAGAAGGAGATCAACACTGGGATGACTCATTGCGAGTGGCCAGTTTGATTTCTCTTCCAGGACAAATCCGAATTTTGTTTGCCATCATAATAACCTCCGGTAATCCATCTAACCCAAAAACAATATGGGAAAAATATAAAGAATCAATGAGTGAGGATATACTGGCTAAAGTTCGAAGTGAAAATCCTACATTGGATATTTATTTTTGAGGAAAAGTGTATCACCATGGTTAACAAGACTTTGGTGGAACTCGGTCTTTTTGCACCTGTACAAGATCAACAGGGTGTATTTTATCCAGATTATATACGTGAAACTAGCTACAATGTCTTAGACTTAGAAGCATACATCGCGGATAAAAAGCCACTTCTTAATGAAGATCAGAAATTCGCGTACGAAACAATAATGGATCAAGTAGATAAACAAGAAGGAGGTATCATTTTTCTTGATGCTGCTGGTGGCACGGGAAAAACATTTTTAATTAATTTAGTTCTCGCTGAAATCAGGGTTCATGGAGAAATTGCTATAGCCGTTGCATCTTCAGGTATTGCAGCGACATTAATGGAAGGAGGAAGAACAACCCACTCTGCCCTTAAGTTGCCACTTAATATTTCCCGACAAGAAAATCCCACATGTCATATAAATAAAACAAGCGGCCAGGCACAAGTTCTTATAGAATGTAAATTGATAGTATGGGATGAGTGTACGATGGCTCATAAAAAATCTCTTGAGGCCCTCAACGCAACACTTCAAGATCTTAGAGGAAACTGCAGTTTAATGGGAGGAGCTCTGATACTCCTGTGTGGAGACTTCCGTCAAACTCTGCCTGTCATTCCAAAATCGACTCCAGCCGATGAAATTTATGCCTGTTTAAAACATTCTGTTCTATGGAATCATGTCCAAGAAATTAGCCTTAAACAAAACATGCGAATCCTTTTAAGAGATGGGAATGCTCAAAATTTTGCAAATAAACTTTTGGAGATTGGAGAAAATAGATTAGTTATTGAAGCATCTGGTATGATAAAATTGTCATCAGATTTATGTGTATCGGTGAAAACTGTCCGCGATATGATACATGCAGTCTATCCTAACGTTAATCAAAATTATAAAAATTTAGAATGGTTGCGAGAAAGAGCCATTCTTGCTCCTAAGAACGATGATGTTAATGAAATTAACAAGGAGATACTAGCCATGCTGCCAGGAGACGTGATTGAATATAAATCGGTTGATACCGTAGTGGATGCTGACGAAGCCGTCAATTTTCCAACGGAATTCCTAAATTCACTTGATCCAGCTGGATTGCCACAACATCGCCTTATACTTAAAGTAGGATCTCCAATCATTTTATTGCGAAATTTAGATCCACCAAAACTCTGCAATGGGACACGATTGTGTGTGACAAAATTAATGAAAAATATAATCCAGGCAGTCATTTTAACTGGAAAAGGAAAAGGTGAAATCATTTTTATTCCACAGATACCTCTAATCCCAACTGATCTTCCCTTCAACTTTAAAAGATTACAGTTTCCAGTCCGGCTAGCTTTTTCAATTACCATTAATAAATCACAGGGACAGTCTTTAAAGTTTTGTGGTGTTGATCTAAGATCGCCATATTTTAGCCACGGGCAACTTTATGTTGCTTGCTCCAGAGTAGGTTCGCCTATAAATTTATATATTCTTTCTCCTGGATATGAAACAAAAAATGTAGTTTATAGACAGGTGTTAAATAAAAAAGATTCTTAAATTTGTATGAAGTAGTGTATTATTGTACTTTATAATTTGTTGTTTTTATTTATGTAGTATATTTATATTATTGTTTCTCCCTAACCCGTGCAAAGCCGGGTATTCAGCTAGTTTATGAATAAATGAGAAAATCAGTATGAAGGGTATGGGACAAAGATCAATACATTATATGCAAACGTTATATGGTTTCCAAGGAGGAAGAAAAGGCTAATTTTTAATAGCTAAGCTTAACTTTAAAATAGGAGGGCAAAAATTAAAGCAGGTGGAACAATTTACTCACCTAGGAGGTGTTTTGGATTGATACGGTCAAAGCAGAATGAGTAAAAGAAGAAGAATTGCTTTAGGCAAAGAAGTTTTTACAAAGAGGGAATTGATGACAGGAACTTTGAGCATGGATGTTACAAAAAAATCAACAAAACTTCGGCCTGTAATATAAGGAATTGGTAAATTTCAGAAATATGGTCAATGAAAAAGGTTGATAGGTGCATATTTAAGGCTTTTGAAATGTCGGTGTGGAGTAGGATGAAAAAGGTAAAATAGACATAGTGAAAAACTAATGAAGAATTACTAGGCATCGTGGAGGAGGAATGAGGATTAAATGCAGAAGACTATGATTCAGGGGAGGATGGTAGACAAGTAAAGTAGGAGATCATAAGGATCGGAATGTTGAACAGAATAATAAGAGATACAACATAATCAGAATTGAAGAACAGTTTAATGTCGTTACAGTATGTCAGGTTGTCTCTCTTTGGATGACGCGGGGAAGCATAGTATTGATCTGTCAGTGTCAATCGAAAACCAACTTACAGCAACCTACCAACCAACAGCAGCCTACCAATAATAATACTTGAAGGTTGGGTATTATCATAAAAATAAAATATAAATAAACATTTTCATCAAATTGGAATTAATGGCATTCCTGCTGAATAATGTTTTAACTGTCCCTCTTCACCATACAGAGACGTGAACATGTTGATGCGGAGAACTAGGCAAATGGAATAACAAGGGCAAAAGTGGATCAGAATATCAGTATAGGAATATCCACAAAGGTAGCTCTGCAATCAGTCACAGTTCAATGGAGAGAGTGGCAGTGAAGACGAGGAGACCAGCAAACTTTGTCACGACGCTCAACAACACAGTTTGCTGCAGTATATGAAGCAGTAGAATGATGAATGCAATGACATGATAGCTACTAAGATGACACACTCAAGTGGATGAAAAATCTTAGAGGAGTCCATAAAAGAAACTAAGAGAATGAAACATATGCATAAAAAATAATAATATAGCGCCTCTGGCATCTTTTAGCAAGACTATTTGATTTAGATTATAATAAAAGGATAAAAAATGTCAACTTACACAATTAATTTATTTTACCTACCATGGTTTCAAGGTTTATTCCATTTTTAGTATATACTAAATATATAGTGTGTGAAAATTGGCTAGTTTTATCCTTTTATTACAATGGAAAAAATATCAACTGTTTGTTTGCCTTCATCAAATATGATACACAGGGTGCACCAACATAACTTCCTTTTCTCAAATGCAAAACAATTTCAGAAAAGGAAGTTATGTTGCTGCATCCTGTAGAATAATGAAACAATATCCCAGATTATCAGCATAATTTCTGATCATTCTCATGCTCTGTCTTCATCACCATCAATGATACTTGAGAATTCAATGAACTTGGGGTAGAGAAATAATTAACAACTACTAGATGATGGACCTGTGGATTTTTTAAGTGAGTTACTGATGAATTCATAGCTTATAACACCGATATAGTGGGTCCATTGGTGTGCGCAATTGTCTTCCTTAATTGTAGGTTAGGAGAACTGACAATAGGGAATGTATGGAAGAGATGAAGACTGCTGATGTGTGAATTAAATGGTAAAATGGCCCAGCAAGAGTTTATCTGGTTGGTATCTCTGCCGGTCATATATCATCACGTCCCTAATCCCCTTCTTTATACTCCTTCCATGCCCACTATCCCTCTCCTTTGTGCATGTCAGTGCCGTAAGTCATGAATTATTAATACCATTTTTATACTTTATCCTCTTAAGTAAGAGAAAATCATGCAAAGTAGGAGGAAAATATATTAGTGAAATACATGCTTCGTTGACTTTCAGTGATCATAAACAAAAAAAACTGTCATGCAGACACACATGAAAATTTCATCCTCAACAAAAGAAACTACAAATTTACTCTAAGTGCTTGAATGATGAATAACTAATAAGGATAGCAATACGTACACAAAATCTGTATGAATATGTAAATGACCTCAGTGTACACAATCTTATCATGAAAGGTATTGAACAAACAATACATATATAACAAAAAAGTCAGTCATTATTGCGTACAAGTGTTCAAAGTACCACATTCAAGTTATTTTTGGACAATTACATTAAGCCTCACATCATGGCTCCGACAACCTGCCAGCAAACCTATGAGAATTCAATTGCAGCCAATGTAAAGCTCATAACTCAAGACCTTGGACAGTTGCAGTCAAATGCTCCCATCTTCTAGTCACCAGAAGGGTGCCATAGTCATCTGTTTTTTGCAGAGAAACTATACCTACGATCACAAGAATATTATTGTTAGCAAAAAACAAAATTTTCTAGATAGCCCATTTGGTAAGTGCAGACCATTATGAATAAGAAGAAATTTTCCATTAGCTGGAATGAGTGGACCAGGAAGGAGATTCCATATTCATACCAAGGGCTTCATAGTAATGACGCTCACGAAAAACTAGAAATTAATCGATACTGGGAATGACGTGATGATTTATGGGCTTTTATGATGTTTGATAAGGAATTGGAAGATTACAGCTCAGTAGGTTCATTCTATGGTTTTCAAAAACATTTTCAAATAAGCAAAAGAAGAAATAACTGAGTCAAATGAAAACAACTGTTTTAAATTATTACTTTAGTTTTTTTCCCTATGATGAACAATGGATTGTTTAAATCATGAAACAAATATATACACAAAAGCCTTGGACTTATTTTTTGATGGGACCAACGGAAAAATATGAACGACTTATATCATGGGAAAAAACATTTTAAAAGCTTTTTTCTATATTTCATAAATCAATATATATAACCAAGTTATAAAAAAATGTGGCATATAAATGCCAAGTATTTTCTTATGCAAAATAAATACAATAAATGAAACTAGAAAAGTTCTGGCACTGATCAATTGTGAGAGAATTTCCCTCAAATAAAAAGATGAGCAAAATAACTACCATTACTTCATCACTACGTGGTCATAACCACTAGCAACATGGCCTATTTGTGAATACTGGTAGACCCAAAAACATTGAGGGCCCCAAGGAAAAATGGGAGACATTCTACTTCTCCAAAGCCATCATCACTCTAACGCACTTTCCAAGATGTGTGTGATCACGTCTTTTTATGTAACAATGTTTTTCATTAACCAACAACTTTCCAAGTTTGAAGAGGTTGGAAATGCACCGTGAGAGTAACAGCTTGGCTCTAGTTTTTTTTCCAGTGGACGTGGATTTGAAATGTGGATTTTTATCATCCTAATTGGTTCCTTACAGTCAAGTCTAGTATCTGCATAATTGCTAGTTTTATGCTCTATTTTCAATACATCTTCACATTATCAGGGAAATATAAATCAATATGAAAATGAAATAAATAATAAGCCAAATTAAATCCAAATGGCAAGTTACTGATTGCGATATTGCAAGATATTCCCACTAGAAAAACAAAATCATAATTTCACACCATTCAGCTTACAGAATTATTAAAGTCAGAATAATTCCGAGTCTTCCGACAATTCAAGATAAACCGACAAGATGGAACAACAGCTTGAGAACCTTTGATGGCTGCAAGAGCAGAAAAATATTACCGCATTGCTAAGCAGGAATGATTACGATACTAAAATCAGAACCAATCCATTTTAAACAGGAATTCATTATCAGTGGACTTCATATTTATAACAAGGCAATGCTTCAAGAGCTCCTGGAATGGTTGGCTTTCAGCATTGAAACTGCTGCAGTATTATTGAAGGCAATCTAAGAGGTAACTAAAATACAATTCTAGACCCAAACTGAAACCGAAATCATTCAAGAGCTCTTGAGTGAAAGCCATGCCTTGGCATTTGGTGGATGAAGATGTTAGTTACCCAAGAAGATGGTCAAACTGAGGTAAAAGTGACTAGAATGAATGAATTCATGGCATGAAATGAGGATTATGTTGGGGGGCTGAGGGATGTTCATTGGGGACAATGTTTCAGGGTATGCCTTCCTGTATCTCAGAACTCTGAATGAACATGAAAAGATGAACATATATCTTGGGAAACCCACTCAATAAATCCTAGTAAAAATATGTTCCTCTATTTAAGCACGAGTTCCTTCAAGCGGCTTAGACAGAGGCAACAAAATATCCACATTAACAAGTCACCATTTACAGAGAATTTAACAATGATGCAATGCAATTATTATGACAGGACAGAAGAACATTACACCCTAAGGAATAAAAAATGTTGAATTCTAAAACAAAACCAGGAGTAAGCATCCATGGGCACCTGATATAATGTGGCATATATCTGTAAAATACTTCATTAAGATGCAGTTGTTATCAGTTTTATTTACTTAGCTGTATAGTATATTAGGACCTTTAAAAATTTTAAAATCATGAACAGGAAACAATCCTAGATGGCCAAAATTATACCTCCTGTTTCTGTAAAAGTCAATGATAACATTTACCGATCACATACTAACATAGAATGCAACTGTCAACATTTTGGGTTATTCACATAATAACATAACTTCAGGAATCCACCCTGAATGGAACACCATTACTTTTTGGATTTTACAGAGCCATCTAATATTTTTTAGAGGAAAATTTTTTTTCACAAATTTTGAAGTTCCATCCATTTTAATTTCAAATAACCATACTCATACCTTTTGAGCATACAAGCGATAGAGAGAAGGATTTATTAATCATGCGAAAATAGCCCAATCTTCATTTCTAAAGCCATTTAAATATCATCAGCGAACCTTAAACAATAACGATGATTCAAACATTCACTGCCTGAAAATAAAAACTCGACAAATTGATAAAAACTAATTTATACATAATTACATTGAAATACTTGCATTTCATTAGCAATACATTTCAACAGATTGCAGAAATTTGAGACAGAACAAAACATGCACACATTACATGTATATTTGTCATAGAATAAAAATATGGTATGACAAACTAGAAAAAATTACATACACGACAAATGCACTTACTATGAAAAACACTTGCTCGCACTTAATTCCTGCACTGAATCAGGAATGTATTTTGGAGTTATTGAGACAAGAGATTCAGTTTTACTCCTAGTATAATTATCATTACATAAGAATTTTGCAAATTGCAGAGAATATCACAGGCATCAGTTAAAATCAACACAATTTTCCTTAATGCGATGGGCATCAGCAGGCACAGCAGGAAAATATATTAACATTAGCACAAGGTTTGGTAATAACCAATAAGTGAAGTTGGATACTGTTGCTAACCAAATGGGGACATATTAAATCCATAAGTACCGTATTTTCCCATCGATAATGCGCACCTTATGTATAATGAACATCCAGAACTATGTAGTTATCATGAATTTATATAGATACCGTGCGCCCAGGGCTTAATAGTTATCTTGAACGTGTATAGATGCCACGCATCTATATGTATCTATTGGGTGTAAAAATACGTCCATATCCATATACTAAAAGATGGTAACAACCAATAAATACATGGAATCATAATTGCCTCCGGTTATATCTACTGTAAGTATACAGAAGATCAGAGGCAGGTGATTGAAATTAACTGCAAACAGCAAAAGAATCAAAAAATAAACTATATTTACAAGCCAACACAATATGCCGCCTTATTGCTTTTTCGCTATGATTTGTAAGTCGAAACAAGACAAGGTTTGAGTGCCCTCTTATTTGCTACATAAATTAACTTTCAGCAACACATATATCAAAAATTAAGAGAACAAATGAAATGGAATATTCTGGTTTTGTTTGCTATACTTCACTTTGTTGGTATTGGAGGTCAGCTGTTCTAGACACCCTCCAAGTTCTATGAAAGTGCCGCCTACATGGTGATTGTTTCAAACCTGAATTGAGTTAAGCTTTGGTAAGTTAGAATTTTCTCAAAAAAATTTCCCATGGAGAAAAATGTTGCGAGAAGAAAATAGTATACAGCAATATTTAAGCTAGAAGTCATTGATTTCACCAGAGAAAAAGGAAATCACGAGGCTGCCAGAAAATTTAATGTGGGAGAGTCCAGCATACGGGAATGGAGGAAAGGAAAAGCGGAGATTAAGTGTTTACATCAAAATAAACATGCAATTAGATACAGGAAATGCTTCTCGCCTGAACTTGAAAAAACACTTCTCAAGTGGGTGATTTCTCAGAGAGCGAAAGGAAGTCAAGTGTCAACAACTAGCCTGTTGCTGAAGGCAAAAGGACTAGCGGAAGAATACATAATAGAAAACTTTAAAGCCTACCCATCATGGGGATTTAGATTCATGAAACTAAATAATATGTGCATTTGTACAACTTCCGAGTGTTGGGCAAAAACTACCACAGGACTAGGAGACCAAGGTAGAGAAATTTAGACTATATGTCAAAGAAAATCTGTGTGGTGTGGATCTTGCGCATTTTGGCATTATGGATCAAGTGCCTGTTAGTTTTGATCTTCCTGGTTCCAGGACAGTACATTTAAAAGGACCCAAAGAAGTTTCCATAGCCACAACTAGACACGAGAAGACAAATTTTACGGTTGTCCTGAGTGTAACCTCTGATGGTGCACAGCTTCTACCCTTGGTTATTTTTAAGAGAAAAACATTGCCCAAAGGACACTTCCCAAAAGGTATCTTGATTGTTGCAAATGAGAAGGGATGGATTAATCAAGAGATTATGAATGTGTGGGGGAAAAGGAAACAGTCCTTTTTCAAACCAAAAACTTTATTGATAATGGACACTTGCCATGCTCATATTACCGACAACAAGAAACAGTGAGCAAATATTCCAAACTGGTAATAATACCAGGTGGATTAACAAAAAAGGTCCAACCACTGGACTCATCCATTAATAAATCTTTTAAATCAAAGTTACGTTCTAGATGGGAAAAGTGGATGATGTCTGGTATGAAAGACTACACAGAATCAGGAAGGATTAAATGAGTGTCTTATGAAGAAATAAGCCAGTGGATCCTGGAAAGTTGGCAGGGTGTCACAGTGACTTCTGTAAAAAATGGATTTGAAAATACCTCAGGCAATATTTCAATGCCAGTACTAGAAAATGAGGAAGAGTTAACTTCAGAGAGTGAACTCGGTGATAAGGCTGAAGAGACAATAAATGCACTTAATTCATTTAAACGTGATTCAGGGTGACAAATTTATTGAAATTGACTGATCTACCTATCATATCATAGAATTTTCATTGGTTACGTGTATTTGATTTTTGATTTTTTTTGTGGCATTATGTTGGTTTTTATGCCTCTCACTTATGCCGAAAAGTTTGGCCATTTTGAATGCTCAGTTAATTGTTGACAGCTGTTTTGCTTGGATGTGTTTTGGCTTGTCTTTTGATTTTTACCAGTTCCAAAAAATGGATCAAATAATCAGTATCAAATTTTATGTGAAAACGAAATTAAGTACACAGGCACATTCCGAATGATAATTGTGGCATATGGAGAAGCTACCTTGGACCAAAGCAACGTTTGTGGTACAAAATGTTCTCAGGAGGGTCGAGAAGATGTGAATGATGAAGAGAGTGCTGGATGCCTGAGTACGTCAACAACAGACGAAAACATTGATGAAGTGAAGAAAATAATATTGGCCAATCATCAAATCACCGTTAGATAAGTTGCTGAGGACCTAAACATATTTGATGATTGGCTCGTGCCATTTGATTTTTACCAATGATTTGGGCATGACACAGACCGCCGCAAAATTCATACCGAAATTGCTCAATTTCCACCAAAAACAACAACTCATTAACATTGCTAATGAGGTGTTAGACTCTGTCCACGACGACCTAACTTTGTACCAGAGATTTGTGGAAGAACAAAAATTGCCTTTCGCACCATGACAATGCCCCTGCTCACACTTTGTTTACTTGTTCTTGCGAATTTTTGGCCAAAAACAACACATTAATGATGCCGCAGCCACCTTATTCCCCAGATCTGGCCCCAGTGACTTTTTCATGTTCCTGAAACTGAACAGGCCCATGAAAGGACGATGTCACGCTGCGATTGACGAGATAAAGACTGCATCGAAGCAAGAGCTGAATAAGATCACAAAAGATAATTTTTTGAAGTGCTTCAAGGATTGGAAAAACTTGGCACAAGTCTATAATATCTAATGAGGATTACTTTGAAGGGGACAAAATAGATATTCATGAATAAATAAATAATTTTTGAAGAAACACAAAAGTCATGATACTTTTTGAACAGACCTCACATTTATCCCTATGTGTATATAATACGATGTGCTCTACATATATGTGAAGTAATACGCATTAGAATAAAGAAGTACTACGTATTAGAATAAATGAAACATAAAAATTATATCTTTCTACTTTTTCTCATCAATTTATGACACGAAATAACTGTAACAGTAGCAGATATGTATCAAACAGAATGCAATTAGAAAGGCATGCTTCCAGATTAATTTATTTTTGCGTAACTCTTCTTCTAATTTTTAAGAACGTAGGTATGTAAATGTTTGGATTTTTTCAATTTTTATTACGTAATGCACATTGTTATTTTTTTTTGATCAGCTGAACATTTTTGTATTTATAACGTGCGCGTTATCCATGGGAAAATACGGTAAATCTGTGAATTGATGACATGTATGCAATTAAATCAAACGATAAGTAATGGTGGCATTGACTACTAACTGTATTTTCAGCATTCCTTACTCAAGTGAAAGAATCAAAGATTAATTTATTTTTACAGGACAAGTTGGCATTACCATAGAATTTGTCTTGATATCATGTATACATTTACAAAACTGACTTTATGAAAATTTGCCAAATGTTTGTAATAAATTTCATTTACAGTTCAAAATTCCTTGACGGTGTAATGAATAGATTACGTTCACACAAATTAAATTTCTCTTAATAAGGACTTCTGTAACATCTGTGAACATCATAAAAATCAACTAAAAATACACTTTTAGAATTGATGAAGTAGTCTATAAAATGTACGGCAAACATTAGTATATGATGACAAAAACAAATTTAAAAGAAAAAATACAATACAATCCTTATTTCTGGTGCCTCTTCAATAACATAACACAACAAAAATATCAAACACGCAGAGTCATGAAAATTACAAACACAGTGGTCAAAACATTGAAGTAAGACATGAGCCTTGTAAAGTCAACTACAATGATTTATAAGTATATGAAGTTTATGAATGAGATCCTCAGTCTAAGTGTACAGCCATGCAAAAACAGGAAAAGCCATCATAATGAAACAAGTTTTATACATAATTTTCCCTAGCTAAAAGTGTGGAGTTGACTTTATTTAATCAAGTATGAGAACATACACCAAGTAACAGAACTAAGCAAGAAGATTACCTACACATGCCCTTTCGACTGACCTCACTACAGATCTACAACTATCTACATATTTATACTGCATAAATTGCATTAAACACTAAATACAGTGACTTGTACACATCACCATAAATGAAGAGCAAGACTTCACATAGGCATGCTGAAATATGCTTTGAGATACATTACTATATAGCTTTTGCATCACAAACTTGTTCATTGTAACCACATACATACTGTAACATAGTTAACCTTTGGACAAACTTCATCACATAATGTAGCAAAACAAGTTTATTGCTTGTGTATTAATTAGCAGTTGGAAAATTTTGGCTTCCATGGGAATGAAAAATTTATGAAAGTAACAATTTTCAAATGTAACATCTCTGTTTTAAAAAATCATAAAATTAAACCAGACAAGAGAGTAAAATATTGAAGTACTAAATTTCTATTTGCTGCCGTGAATAATATGTGATGAACATTAAAGATTTAAAATAAAAACAAACTTGGAAGGATTATGACACAAAAATAATAATATGCATTAACGATTATGCATTTATTTATTATAACTTAATGGAGACCAACAATTAAATGCAAATTATTAATAGCAACATTTATTACTCAGCACCACTTTAGTCTCTCCATCCCTAGTTACTATATTAGCAGGAAGAATTTAATAGAGAAAAAGAAAAAATTTACACGGCTCATTGAGATAAAATTCACAATTCCGCTAACCAGACCAAATGGATTTTCTGATCGAGCATCAGTTCAAAAAGGGCCAAGGGCCTCAGAGCAGTATTTTTCTATCACCATGGTGCCAACATTTTCCAAAACCCTTGTACCACATGTTCTGGCAGTAAACAGAAATAAGCTTCCTTTATCCACATGCATAATGCCAAGTGATGTAGACGAGTTCATTTGAAAAACATGGTTGTAGTCAGGTAGAAGAAGTGTTAAGTACCTGCAGGTGGACAGGGACAGGCCTCCTCAATGGTGAACAGTGAACTGAAGAAGGTGTGCTTGACTGCTGCTGTTGCTGCTGCTGTTGTTGTTGTTGCTGAAGTGCTTGCTGATCAGCCGCATGTTGCCCGCCAGTCATCTGCTGCATCTGCATTAAAACTTGCTGAGCAGACACTGGCTGCACTTCATTCTGCAAGGTCTGATGCAATGCCTGACCTTCCTGTGGTAACTGAGACTGAGTAATGATCTGAATGGGTGTTTCTTGTTTCATCTCCTGCAGTGGCTGCGAATGAAACTCTGATTGCAGTGGAGGCTGCATGGTCATGTTCTCGGGCAAAACATTACCCTGTCCTTGAGAGAGATAATTTTGCTGTTGGTCCATGGTGAGGTGAGCCATCATAGGCATTGCATTAGGGTTCACCTGTGGCCCAGACATGTATGTAATGTTCGAAGTCATCGCATGCATTCTTCCTTGGTCAAGTGCAACTTGAGGGATCACTTCTTGCTGATAAACTGGAGTGAAATGGGGCTGACTGCTCACGCCACTCTGAAGTTGTTGCAAGGCAACTTCTTGCTGAGACATGCTCTGCATTTGATATGCTTCATACTGAAAGGTTTGCTGAACCTGGATCGAATCCTGAATAATTTTATTGGTGATCTGCTGATACTCTTTGGCCAAGTTGTGACCAACTTGGCTGATGTCTCCTTTTTGAGTGGACTGTGACAGTGCCTCTGACTGATAAACTGACTGAGACTGCTGACCGTCTTGAAGGAAATGCGTCGATATGGTCTCCTTGACTTCACAAGTAGCACCTTGGAATGATGTAGCACAAGGCTGCATTACTCGATCACCATGTGCCATTTGTGCTCTGAAATCCTGCTGCATCAACAGAGGAGCAGGATCAGACTGAAGATTTACTTCAGAATTTTCAATCCCGGTGACCAATGCTGGATCTTCCTTGTTCAATAGCTCTGAATTCCAAACACCTTGAGACATTTCCTGAGGTTGTATCTGCACGCTTGCACAAGTAGCATCCCTGCTCTGCATGCATGCACTGTCACCTGTGACAGTGTAAGATGCTTCCTCCGCAATTGATGTTTGGATGCATCTCCTCTGCTCTTCCATTTTGCAATTGGCTTCGTTGCGAATTTTGAATTCTTCACCATCAACGCCATCACCTGCATCAACTGACACATAATCAAGCGACGGTGTAGTCTGAGTTGCTTTTTCAGGTGTCACACCGGGCCAAGTAGTAGTGCTTGTAGCTCCGGTAGTTCCAACACGAAAGGGTGAGGCTGGAGTTGATGGTGGTGCCATTGGCACAATCTCTGGGCAAGCAGAACCCATCCCTTGCTCATTCTGACCAGTACCTACATAACCCTGACTGACTCGTACATGTATTACAGAGGTCGGAACCTCAAAAATACCATATGTGCCAGCATTTGCTCCACTATTGGCAATACCAGTCCCTACAGAAACAGCCGGTCTAGTGCTTATCAACACAACAGATGGCTCGACCGATGTTTGGACATAGTGTTGCTGCTGTTGCCCAGAGGCCACATTATAGGGGTGAGATGAGGAGAGTAGATTTGTTGAGGGTGAGCGGGATGGGAGCGGAGTCGCCGCCAATGAGGCCGAGGGTGTCAGAGATGTAGAGGCATGTGACATTGGAACCTGCAGGAGTGATATGTCTGAGGCAGCTACATCATGACTTACGTGGGTGCTAGAAGCTTCAACAGATGGGAGGGAGCCTCGCTCATGAACAGCAGATGTTGTGGCTGTAGTGGTAGTGGATGAGAGCAAGGGAGAGGAGGATGCCATGGATGATGACAATGTTGATGAAGAAAGGATACCGCAACATGAGCTGACAACTACGGTTCCCGAAGCATAGAGCTGAGGTGAACCAGCGTAGGCTGGAGATGCAGCAGGGTAAAATGATCCAGGCACTGGAAAGAGACATAACTATGTTTTCAGAAGATACTTTAAAAAAATGGAAGCTGGTGACAAAAATGTAATAAACAAAACATTCGTATTGCTCACAACACCCATTATTGGTCCCAGACGCAAATGAGCAAAAAAAGATACAACAACAATAACAATATTAGGATCTTATTCAATCTTAAACCACAAAAGAAAATGAAGTCAACTCCTAATGTAACATTTTTTGAGGAGGGTGGAAAAAGGCTGAGGCCTCACGCTTTTAAACATGGAGGCACTAAATTAGGACTTTCTTCATTTTTCGTTTTCTTATTTTATGAATTGGAAGAGAGTTTTCATACAGATTTAATGAATGCCTGAAAATCACGGATGGAATTTTAATGCATTCTCTCATTATTTATGCTAGATACATCAATTGTAAATTAACCAAGGCCATACAAGCATTGCAATAAAACATTTTTATAAATAATACATTGCAATGCAGTAATATATAATTTAATTCATTAGTGATGACAATTTTATAAGTATCTTAACTACTAGACGAAAATTTTCATTTAACACATGAACCAATTTTGATCAAAGTGTCTATAGTGATCATTCATGGATAAGAAAAATCTGACAAATTAAAAGCAAAACATAAATGCTCAAAGATATGAAGTTTATAAATTTAAAGCTGTCTCAATTTAACTTGAGAGCAAGTGCACCAATATTTTCGCATTAGGGATCAAGTTTCAATCAACTGAGCACTTACAGGGTCATACAAAACAATTGCAATTTTATTTTGTTTTAAAAGACAGATGCATTTGGTTTTCTATTTATGATCACTTTGATGCAATAGTTTTTTAAGTCAAAGATTATTAAATATGACTGTAATGTGCCTCGTTCTACTGAGCATCAAATAATATGTCAACAAAAGGCACCTCAGTGCCAATAGCTTGACATATTTTCACTGTAATACGTCATTATACTGGGAAGGGAAGAGTTTAGTTACCTTGACTTAGAGTGCACAAGATAGATACAATTTCTTTCAAACATCACCATTTTACACAGAGAATTGAGGCCATATGTGAAAAAATTTAGGAACCAGAAATTATCACAGCAAAATTTTCTTCACAACTCACAAGGTTTTAAAGCATTTGTCTCCAGTCTTACACTCCTCTAACCTCTGCCATATTCCTTCATCTTCTGCCATCAACCCCTCCTATTCACCCCATCCTCCTCTCACTTGCCATCTAATCCCCTAAACAGCTCCTCATTCCAGTAGAAGTCCCTTTATGTAATCCTCAAATAAACATTATCCATACCTAAACATTACCCTGAATGCAATCAGGACATGTTCCCAGAGAAGGATGATAATTCAAATCAAATGTACCGCCACACTCCAAAATGTATACTAATATATGATTATTTGATGCCCAAGGACCATTTTGCTTTTGTCACTGAGAGGCTTGGTACGCAACCACACCAAATCATACTATCCCATAAATTCAAGAATTATAAATGGAATTAACTGACCTTCTAGAAATTTTACAAATACAAAATACCTCACAACGGCAAGGTGTATGGCAGGGGATTTGTTCACACCGGCCACATTCAGTATGCAAAGTGTGGCGATCATGTAATGTACATAAAAGACATACATACAAAAAATTGCTTTTTTGGGAAATGGGAAAAAAAATGAAATGCACCAAATTCATGGAGAAAGGACACACTTGAATTTAGTTTCTTAAATAATGGATTCCGAAACAATTTTTGTACACACAAACCTTTCAAGAATGCAAGAATGAAGAAAATGTAATTCATACAAAAGAAACTTGAAATATTATTATGTTCAAATTCAAAATAGCTCATTTTATGTAAATATTTAACGATTGCATGTTTCTTGGGTGGCAAAACATTAGCTTGTCCTTCTAAACATATTACCCATCCTGGCTACAAGACTATGCGAATACTACTTGTCCATGACCATGCCAAACAAGGCAAATGACAACTGAAGAACTTGATTTCACATAAAACAATCAAGCATTTTGGAGAAATTACAATTTCATGGAGTCGGAAAATAAGAGTGGACCACAAAATTGTTTTTCTCAAGTGCTGAATACAACAACAATGTGCATTTTTAAAGCAGTAATCAGATGGCATAATCACTGAAATAAACACTTGATTAAATTTAATAAAAAGCTCCACATGTTTACATTATTTCTCATACCTTGCACAAAACTTGCACCTGAAGCTGGAATCTGATGATGGTGGTAAACCTGCGTAATATGAGGACCTTGGGATATGTTTCCTGATGCAGTTGATGACACAGCGGTGTGGGTTGCAGTTGGCATTTGGGTAGGATATGTGCTATTGGGGAAGGAGATTGGTGCAGATGCAGACATGGTGGGACCATTAGAACCAGCGAACTGCTGTTGATAGTACTGCTGATGAGGCTGAAATGCAAAACATAATATTAGCATTATGTAACAAGATATCAATGGTAAAATTTTTAATTTAATTCGGAGAGGGATTAAAAATGAGTCCTTTTCATTCATTTCACCTCTGAACTTAATGGAGTGGTATAACTAATAAATATGCATATTGAGAGAAAATGGGTGGAATGAACAAGCAAATAGTAATAACCCCAAAACCAAGTCAATTATTGTCAGTTCAACAAGACTAATCAAAGCTCCCCACAGAACATCCTGATAATAAATGCAATTGCATACCTGCCACACCAAACCAACTCAGCTCTATTTTAGAGCAAGTTTTCATTAGGGTATGGGTTAGTTTGTGGTGTCTACTACAAAAATGAGACAAATAAAGAGATTATTCGCAATGCTGGCCAAAAAAGTGGATGCCACTCATGGCACAACACATCATTATTTGATTTTTACTGCATTACCCATTATAACAATGCACAAAGTCTTTAACTGCTATGGACTGACTTTTGAATTTGTGTTACCTTCATTTTTGACATTTCAAAGCATGGCCATGAACATCACTCATTACAAAATGCAAATTTTTTAATATTATATAACTGAAGAAAATAATTTGTCTTTCCTTTATCAAGTCCATAGCATCAAAAATAAGAATATTTCCCCATTTCTTCAAACGTATCACTGAAACCCATTTTTTACTCACGGGTCATTTTTTTGGACTGGATCCTCCAAATAGTATTTTTTTCACCCTGAACACTTGTTACATTTTTTTATCACCTTCCTCACTATAAGAAATCTGCTTACATTTCAAAGATATATTCTCTTAAATACACCTCACATTCAGTTTGTCAGATATCAAAAAGAGAAAAAATCTTCACTTGCATGTATAGAAATTAATTCATTTATTATCAAAAATGGATATATTCAATGTATACCATGACTGATTTCGAACTTGACTATACAGGTACATCAAGATACATCTACATGAGATGCCATTGTGAAGAATAATGAATTGAAAAAAAATTAGAAGAATGCAAAAGAAAAAAACCACAAGACATCAATGATAAATATGCAATGTAATAAATAATAGCGTAAAGAGTCATGAGTAATATCAGAAAATACCTGCGCATATTGAAATGGGAGAAATGTACCTGTTGCTGCACAAAAACAGTCTGCCCATGAATTAGACCAATTTGATGTGCAGAATCTGCTTTCTGCATTGTTGAATATGCTGAATCTGTGACAGGATCTGCGTAGAAAAACGTGCAAACATTATTTATGCATATTTTACAGCTATAACACCTATTAAAATGATTTTAATAGTTAAAAAAGATGATGATTAGAAATAATAATAAATTTGTTTACATGAGAACTATATGGCAAAGTACATATTTTAGCCAACAAACCATGATAATTAATGCGTTCACATGACTAGGGCAATAATACTTTGGATATGATAATTTGGTATATTTAATAAACATGAATAACCATGGCACACTCCACTATAGAGTAATATTAATAGTATGCAAGAACCAGTCTGCATGAATGAAGAGAGATGAAATATTAACGAACACCAACTGAACCAAAAGTATACAAATACTGAAAACAAAATAAACTTATTCAGAGAATGTCTAGCAGAAAAACATATAAGCACTAATATGACAATTTATTTGATGATTCAAATGGAGATGAAAAAATGAACAGATGCACTTTAAACTTTAACTGCTAAAGAAATCATTTTAGACCATCGAACTTTGCAGTAGAAGGTTTACCAAAAAATGATATACTTTTAAGTTAACTTTACAAGAAACAAATCGAGACTATAGAATTTTGCAGCAGATGTTCACAGTTTGTGATACATCAGCTCAACTGCCAGCATAAATATTAACATACGCTTGTGAATGACACAATAGCTAGAGAAAGGAGACAGTTTAATTACTGCACCTAATTGAAGAAAATCGATTGAAATCTTAATTTTTTTAAATCTATGCAGCCATCTGTGGGTGAAAATAAAAAAATCAATTTTCTCAATCTCAAAAATTTCCAGAATAGTATATCCAAATGAGATCCAACCTAAGTTACTTTGAGTATTTTTACCCTAGTTATGTAAAAATTAGATTCCTTACTTCATACCATCTTGGTGTGATGTGTCCCCAAACAAACAAACAAAAATTAATTTTCACATTTACACATTACAACTCTTAAATTATTTGTATATTATGATTACTTTCTATCAGTGACCTCATTACTACTAAGGCATCATAGGTAACCCTCTCCTTTCTAAACCCAAACTTATTTTGCCCTCTATAACTGGTACCCTCTTTTCTATCCTTTGGTTGTAGACCCTACGCTCTACTTCACTGTATAAGAAATAAAACTATTTCCTGTAGTTCTCATATCCTGTCGCTTTTCCCTTTTCTGGGTTGGGAATGAGGTAATAGTGATCAAATGAAACCAACTGGACAAATTCCTTCCTCGCAAATGCTATGAATGAGTCTACAGCATTTCTCCATTCCGAGTTTACACTGAAAAGAACAATGAGTAGAACTACGAAACAACTGAAGATTCTAAAGCACCTTTGAAGGAATTTCCCATTGTATTAATTCATATCCATGAGGTAAAAAATATATCTTTTTTTAAAAATATTAATTATTCAAACAACAACATACCATTTACGACATCAGCTCCAGAGTCTTTCTCAACACCATCCTTATTAAGCTGTTGCACAGTTCCTTGTGGAATTTGGTTCATCCCCATTATTTGAGTAATTGTCTGAGCATTCGTTAAAACTTGCTGCTGATTTATGGGCTGCACCTTTTGATTCAAAACTTGTTGCTGTTGATGGGACATATTTTCTTGCTGCTGATTCAAAGTCTGCGGTTGGCTAATTGCTTGGGGTGGGTTCAAATTGAGCTGCTGGTTTATTCCCTGAGGTTGAGTTATGTTTTGGGGATGAGTAATTCCTTTAGCCTGGGGCACTACTTGCGGCTGAGATATCGCCTGAGGCTGGTTAATGACTTGCTGCTGAGATATAGTCTGAGGCTGGTTAATGACTTGCTGCTGGTTGATTGCCTGCTGCTGACTCAAGGGCTGTGATTGGGCAAGGTTCTGCTGCTGGGTAACTGCCTGGCCATGCCCCATATTTGGCTGTTGCACCCCCATTGATGGAGGTTGGTTTATGACTTGAGGTTGGCTGAGTGTTTGCTGGGGAATGTTGGCATGACCCATTACTTGTGCTTGAAGGGGCTGCGACTGCATCGGAATTGTTGGCTGTTGTTGTTGCTGCTGTTGTTGCTGCTGCTGCTGCTGTTGTTGTTGCTGCTGTTGTTGCTGCTGTTGTTGCTGCTGTTGTTGTTGCTGCTGTTGTTGTTGTTGTTGCTGCTGTTGTTGCTGCTGCTGTTGTTGTTGTTGCTGTTGTTGTTGCTGCTGCTGTTGCTGCTGTTGTTGCTGTTGATTCTGGATATGGATTCTCCTCTCTTCTCTCTCCCTGTTTAGTGCTTGCACTTGGGTCTTCAACATCCTTGCAACCTGCCTTGCATCCTCTTCCATTATTAAACCTGATTTGGCCTGCAAAATAAAGGTAAACAAGTTATATGATAGACAGCCAATACCTTTAGCAATCCACAGAGACAGCCTCTCGCATCACAAAGGAATCCTGAGGTGGAAAGTACCGCATATAATGAGAATTTTGGTGTATGATGTAATGCCAAATTACAGTTTATTGCATATGATGTACATGTAAAAGAAAACAGTAATACAGATGTCTATACATGCCATTCACAGTTCGTTCTATACTGGAGTGTCAATCAGAATATGAGCAAATTTGGAAATCATTAAAATGTCAAAATGGTTTTTGGACAACCACATATTCTCAGGCTCTGTCTTAGCCTAACCATCCATATTTTCAACAATATTTGTTTTTTGTGGCTTGTTTTCCATGATAATTCATTTAATTTAGTCTGTAGCACCTTCAATTGCTTGTAAACAGTCAGATTATGATTCACCACTCAGCATCCAAATAGGGATTGAGACATTGAAAAATCTTGCCATGTCTGGGATTTGAACCAGACCCTTTGGGTTAGAAACCAGTATGACCCCCCTACGCATTTAATTTTGCATGCTGTACTTAACACGTTGCATATCAGGATATTTAAATGGGTTTTAACCCTCCGTTTTGATAGATTTTCAAAGTGAAGCTTTGAACATGCATTGATTCATTAAGATCATCATAACACTCTTAAAAATTGAAAATTTTCAATGGAACTTTGAATGTAATACTCACAAATAATTTTAGTATTTCTTATTAGAGTGATGCTTCATGAAACATTTTCCTTTGTGGAGTGGAACATCGCAAGAAGAGCACACATATCTCGTCTCCTTCCTAACTTTTCTTGAAGCACACACTTAGTGTCTTCTTGTGTGGTATTTGTTTTTCCCTTACCCATGACATGAAAGAGATGATGTTTACTAAGGCCTCTCGAAAGACACTGTGGGTGATCCGTGCCATGATCCCTTGAAGGAAAACGCTGCATTGACTTATCATCTCAGTCATCCTCTGAAGATGAAATGCTATTTGATTAATTTAGTGTTAAATAAACCCTCAAAGCATTCAAAGGAGCACAATTAATAAGCCACAGCACTACTTTCTATGACCTTTTCATTGTTTTTCTCATGATTGTATTATACAATAATTACATATCCGCCCTGTCTAGGCCTTCCATGAACTTATTTTATTTCAAAATGTTGATGGCGTTGGCAGATATTTTTCAGTGGTATACCGATCCCTACTTGAGGTGCTTTGTGGAGGGCACTTTGAGTGGGTACGCCATCTGTTGGATGGGACATTAAGCCGCAGACCCCTTGACAGCTTTCATTAAGAATAGGCTAATGCTGACGTTGGGTTTCTTCACCACCCTTCATCCTTTCCCATCAATCCCTAATGACCTCAGCTGCTGGTCGCCTCCCCTAAAAATGACTACTAAAGAAGCAATTCACTTTCACAAGAAAATGTGCCCTGTACCTTTTTCATTGTTTTTACCCCAATCTTCAATGTGGCACAAAGCCCTCTAGTTGATCCGATGGTTGTAGTAGAGATTCCCGTTAAAGTATTGTCTTCATTGCCGCTATAATCAGAGTCACTTTCACTTATCAAGAGAGGAGTGGATTTTCTATTTCTGATCTTCACTAAAATACTAGAATCACTTCCACTCTCATCGTCATACTCTAATGGCACACCTGACAAGTCATCGGCGCACAGATCTGATAAAATTTCTTCCTCCCGAAAAGCACTTTCTTTAAATATTTTGAAAAGTGAGGAAACCCTCTGGTAAGACAAACCCGACACCAAAATCATAATTCACTGGGACTCAAGGAAACGAACTAACTCAAGACACATCAAGAGAAGGAACTGACCAGAGCTGTAAAAGAACTATGGACAATTCATTATTGGCTCCCCCATTCTTTTCATAATGAAAGTTTATGTTGATGGAGCAGAGCTGAGAGTGCATTCTTTTAGCTAGGAGTGGAACTTGCAGGCAAGGCAATGTCCTTGAGGCAATAGAGATAATAATAAGGCAAGGTGTTATGGTACCCCAGGAAGAGATGAAAGTAATATTACCTTCAAAATGAAGAAGGATGACAAATAAGTTTCCAGCTGTTGAAATTGAAGTTGTGTACCATTACAGAAAAACGGTTTGGGATTTAAATACAGTTGAATGGCTTTAACTATTAAAATTACTCAACAAAATAAAAAATTAAGTTATGACTGTTCTTATTAAGTAACGTAAGGCAAATGAAAAATTACCACCAAATATGTAAATAATGTTAATTAAAAGTGCAAAAAGATGCTCCGAAATAATGAGAATTCTCATTGTCGTATCCATCCATAATGGTTGGGATTTAAATGATGAAAATTCTCACCATCCGTACGAAATATGTTAAGTAGCATAATACTAGCCACAATAAATGTTTTAAATATCATATTCAAAGGGCCACCCTAAAAAAAATGTGAAAACCATCTCTATAACATACCATTTCGGTGGCCACTTCATCAGCATCATCTGCTCGAATGTCAAACTCAAACTGAATAGCTTCATTTTCCTTGTGCTTATTTGAGCGCTTCTTGGGATCAAGCACCCGCAACCGAAATTCGACCTTCTCTGCCCCACTAGCCACAGCTGCTTCCCTTGATATCATCTCAAGACGCAAACCGACATCTTCGGCAAAGAACTCATGTGTAAGAAGATCCTTGACTTCAGGCCTGGTTGAAAATTTGAAAAAAAAAAGGAAAATGTAACAAACAACAATGTGAGCAACCAATTTAAAATACAATTAAGGTGGTATAGAAGACTCCGAATTTCCATTTGAAAGAAACAAAAAAAATTTATAACCAATTATGTTTAAGGTAAGCGGCACAAAAAATGGCAAATAAAAGAGCAATAATATAAAATCATAACGGAGAGCATGAATTCAATAAATTGTTTGAATTTTGGAGTACTGGTTTAGAAAACATACACAGGAAATGAATGATTAATAATGAACTGTTCAAATGGCCCTCGAGGCATACATGAGAATTTCCACCAATACATTTTCACAGAACAATGCATTTCACCACCCAATGACGTACTCATAACACACAATATCACGTAACCATCATGTAATGGTGAGGCACACTGTGCTAAGGAAATAAATTTTATGATTTTAATGGAAAAAACCTATAGCACAAACTATTCAATAACAATAAAATTGCATTGTTCGCATGTTTAATTTCAATGGTAAGGACATTTTGTAGAAGAGATCATGCATTGAAACCTTGACTTTACACCCTAAGAATTTGTAATCATTTCACGTATATCCTTTTCTTGATTTGTATTTCTCTGTTAAAATTTGGGCACATTAATGTGTGAAGGACATGAACGATGGTGGATAGTATACAGAATTGGACAAAATGCCACAAATCTCCAAATATAAGAAGGTTTGAGAATTCACAAGTCAAAATTTTATTCCTCAGTCGGATAAAGTGACCAAACCCCTGGGCTCAAATTTGGTTGGACAGGTTAGTTGGGTTAATGTAGAGGATAAAAATAGGAGCAATATATAATTTATTAATTTTGAAAGTGAAAATCAATCAATAAAAACTAATTGAAAAATAAAACGATAAATGACTATGGTTCTATGAAGAAATGGTACCTTCAACAGTTTAAAAAAAATTTCCAGATATCAGCTTCTCTTTTGGATTAAAAGGGGACAAAAGAATGTTATCTAATCTCAAGCAATGCTCAGGGATAAAGGTACATATATACCTAATGGAATCTGAGGTTTCCAACTCATTTATCCACTATGGTAATGACTATTAATGACATTCTCTCTCCACATCAGGGTGTCTCTTGGCGACAAGTTTCTCAAGCTATTTTGCAGATTTCTTCAAGTCAGAAGTCACAATATATTAAAGGCCAAAAGCGAGGCATCGTCACTTCTGACCTGAAAATGCGAACGGCATATCTGGAAAAACTCCAGTTGCCAAGAGACACCCTGGAATGGAGAAATGCCCGAAGGCTATTACTATTGTTATTAACATACCTTAACTTTGACAATTTGAACTAAGTAAGCTTAAAGAGAATTACAAATGGAAAGCCTTTTTAATGACAAAGAGAAAAAAATATCTGGAAAGTCACCATCTTTTTATTTCAATTAGTATAGATCAGATATTAACATTAATTACTAATTATGATTCACAGCGAGATATAATAAGAGATCATGTGAGTATTCATACATTCACTCTTGTTTTGGCTTGAATGTTGGAGGTGATACCTACAAGCATCTTTCAAAGTTTCCAATCTGCCATTAAGTCATCATTTTATTTACGTTAGTTCCACACATTTTTTAATGTCTCCAGGACCAATTCTTCCCTTATCCACTTATTTTAGTACTTTAGAAAAATATCAACAATTTAAATTAATCACTTAAATTACTTTATATTCTCTCAGGTTTTTTACCTGGAATTAATTTACCAGCAATATTGTACATTTCTACTATTTTTCCTCATAACTTTTGCTAGTAAATATTACTATGCACTCAAGTTTTTGTGAAATGCTAAAGATAATTATAGCAACAATCTAACTTTTATTTAGATAGAGGCTGAGAAAACTTGGGGGTTAACTTTCTTTATTTCTTATTCCTGCTTAAATTTATTCATACTTGAGAATTTTAAACACCAAGGATTTTTAGCAAAAGTATACGAGTGCTGAAGATAAGGATTTTTAGCAAAAGTATAAGAGTGCTGAAGATTTCTATGAATATGGCAATAATTGGAAAAAAGAATGATTGCACTAAAAGCAACATAATGTTGGACTTAAAAATTTGAGATATACACAATTCTGATAAACTAGATACTATTACCACCTACCAAATGCAATCAAAATTCAAGATGGAAAGGAAGCACTATAATGATTGGGTTAATGAATGGAAGTACAAAATAGAAATAACATATTTTATTATTTCCTAACATAATAATACTCATTCAAATCTTAAAAACCAGCATAATTTTAAACTGGTGGTTTCTCAGCTGTTATGGTCCTTTCAATTCTCGCATAATGAGGCTTTACTGCAAGTATGAGTCATTTGGCTGATAATCAACGGCATTAATTATAATTATTTCATACCAACTGTACTGTCAATACAATAAAATAAATTAAAAGTCCTCAGTCTTTCTCATCAGATCAGATCTGTCTACAGACATAACTTACTTTAAGCTGGTTATCAAGCTTTTTGAAAAAGTGACATCTATCCCTGTTTCTATAAATGTGCTCACTAAAAATGTACAACAGTGACAACTATGACTAATTGATTAATATTCTTTGTTGAAAGTATAAAATGTTCACCACAACCACATGTTAGTGCAACAAAAGAATAATGAGAAATAAAAACTTGCAGCTGTGTAATGCATATATGAAGTAAAGGGTACTGAAATGAGGTTTAACTGTTTCTAGGTGCAAATATACAACCACTTCCATCATAAAGAAACTGGAGCAATATTGAGGTATTGGTTTCAAATTGCCAGAGATTCAACTATAATCATTTCAACAAGATTTCAATTAAAGTAAATTTGCATCTCATTGCATCACGATTAGGCATTATTTCCAAGTGTAAAATATCAAAAACCAGATGTGCCATTTCCAAGTTCAGTATAATATCGAATGAAAAATATCTGAGGAAAATCCTCAAGTGTGAATGCCAAAACAGCTGCTTACCAGACACATGCAGTTTCATGTACACATGCTGAAGGCTGAATAAACATATTAATGTGGGGGAGAAAGGAATTTATTTATAATTCTCTGTCTAATAGGAATCAAGATTTCAAAAGAAAGCATTTCCGGAGCGGGAAAACAAAGCAAGGTTCTTCTTTTATGCTAGCTGCAAGAACTTTTTTTTACCAAGTTTTATGACAGTTACAAACTTCCTTGGTTACATTTTTTTGAATTTATGCTATATTCCTTTGTCCTCCACAAAAGTGTAAAAGATGGGATTCACTTTGAAAAAAAAATAACAATGAATAACCTTTCTTCTTTCTTCAACCTTATGCACCGTTCAATGATGTCTCTAATCTCAGGGTTCTCGACACGCTCATAACTTAGTGGCTTCACACCCTGAGAAAATAAAAACAGTAACAATTTTTCAAAAGGGCAAAAATGAAAATAAAATAATTAATTACTATTTCAATTTTACTACAATGGTGCAATGAGAAAGAACGTTGGATTTGGACAGGGTGGTGCAGTAAACCTAAAAGGCCAGGACACTTACACTGACAACTTTCTTGTATATCTGAGCAGGGCCTGTGCACTCAGAGTATGGATATTCTGATGTTGCCATTTCAAGCATACACATCCCAAAGGCGTAAACATCTACACTTTCATCATAATGTTCCTCATACATTTCAGGAGCCATGAACTCAGGAGTACCTAAAAGGGAAGAATTTCATCAGTTAATCAACAAAAAATTATGACACAAAAAATTATGACCGTAGCTGGAGACCAGATACCTGACATTGCTAATAATGATCAGAACACTTAATACTCAAACAATACTAGGAATTAATATGCAACAACGTATAAATACGGGAAAATTTACAGAAATAGTATGGGATTCTGTATTGTAATTGGTTCAAAATTGGAATTTTTATCACTGAAATTATGTACATTTCATTTTACATCTTATCTATGTAATTAAAAAAAGAATTATATCAAATCATACCAATCACAGATTTAGCAAAAGATCGATTCTTTAGAGTAGCCAAGCCTAAGTCTCCTATTTTGACTGATCCTGTGGTTCCAGTGATGAAAATGTTGTCACACTTTAGATCCCTGTGGATGATAGGAGGGGACCTCGAATGCAGAAATGAAAGACCCTTGAGTATTTGCCGGCACCAGGATTTGAGGACCTTTGGGTTGATCTTCTTAAAGCGACGCAAATAACTGTAAAATGCAAAACAAAACAGTGACAGTATTTGGGACCTAGAAAAAATGTTTAAAATTTTATGAACAGTTCAAGTATTAGTTTTAAAGTAACATGCGATAAGATGCTTACTTATTCATGAATAAGTAATAGTATGAGGTACCGAAACAACGGCAACTCAAAATCATTGTGCAACAAATTCAGACTAACAACTTATTTTCTCCGTTGTAATTCCTTACATTTTCCTGATTGTCCTAATGGCCTTGATGTTTCTTTCTAAATATTTTCTACAGAATGTCAGGAGTCTGATTAGATAAATACTTAAAGTAAATCATCCTTTATCAATGGACATGCCTTTGTTATCACTGGACATGATTCTAGTATAGTTTTGGTTTCTGTCAAGATCTATGAGGGTGGGGTGAAAAGTTTCCGGCTTGACCTAGAGATGGCCAGCAGATCTAATTTTTGGTTTATATTCCATAGTTTTATATAACTCACTATTTGCGTATTATTTTCAGGTTGAATGCTTTGTTGGCATAGATTTGAGAGCTGTCAGAACAAGACGCCTCGATTGCTTACGTGAAAATGGAAAAATCAGAGAAGCGTGTGGTCATCAAATACTTCTATTTAAAATGCCTAACACCACTTCAAATTAAAGAATAACTGGATTTCACACTGAAAGACTCTTTTCCATCATATTCATCAGGTAAACAGTGGGTTTTTGAATTTAAGAAAGGCCGCACGAGAACTTCTGACAAATCACATTCAGGATGCTACGTTGAGGTCACTACTGCCGAAATGACTGAAAAAATTCATAAAATGGTATTGAAGGATCACAGATTAAAAGTTATTGAGATAGCGGAGACTACTAGGAAGTCAACTGAACGTGCAAGCAATATTTTTTCTGAACATATGGGCATGGAAAAGCTCTGTGCTAAGAGGGTGCCGTGATTGCTAACACACGATCAAAAACTGATCCGGATAACTGGTTCAATCAAAAATTTAGCGCTTTAAAAGCTAAACCCCAACTAAATTTTGCATCCATTGATAACTGTGGATGAAACTTGGATTAACCACTAATTTCCTGAAAGTAAACAGCAGTCAAAACATGGATTGGACCAGTTGAACCAACCCCAAAGAAGGCAAAAATGATAGCGATGGCTAAAATCTTTGAATTGCTCCCCCATCTCCCAAATTCACCAGATTTAACCCCCAGTGAATATCATCTATTTTTTAACCATAAAAGATGGCTATGAGGTAAAAAATTTGACAGCAAGGAGAAAGTCATTGATGCTGTAAATGAGTATTTTGAGGAGCTTGATGAATTGGATAGTAAAAATTGGTATTATTGCATTAGAGCACTGTTACGAAAAATGTATCAACCTTGATGGAAATAATGTTGCAAAATATAGAGGAAAAAAAAAACAAAAAAGTTGTCTTTCTTTATCAGGTTGGAAACCTTTCACCCCACCCTCGTACTAGCACAATGAACTATGCTCTACACAAGCATGTCTAAAAATAAAAGAAACATTATCCTCAATTGCACATCATAACACCACTTTAAAAAAAGAAAATCATTCCATTTCCTGTTGTTGTCCCAAATTTATTAAGAAATTGAGCAATTTCAGACTTTTTCCAAGGTATTTGGTTTTTCACCCCAAATTAAGGCGATAATTTCATCTAAGACAATTAAGATATAATTTTCTAGGCAATAACTGAGAATAAAAGGATTGTAATTAAAATGTGCACTCACGTTTTGAGAGTACCCGAAGTCATTAGTTCAGTAACAAGGACGATGTACTTTCTCTTGGTTAACGTAACTTCCCAGTAATCATAAAACCTAACAATATTCGGGTGTTGCAAACCTTTCAACATCTCAGCTTCTTCTCGAAACCTTAACCTTTCAGTCTTATTTAACTTTTTCTCCTGGAAATAATTAAAAATAAAAAAATTAACACAAAAATATAGCTTTATGCAGCACAGAATAAATAAATATACGATAATATAATGGAAAACCGAAGACCTTTCGACACCAGATAAAAAAATAGACAATAACAGTAACAATGCAATTGGTGCTATGAATAACTAGGATAGTTAAAAAAGTTACCACAGTTACTGCAGTATTTAGGTTTACACACTTATTAGAAGTTAAATTTTGTAAATAAAAAAGCAGGTACCATATAATCTAGGATGCACATGCAACGAGCAACAATTACACAATATAAGAATGCCTCATTACAGTGAGGAGAGGAAATTGATAGTTGCTCGAATACTTCTGGTTTTGTAATTACAAATTATTCAGTATTTTCTTATATTGTTGGAATCACATTAACATGAAAATTCATCATACAAGATCACCGGAATTACTGTACACCTATACACCATCAACTAGATTCTTTTATTAGATGATCTCCGGAAGCAAAATTTCAGAAACTTGCCTGCAATTCACACCATGCTACAGCAACTCCTGTTTGGGTATCCAAACCTCTATATACAGTCTTAAAGCTTCCTCTCCCAATTTCCTCCTCAAACTTCAGAAACTTTCCATCTGGGGACACTCCAATTGCTTTCTCCTCATCATCATCCTCACCATCCCCTACCATTACACCACCTCCACCCCCATTTGGGCCGCCGCCACCACCACCCCCACCACCACCACCTCCAGCACCCACCCCTCCTCCTCCTCCCCCACCAACTCCGACCACACCTCCCACACCCCCTCCCAGCCCCTGTCCTGTCTGCCCACCGCTGTCTGCTATCTCAGTTCCTCCCGTCCCTGAAAGAATTAAGTAAAATCAATTTAAATTTACATAATACTACGCGAGTCATCTCTTAAATTTTCTAAGAAATTTTTCAACACCCCACACATACATGTAATTCCTTTTCCTTTAATAGTAAATTCTAAATAAACTAAGGGTTTCTCATGGGAAGTAGGTTCAACCCATCTTAAGCAAACCTCTTATTCTCTCACAGAACAAGACTTCCTGTTGAATCAATTCCTGAAACCCCTATTATGGCTGAGATATGTCAACAATATTTTCCTTCTCTGACAACATGGTACATAATCCCTTAAAACCTTTATCTCCAACTCAACACTTCATCAGCTTCTTAGATGTTAACACATCACTAACTGACAACGAATTACACACCTCTATACATGTCAAACCAACCTTCAAGCAAGAATTACTCTATTATAAAAGTTACCACTCTTATCATACCAAATGCTCCATCCCTTACCATATTCGGACAGAGAATCTGCAAATCATCCTGATTCACTAGCTAACTTCCTCTCAAACCTACACCATTCCCTCCTTCAATGAGGACACTTTGAACCCCTCCTGAGCATAAGAACTAGAAAATAGGCAAACATAAACCTTTGTCCACCATACACACCCAACCCCTTTCAATTTGTAACACTTACTCCTCTGGGATAATCTCTGAGATCCATCCTAAAAAACCTCTACCCCATCCTCAAGAACCACAATTCCACAACCAACCTTTTCCCCAAATGCCCCTCCATGGCATTCCAATTTGCCAATAACCTTCCAGATCTCTTCAAATCAACCAATCAACTTATGAAATCCTTGCCTCATCCCAAAGCCAAAGACCATGCCCTGAAATAAGCCAAGATCTAAAACCTGCCCTATTTTGGAAACCCAAATCCCACCCCTCTCCCATCTGCTCTTTAGCTTCCTCTCACCTATCCCTAATCCTCCAGCTAAGTACTTCATCTCATGAAGGGCCAAACTAGGCCCTGCCTTCTACATCGGCCAATTTACTCTTCTTGGACAATTCTTCCCTACCTGCCATACTCCCAACCCCGAAGTACACCTCCCATTGCAACACTCCCTTTAAATTAAGCTCCAGTTCAGCAACCCTACCACCCTACGACACCTCACTCAAACTAGAAACACTAGAGTAGGTGTACAAATAACTCTTAAACACCTATTATTTCCAAGGGATTAACATCAAGCATTAAACAGCCCGTTCTCCACAATCTTCAAAAGGTTACGTTTCAACCGCTCTCCAGCCCACTCACTGCTTCCCATCAGGATCACATCCATCTTCACTACAACATCCCTACGTGAGCCCAATGTTGTGTTTATCTACAGCCAAATGAACAGTATGAAAACTAACATGGTAAATACCACTCTCCATGACTGGGTCACCTTGAACCTCTGCTTCCTATCAGAAGACAGTAAGGCTTACTCTTGAGGGATTCAATATCCCACTAGGGACACTAGTTCAAAGAAGGCTCCAGGTGTTGACAGCCTGATCGTCACATTTCTTCGGCATTTATGGAAGCTATTGCAGCGACCCTTCTTTTTCATGGTAGATGTGAGCTTCCGCTCACCATGTACAAGGCAGAGATTATCCTACAGCATAAAATGGATGATTGCCAGACTGCAAACAGTACCAATACATACAAAGGATTATAAAAATATTCCTCCTTTCCTTAAACTGTCAGTGGTTATCGCCTAGGTGGTATTGCCAGAAAAAGGAGCCATAATTCCCATTAGGACTATTCTTGATAATATTGCACAGATTTAGGATGTGATCACCTGGGCAAAAGATCTTGGACAATGGTTAGCCAATATGTTACTGGACCAGAAACGGACGGACCTATGATAGCATAAGACATGAAAATCACTACTAAGTCATAAAATGTATGGGATTTAATAATCAATTCAAGAAGAGAATACATATCCTTTATGAGGATGCCATATCTTTGTGAGGGACACTTCCTCCGTCGCCTCTCCCTTCTGTTTCTCAACAGGTGTACGACAAGGATGCCCTCTCTCAGGGGTACTTTTACACCATGGCCCAAGCCCCTCTTCTCCAGCTAATGCATCAAAAACTGGAAGTGGTACCCATTCTCAGTGGGAGGGGGGGGGGTCACATGCATGATGGCATATGCAGATGATATAACCATTTTCATTGGAAATAATGATTTTGGGGTTATAGAGGGGACTTTTCAACAAAATGGAAATGTTTTGGGTGTTATCCTAACTAAGGGAAAATCTGTAAGTTTGAAATATGGAAATGAAAAAAGGGCACTGATTGCAGTAAACGAAGTTAGTAATGAGGTCCCTAATAGAGAAGAGCATTGAACACAATTAGCATGCATTTGTCAGTTTTGCAGATTAAGATAAGGTATTTCATAGAGTGAATTGGGTACAATAAATGAATGCACTGCAGAGGATAGGATCATATTGGAGGGATAAGGAGATTTATCCACAACCTTTAGATGGCTCAGATGAGAGTGAAGGATGGAGAGTCTGGGTAAGAAGTGTTAGGGAGAGGAGTAAGACAGGGGTGTGCCCGTTATCACAAGTACTTTACAAAATATAAGCGGAGGAAATGGGTTTAGAGGCACAGGAAGAACTGAAGATAGGAATGAAAGTCGATTAAGTATTCATAAAATCAGTTAGGCTTGTGGAAGATGAAGCTTTAGTTAACCAGTCTGCTATGATCACAATAATTGATGAATGCATTAGAAAATCAATGTGTTAAGTATGGCATGATTTAATGTAAGCAAAACAAAGGTTATGGGGTTTTTGAGAAGGAAAATGGCTAAGTTAAATGTTAAAATTGGAAATCAAAATCTAGAAGGGGTTGATCAGCTTTTCTATTTCAGAAACGTTTTCATCCAAAATGGTCCAAGTAGTAAGGATATAAGTTGAAGAATTACATTAGACAAAGAAGTTTTTACAAGGAGGGAATTGATAACATAGACATTGAATAGTGATGTAATGAAACAGCTAACTTTGACGTGGAGTGTGGTTTCGTATGGTACAGAAACATGGCCATCAAGGCAAGATGATAGGTATAAATTGGAGGCTTTTGAATTTAGGTGTGCCAAAGGATGAAAAAAGTGAGATGGACAGAAAGGAAAACAAATGAAGTGCAAGGGGGAGAGGGGGAAATGTAGAAGAGTTAGGAAAGATGGATCCAGGGCATTTTGATTGGCCATGGGATGTTGAAGTCGGTGATAAGAGTTGACAATGTTCGGCAAATAAAATAAGGAATAGGATAGGCATGTTGGATGGAATGGGGAAGGGGGGAAGTATACAGAATTGAAGAGGGAAGTTATTGTAGTGTCAGATGTCAGGAGAGGCAAGTAAATGCATTGCTGTATAATTGTAGAGGGTCGTAGTAGTCCAGGGGTAGAGCGTTGGACTACTGAATGGAGGGCCAGGGTTCAATTCCTGGGCAAGTGTCTCAGGGCACCTGCAGCTCTACCCAAGCTATATGATTTTTCGGGTACCAGATCTTCCTGCGAAACCATAACCGGCACAGGAAAAGGAACTAGCCCCCCTAACCTGATGTGTGCATTTCACACACCGTCGGGCTTAGTACTGAGTGGACTCTACCATCACCTACCAAACCGACCTTTGGATCGATTATTGTTCATGGTTACATGGTATAATTGTACAGGCTGTGCCTATTCAAAGCCTACCTTAAGCAGTAAAATAACGGTTATAATCTGGATTTCTAATAGTTTTCTAATGTAGGCCTTTAATACTATCATCATGCATTTGTATAACATGTAGTCTCATCCAGCGCATGATCTCCGATGAAATGATTTCAATTAAAAAATACCTCTGAAGCATTCTTTTACTATGCATCAAAACTGTTTCTGGTTAACTGCATTGGAAGTAATAATTGGGTCCAAGGGTCGCGGGTTCGATTCCCGCCTGGGTGAGTTTCCCTCCATCTAGGGCTTGGGTGTTTGTAAATGTGACATTGTTATCGTTGTTAATAGTTCGATGTAAAGGCCTAAATGTGCTGTTTTCGGACTTATACTGAATAAATAAATAAATAAAAATAAATAAATGAATTGTATGTGCTATGCCAATTAAGTTATTTAGTGGGAAACAGTGAAAGCCAAGCCACTGCCCTTTTACTTACAATACTGTGGAAATACATTTTTTTACTTTGAGGTGAAAATATTGCAAGGGGTAAAAATTGGTTAATGAAGTAAAATTATGAGGACAGGATTTTCAGAAATAGGTGTGGAAAAGGATGGAAAAAACAAGCTGAATAAGGATACAAAAAATATGGTACGGAAAAGAGGAAGATATTGGAAAAATCAGAAAAACAGTTTTGTTAGGCACTTAAACCAGAACTTATGTTGCCACTAATTTACACATCTCAACCCATTTCGTTTTCAAGACTTTTATTTTGAATCTGCATGTAGAGGTATAAAGTCCCAGATTTTTAATGTGAATTTAATTCTCAAACAAGAACCTATTACAGTTTTCAACCCTAAGGTTGGTTTTATAGGTGAGGGTAACCCACCTAGCACTAAGCCCAATGACGTGAAATTCACATATTAGGGTAGGAAGGTGAAGCTGAGGGTGCCCAGAGGCGTACCCAGTAATCGAACTCAGGCCCTTGGGTAGTCCAATACTCTACCCCCTACAGGAGTAAAAAATACCAATGTGTCTTTCCACTATATTTTTTATTCGGTACAACTAGTTTTGACGTATTGGCATCATCCTCAGGTACTTATGCCAAGGCATCAAAACTAATAGTACCAAATGAAAAATTAAGTGGAAAGATACATTGGTATTTTTACTTCAGTGATAATGGATTTCCACATAGTTGCACCTGAAAACCTCAAATATCACTACCCCCTAGTCTACCATGTCCCCTCTATGTATTTCTTAAGGTTCCACATGAACATTTCCAATCACAAAAGAATGAACTCCCCTTTTCTGAATTACATTTTACCTTTTAGAAGGGTTTAGGGTCCTTTTGTAAATGAATTTTGAATAAAATATTGGCCTTTGCAGTTTGGGGAAAGAGGGCCGAGAAGGGAATTTCCATACAAAAAGAACTAAGACATTGTATCTCCCTAAATTGTATCCTTGACAAAAGTATTTTAGAGGAGCACCCAAGATGCACTCCACTTCTCTCTTGTTAAAACTTTTTAGCTGTTACTTCAAGAGGACATTGCAGCTACTATAGATATAAACAGCAGATCACAGAGGGTAACCATTAGTAAGTATGCCCCTGGGAATTAAATATGTTGTATAGCGGTTTTATGTTGGCACCTGGATCACACTATATGACATTCTAACCTGCTTATTATGACAAAGTAGCAGTGAGTCCATTTCTCCAGATAATTGTTTCATGAATCATAATTCATAAAACCTGAGTCACGGTTGTGTAGGGGTTGATCATTGAGCTACTGACTGGAGGGTCCAGGTCTCTAGGCACCCTCAGCTCCACCTAAGCTGTGCTTTTCCAGGTACCAGATCTTCCTTGGAAACCATAACTCACACCACAAGGAAAGGAACTGGTCCCTGTCACCTGATGCGTGATTTTTATATGCCGTTGGGATTAGTGCTGGGTTAACTTTACCATTACCTACCAAACTGACCTTCAATGAATGCATGATTCATGCAATTACATATATGAGTTTCCTGTGAGGGAAACATGTTCCTTTACTGTACATCACAGTATTGTAATTTACCTTTACTTTATTTATATATGTATTGATTCCTATTTACCATTTGCTCATTAAATTTTGTAAAACTAATGGTTTTTTCATTCATAGAGCCAAGAGTAGATTATCTGAATTTAGAATGGTGCATCAAACTAAATACATTTAACAATTAGCATCATAATCCCACAGCATGACAGCCTATTAGATAGGCCATTCATTTAATGACCAGTGTTTTCATGTTTAATTCCCAGGGATAGGAAAATACCCAACTTTATCCTAACTTTGTGATCTTATGGATATTAGATTTCCACATTATCTGCTGGTGGCACAGGAAAAGGAGATGATACCCAACCCTGATGAATGAACTTCATTGACTCTTAGGCCTTAGGATAAGGTCATCCCTATCTTCACCCACTGAACTGACCTTTGAACCTATTAATGTGGTAGGTTGTAATCAAAACCTAAGTTCAAATTCTTAAGCTGTACTTTAAAAGAACGGTGAACTTTGACCTTGATTCAGAAAATAAGTCGACTAGGTAGCAAATGCATCAATTTAAAAATTTTAATTGCATTTTCGTACCCAAAAGCCAAGAATTTGGTCTCGATCATGAATGATCGTAGATGTGACCCAAGAACTCCTTAAAAGCTACGTTTGAGTTACCATTTCATCTATTTAAATCTTTGATAGTTGGTTAACATTAAACTCTGAAAAAATACCATGATTCCTAGATTAAATCCTGCCTACATTTTAAGCTTATCAAAAGAGGCTCATACTCCAAATATACACTCTTCCTCATTTTTTCGTCTCACAAAATGGAAGAAAGCAGAAAAATGATGCAGATGAATGTACTTGAAACTCATACCATAGATAGAGAAGAAATGGAAGAAGAAAATAACTCAACTGTTACAAAATGAAAAGCATAAAATACTTAACCAGATCTTAAGCTGAAATTTTAAAAAGGTATAAGAAAGCTTAATCAATGAGTATGTGATTTCGTTGCATACCTATAGGACAATGAAAAAACCTATAAGTAGTAGAAAAAAAACTGTTAACATTATCTAAATGGCTGAAGTATGATGCTATAATACCAGTAAACATAAGTAAAGGAGAAAAGAATGAAGAAGGTTTACATAGAGCAATATATGGATATTTGCCCCTAAGACCTGAGGCAGGTGTCCAATAATTCATCATCAATTGCTATCTATCCCGAGAATGGTTTGATGCAGCTTCCCTCAAGCCCAACTCAAATTTAATAGATAGCAAGAGACCAATGCACAACTTTTTCAAACCTATGTCATGAAAAATGAACACCTTCTCTGATGAGTTCTTCATTATCCATTGCAAAAATTTTAATAGAACATTTATACATCACCATTTCTCCTTGTTTGAATTTTCAATGAATTGATAAAATAGTTTGAATAAAAATGACACAGGAACGGAATATGAGGCAACCCAAAGCATCTAAGAGGGCAAATGTAACTTCAAAATGGAATTTAATGAATAAATAATTTACTTGATAGTTAATATAATGACTTGATCATCACTTACCACCATCAACCACACCTCCTCCTCTACCGCTCTCCATCGCTTTGTCTTCTGCTGCAACTGCAGACTTCCCAAAGCCCTTTTCCTTCCTCAGCTCCTCCTTTTCACTCTTCTCCTTCTCACTCTTCTCCAGGTCTTGCTTTTCCTTTCCCACATCTATCCCATCAACCTTCTCTGGATCCAGAGTAGCTTTCCTTACTCGCCTGTCTGCTGAGGATACCACATCAGAGATGTCATCACTAGGCACTCGCTTATGGTGGCGATTTGAAATGGGTACAACATGAGAGTGAATTGACGAAGTCCCCGAGGGGTTCAGAGGAGAGTCATCCACATTTCCTGTCCTACGAAGCCCTGATTTTTTCACCAAGCTGACTCTGTTGGATGGCAAATTCGTGCTTGGGGTGGTCACAGGTGATGGTGACTTGCGTCTTCCCGACCTGTTTGCGGTCTTTGCGGCTCTGTTCAACAACTGCTGCTGCTGTTGTTGCAAGGCTTCCTGTTGCTGCTGCTGCAAGTGGTGGTGGTGGTGATGATGATGGTGGTGGTGGTGCGGAGGCACTTGCCCAATGCCAACATTGGATGTGCTAGACTTCCCCGTGTGTCGCAGGGTTGACTGAAAAAGTCCTCTAACAGTAGACCCAATGAGATTTCGCCGTCGTGTAGGGCTGGGCGTGGCCGCCCCTCTTCCTGATCCCTCATGTCCAACTTGAGAGCCCTCACCAGCAGTTCCACTCCCGTTGTTAACACTCTCAGGTCCTTTAATACGACTTCTACTCATGACTTGACTCAAGGAAGAATGGCTATTGCCATCATCTTCCTATTATTTGGACCTAGCTCCGAGGCCCAACGTGATGGACTGGCAGATAAAATTTAATAATGTTCACTTTGAGAAATTATCTCAACCTTCTTCTCCCACTCTATACCAATGCATAATTTACATAGCCAATTAGCTTTAAATAACTCAAATTAGGTGAAGGGCATCGTGAAGCTGAAAAGAAACAAAGAGCATAGTCGAGATAAATCAATTAACCAAGACGAATTCCAATTAACGAACATAAGCAGGAAGATATAAAAATACGAAATAGTAACGCACAGACAAATATTTTCCAATAACAAAACATGACCAATATTATTTTATAATTTAATATTTTGGAGTTTCGGCTCTTTCTCCTTTGATTTCTACATACGTCAATACATTTTTCACAAGCATTGGCAAATATTACTCTTGGTGAAGATTTGTATCGCTCAAGAAAGAAAACAAAATCTATAATAAATCTATTCAAATTAAGTAATGACCAACTGGCTTTTGGATTGATGTATTTACATTCGTTCTGACTCATACCTAGAAATTAATCATAACAAGGTCAAATTTCGGGGGAAAATATGACAATTTATTCATGTCATGGTAGAAGCTGGCAAAATGACAGCAATCAATTAGCAATGTGATACATTAGTGACTAGTATTAAGCGGTGTCGCATTATGTAAACACCACTACTTTCAATGAATACATCGATGACAAATACATCACTCACTGAGAAAACAAGATTACGATAAACATTTTAATGGACCTTGCGCATTTCATTGTGAATTAGGTCGTGTAGTACTGCAAATGTAACTACCATAAGGGGATTAATTCATCACTGCAGCAAAATAATATTCACGGCGTGTGCGTAATTGATCAGATAAGTAACAAATGAAAATCATGAGTAATACAGCGCTAAATCTCCGCAAAACGTCGTTAAGCCATTAATTCGGCTGCGGAAGAATGCGATTTCGTGTGAGGCGAAAAAAAAATTAAGCAGCAATAAAAAAGTCGGGAGAATGACAAACATCGAAGGCTGTGTAGATTGTTTGAACATCATGCACAATATCAACGAATGCCAAGTGTTACAAAAAAATACAAAAATGCAGCCATATGCCTAATTCGTATAACAGTCACGATACCATTTACAGCATTGCGTAGAACAACCTAACAATACATTTTAGTGTAAAGAGAAACTTGAAGACGTATCAATTAACTTTACATTCCGACATGGAAATACGCCTGCATAACTGACGCAGACAGCGAACCTCATAAAGAGATATAACATACTTGAGCAACTTGTAATAGGGGTTATATACATCAGCGAATGGCATTCAAGTCGTCAATTTCAATATACCTACTTACATTTCACGCAAGACGAAAGTATTACGATGAACGTTTCCTTCTCATTCCTCTGCAGCAAAATGTCTTCGTGCTTCCATCTGTAGTGATTGTGTTAACCAAAAGTAGGAACCTGTATAAGTCGAAGGTCGCGCAGCGTGTTATCTGTCAATGTGAAGTCATCCCAATGATGAATTTTGAAAAAGGAATTTTGATTAGTCTTTAAGAATAACATTTTGAGATTATTTATCATGGAATAAGTTCCTTTTCTCCCAGTTCACAATGCGCAGAATACTTCGAAAATTGTTGAATGGTTAGCTATAATTTTTCCTGCGCCACAGCATTTACGTTATTTTTGCATTTATAGAAAATTATTTTTCCAGGTTTATGAGTTATCGCTATTGACATATAAGTTTTCCGTGGATGTCAGTTTATTATTCAACCTAGATAAAGCGTTGCTGATACCTGTCAAGGTAAATATAGTAGGCATACACGTGTGAATCAAACTTAAACGAAGTTACAAATTATACTTTTCAATTCAGACCTTATCCATGGATCATATTACTACATCTGATGATCAAAGCGTAAATTGGGTGGTAACTATTGAGCCACAAGTTTCTAACTCTACCACCAACATGTCAACTCTACCTTACGGTGTTTCATCGCCTCTACCGATACCAGATGAGTCAGATGTGAAAGAGTCTGGTTTATCATATCTTTTTGTACCTATTGGCTTGTTAATGTTCATCGTGGGACTCTCTGGAGTGGTAAGAATGCGTTGTTTGTAGTTTTTCTACAATTCCTGGCGATCACGAAAGACTGATTTCATTGTAGTCTATTGACGCTGTAACTACCTATTGGTTCTTAAAAACACTGCTACTACCGTTGTTAAGTAAGGGAAATTGTTTAGCACGTGTGTACTTATCTGTTTAATTTGTCAAAAGGTATGGGCTGTTGTTCGAAAACGGCGATTGGATCATTTGCGACATCATCTTATGCCCTTATATACTTTCGATCCCGCTGATGAAGGTGAGGATTGGGAAGCAGAACTGTTAGAAGAAGGGCCGACGGCTATACCTGGCGCTGGAAGCCAGTTGACTACTGGGAGTCAGCAGCTTAAGGTAATGTATAGTTAACTTCGCGTGATCTTCGGTTTCCCATAGATTTTATTGGACCTTTCTTTCGGCGACCCATGATTTGCAGCAAGGGAATATATTATAGAATATGTAACTGCAATTCGTTTCAAGGTCGTATGGCCGTGTAATATGGACGTAGGAAATGAAAATGATGTAGAGGGAAGAAATGTGTTCAAGGGAAATAAGTACCTGTTTAATAAATGTAAAAAATCCTGTTCTCACTGCAACTATTACACTTATGGAGTAGTTTTGAGGGGAGGCGACCGACAGCTGAGGTCATTTGCGCCATAGGGGATGGATAGGAAAGGATGAAGGGTGGAGAGAAACCCGGCGTCGGCATTAGCCTACTCTTAACGAAAGGCGCCAAGGGGTCCGCAGCTTAACGTCCCATCCGACGGACGGCGTACTCACTCAAAGTGCCCTCCACAAAGCACCTCAAGCAGGGATCGAGATACCTCTGAAAAATATTCAACACCGCCGGGATTTGAACCCGGGCCCTCTGGGTGGGAAGCCATTACACTTATTTATCTCATTATTACATCTCTGGAATTTCTCAAATATCGGGTTGCCCCGAATTGATATTAGATGGTTTTATCTAACCATGAAGCAGAGAGGTTTCACCATGCATTTATAGTTACAAGGGCATACACCAATGTGGTAGCAGCTTGTGCTTGTGAATTTGTGTTATCCGAAGCCCAATCTATGGGTCTGATGATTTACTTGTAGTAATAGTCACACTAGTTTATTTATTAATGGTAGTCCATCTTAATAATCTTTTTTCATCTCAGAAAACTCTTTTTTTTTAAACTTTACACTTAATACATCCCTCCATTCCATCAAGCATACCTAATATTTTCCTCCTAACTCAACCAACATCCTCATCATGTCTTGACTGTTTTATTTCCATTTTATTTCTATCCATTCATCTCCACATCAACATTTCAAAACCATCCAGTCTGTGCTTATCCTCAGTGATCAGGATCAGTGATCAAAAATGCCTACCTTGACCAGTTTGTAATGTGTAGTTATCATATGAAAGAAATTCCATATTTTCCTGACAATTCCTAAATTACCTGAAAATATGATATGAAAGTACACTCCTTTGTTGATATCCATTTGGCAGCAGAATTCTTTGATCGAACTCTAGGCTGCATATTTATTTAAACAGGCACATTTGAGTCAAGCAACTTAATGTTTTTAATTAGGGTTAATAAGAGGGTTGAAGTCGTTTGAAATTGTGATATGGTGGTATGCCTAATAAGTGACAGTTTCAGGTGTAACGTGGTGGAAATCCTTGATGAAAGGAGACACTTCGCCTTACCACTTAGAATTTTTTTATTAGGACCTAGGTTTGTTACTGGGCAACATCTTCAGGTGTTATGTAAGTTAAGAAGATGTTACACTGTTATGAAACCTAGGTCGTAATAAAAAAAATTCTACGTGGAAAAGCAAAGTGTCTTCTTTCATCAAGGTGGTATGCATTAATAGAATAATGATGCAGTACATATATGGCTGAGGTTGAAAATTTCTCTTGTCAGTTTGCTATTGCAAAAGTAGTATGAGGTCATAAAAATGTCATTACTTTCATGTGTCAAAATCACAAAGCCCATCTGGCACTTAAAATTATATTCGGAGGTCATTGGGTTGTCTGGTGTGTAAGTCACCTTCATATTTGGGTTGTCAAAGCATAGAATAGTCAGAAGATTTTCACTTTTCTGAATGTTATATACTTGGTGGCTTACTGGATAGTGATTATTCCTTATTAGACTATTGATCATGGAAAAAGGGGTTCACATCTGGGTACTGCCATTGTGTACCCACAATATCAATCGATTGATACGAATTTTTAATCAATAAAATTTTCCTGGGATACTGCCAGGTGCATAGTAAATGCATTCCACTATCCTCTTGTTGAATTGTGAGATCTATCCTCACCTATCAAACCAGCATATGGGTTGATTTCCTTTATTTTTATCATGATATGAAATAGCCTCAGTAGAGTGTTAAACCCCCTAAGGATTTTTTTACAACTTCATGTGACCCTTGATTGATAAATGTTTTAGAAATTCAGCTTTAAATTGAAATAAACTAGGAATGATTAAATGAAATTGTATATTTGATCATTAGAATTCCCTCTGAGGGCCATTGTTTACATTTGTACTTCATCATAGTTATGAAGTACATTATTATTATATTATTTGAATGCATGTATCTGTTATTGGTGTGAATAATAATATCTTGTTTTCTCTTCTCCCGTAGGGCTATGAATCCATGGAGTCATCTTCTAAATCTCGGTTGGCTTTATACAGTAAATAGTGGAGTTGAAATACTTTCATCTTAGGAAGACTGATTTTATTTGCCTTTGTTAAATAATTATTTATATGAGAAATGTGCTTGAAGAAATAGTACAGTTTTGAAATCAAATCATTTTCAAGTCAGACAATCTTATCTCCAGGGTCCAAGTATATGTTTACATCAGGGTACTTTTTTTACTCTTTGCTACTGTCAAGTATTGTAGGAAATTACCATATTTTCCGGCATATAAGGTTTGCTGTTTTTAATGAGAGATATGTCGAAGTATTTACCTATATTTTACCTAACTGGAGTATGTAGTTGGAGCTTTAATTAAAGGAGGTTACTTACATTTTCATGATTCCAAGAAGAAATATTTACAAAGTGTTTCACTATATTGCCTGAGAGTTATTATTTGTTGAGGCATTTACTTGAGAGGTATTATTGATATTACTATGCTAAGTTCATATTAACCCTCCATCTATATGGCTCATTTGAATGCTGCTAGTCTGACATCTAGTCATTTTAATCAAAGAAGATTAAATTGCTGAGGTGTGTTTTTCCTAGGCATTTTAATCAGCAAATGTGACAAAATTTTTATTAGTACTCTGAAGGAAATGGAAGCCAGAACAAATGAATATCCCAAAGCAATGCTAGTCAATCGATGTTTAAAATGATCAGCACCTGTCCATGCCAGTCATGGTCTTATATGCCAGAAAATACAGTAACTACGATTTGCCATTTTGGTTGAAAGTGACCTTCAGTGTTTCAATTGGTATTGTGACCCTGGTTGTTCTTATTTATACACTTTGAAAAATACACCATATCATTTGTAAATAATATTGTTTCAGCTGAGATGTCGCAAGTATAACATGAAATGCCAAGAATATTATTATCGAACCGACAAGTATTGGATTTGTCATTAATCTGTAAATAATAGTTATTGCAATTATAAATGTGACAGGAGCTACTGTGAACTAAATGTATATGATGAAAAACGCAATGCAAGCATGGTCGTGTGCCTACAGGTTTTACATATGAATGCTACAAGATATTGAAATTGATTTTGTCTATTTAATTATATGACTTTCATATGTGAATCCTTGAGATTATGACACACCAGATGGACATTATTTATGTATTATTCTATTTTGATGATCTATCAAGATTTGAAATGATTTGTGTCTTCCAGTATAAAATGTGTCAATTTTCAATTATGAAGGTGTGGAGTCATCGGTAAATGTTTACTGGAAATGTCCCTGCCTGAGGAAATAATTTGAAGAAGTTAATGCAGTCAGCCGCTTTTTATGTTGTATTTTCAATTGTCACTATTAAGTGATGGATTAACAGAAAACTGACAAAATCCTTTATGGTCATCTGTCCCAATTTCCATTGTTAGAATTTCCAGAATAGGATTGAGTTTTCAGTATTAATTTCTCTTGTGACCCTTGAGTCATTTTTAGCTGCATTTTTGCTTTTTACTTGATGCCAATGATGTGTCATGCATGATAAGTATTATAAGCTTTAATTGTATGAATTTTTAATGTGATTATCAGTTTTAAATGAAGAGTGAATATTAAGCTTGCCTATGACTCAGGGATGTAGTTATCTTGCAGACTTTTGCTATACCAAATAAATTTGTATATTTTCAAGTATGTACTGAATATGAAGTATTTTTTCTAAATTGAAAAATGAGTCAGATTTCTGTAAATTAGAATAATCTTTCATTTTGTTCTAATGAGTAGTGAGATATTGTCTTCAAATTAGTCTATTTATTTGTGTTTAATAATCATGTTGCCGTAGTTTTCTTTCGGTACATTTGGATGCAAAATATGAAAGGAAGAGTTTTTAAGAAGTCTAATGTAGGAGGAGGGTTTTTAATGCAATGGCAATGTTGTTTTCATACAACTGAAAATATTGTGCTTGTGATCAACTATCATATTAGTTTACTCTTTCATATCATATTGTATAATGCCTAAAATGGTGTTTCATAAAATTTTTATAACATGATAAATGAATATTTACAATATTTATTCCTCCTTTTACATCCACTTGCTGTGTATATCTCGTGTCTTTGTTATGTATAGCATTTTGGTCTTTCAGAAATAAAGTTTACCATCAAAGTGTCATATTTTATCTTGTAGTATTTACGGAGATAACATTTCAACTGGTCCACCTTCAAGGAATTTGCAAAACTTTCAAGTTTGCTTTCCATTAGGATAATTTTGGTAAATGGTTGATAGGAAAGAAATGGCAGGAATCAGCCAGTAGCAGGGCAGGGGAAAAAGTAATGTAATATGCATATTTGGGAGAACCATGGTTTATGTTCACTTAGTTTTTTAGGATAAAAAGTTCATTGGGTCAAAACAACAGTTATTATATGCTAAAACCATAGCTGTATCACATTCTCAAAGTACCATACACCACATACTTGAATTCCTGTGATCTTTGATCAGCGTATGCTTGCTCAATGACTAGAACTTATTAAATTTATGCTTGTGTATGAAACTTAGGTTGTGTTTAGGATGAAGTAAAGGTTTACACTCCTGGGAGGGCAAGTTATCACATGGAATAGAAGCATATTCTTACATCCACAGTATGACCCACAATGAAAGTGAAGAGGAATGGCGATTTTTAATAACCAAATAAATATAAATGAATAACGTATTAATAAATAAAGTAATATCATAATTTTAGATGTCGTCTATATTGTCAGCATGTCTAAGTGGTTCATCCTTCCTTCTCATTGACCTCTACGCTTTCAAGATCTTCCTATGTAGCAATTAATTCCAATGCTTGCAATAAAATGGATTTAAAAGGATATAAAAAATGTTGTGAGTTGTGGTTTACTCCCTGGTGTAGTGGCTGCCTAGAACAATGAAAATTGTTAAAGGAAAAAATCAATACTATATTAGATGGTGTCATTGTGGAAAAGTATGCCTCTATGTGAACATAATTTGTTTTTATCCATGGTTTGTATCTCCAAACCTAATTTTACATCATGGGATATCAATTCGTTACCAGGTATAAAAATTTTGGAGAAAAACAAAAATTGAGATGGATTACAAATATGTTTGATATGCAAGGAAAAACTTGCCTGCAAATGTTGTATCTCCAGGGACATTTTCCAAAGTACCACCTTAATTTATTAAAAAAGCACCGAGTTGAGGATTGTCGAAAGATGTGTTGAGAGTCAGCCTAAAATTCTTCAAAATATCTTCAGAAGTGTACCATTTATGTAAGAATTGACCAAAAAAATGAAGCTGCAAATATGTTATGGATTCTTACACATCAGGTGCAAATAAAGTCACAGCTATCATTGCAGTAGAGAAGGCTTGGCGCTGAATATATTTCTTTTGCAATAGAGTGGAACAGAAGCTTGAAATTTTCTTTGGGAATTGTATATGGCAACAACATTGGAAGTGTGGGCCTTTACTACATTGATGCCCACAATAATCTGTGAGATGCTGCTTTAGAAAAACACTACAGCTGATATAGCAAGAATAAGTAGCACTGTCTAAAGGCCAGTACAATATAGAAAAGGTTAGTATCTCAAAACGTTCATATGTTGTAGGGTTCATAATTCAAGGCATGAGATAATTTTTTGAGAAATGAAATTGATTAGGCATAAGCAGATACGTTAATTTTTACATAAATTCATTGATATGAAACAATAAATGTTCAATTTTTACGTGATCAAATGCCTAGATCCAAAACAAATAGGTATGATGAGAGTATTTTTAATTTATTACAGTTCACACAATTTGAAAACCCTATTTTTGCTCAAAAGATAATTTGAATTAAAATTTGTTGACAGATCCTACAAAGTTAAATCTGTAAATAAATTAAAGCATAAGAAGAGAGCAAAAAGAGTTCAAGTAAACTTTTGCTATGCTTGAACAGTAGTACTATTATACAAATTAGTGCAAGATTATCTGATGGATTGTAAAATTCTCCTAAAAGTGGGTTTTGACTAAGTGTAAATGGATAGTACTGAATGATCAAAGCCTACTCTCCTGAAAGATTGTAAATTCTCAAGATCGGCAATATGACTGGCAAAGTATATATATTTATTATCATGGCTGTTCAGTTAAGAAGGATTGTAATTTTTTTACTGTCATAATTTATAATGGAAAAATGTATGCTCTTTGTTAGCTTAATGCTTACTGTTTCATTGATTTGACTATAGTATTATGTTAGATATTTCAAGTTGAAGTATGCTCAGCTCACCTATAGCAACAATGAAGGTTACACACTATAAGTGCTACTCTGCATTTGAATTGCTTTCCCCAGAACAAATCATCAGCTGAGCCTATTAAATGCTGCAGGAGATACATGGAGAGTTTGCTTGTCCCTGAAGCACAACTAGGTGTTGGTTTTCAATGTTCAAAGATGATGCTATATAACATTCTTAATCAACATCCCTGTCATCTACTCCCTCCTCTTTGCCAATGACAATTCTTCTTGTTGCGTCCCTACTACTTTGACGATGCTGGTCCAAAACACTTCCGAGATATTTAAACTGTTCCACCTGCTCTAGTTTTTGCCCTCCTATTTTAATGTTAAGCTTAGCCTTTTTCTTCCTGGAAAATTGCACAACCTTTGTTTTATTTACATGATTCTCCCATATCTATCACACTGAATTTCCAATTTACTCAGCAATGCTTGCAACCCCTTGGCTGACTAACAAACTAGAGCTTGGTCACCAGCAAACCTAACAGATTTTACAAATTCCCCAACCACTTCAAATCCTACCTCCAGTTCCTCCCATTCCTCTTTAATCATATCCTTCAAATATACATTGAACAGCACTGGTAATAATGGACAACCCTGCCTTACTCCTCTTCCCAAAACTACTCATCTGAACTCTATGTCCCCCACTTGCACCTGAGCAGCTGGAGACATGTACAGAGGGGGATCGAGATGGTGCGGGGGCTAACGTACTGGCTTCCCACCCTGAGGGCGCGGGTTCAAATCCCGGCGGTGTTGAATATTTTTCAGAGGTATCTCGATCCCTACTTGAGGTGCTTTGTGGAGGGCACTTTGAGTGAGTACGCCGTCCGTCGGATGGGACGTTAAACTGCGGACCCTTTGGCGCCTTTCGTAAAGAGCAGGCTAATGCCGACGCCGGGTTTCTCTCCACCCTTCATCCTTTCCTGTCCATCCCCTATGGCGCAAATGACCTTAGCTGTTGGTCGCCTCCCCTTAAAACTACTACTACTACGACATGTACAGGTTACCGATTAGCCTCCTGTCTCTCCAATCTATTCCTATTTTCTGCAATATACTTGTTAGTTTTTCCCAATTCACTCTATCAAATGCCTTTTTGAAATCTACAATACAGGCAAATACGTCCTGATTGAATTCTGTATTCCTCTTCATCAGTGATCTCATTACTGCAATGACATCATGCGTGCCTCTCTCCTTCCTAAACCCAAACTGATCATCCCCAAAGTAATCTTATGCCCTACTTTCTATCGTTTTGTTGATGATCCTGAGAACAATTTAAGCTGCGTGTGAAATGAAACTTATTGCTCTGTAGTCCTCATATGATGTAGCCTTTAACTTTTTTAGGAATGGGAACCAACACTGATCTCACAAAGTCTCCCGGCCAGAGTCCTTCCTCAGAGATACTACGAATCAGTCCATGCACACTCTTCCTCCCACATTTTCCTAAATCTGTGTGTGTGCATGTGCGTATATATATATATATATATATATATATATATATATATATATATACTCATTTATATAGAAACAGATATAAGGAAAAGGGATAGGAACACACATAAGGACGAACACAACAGAGGTGGGGAAGGCGGAATCCATCTCTTGGCTAAAGAATCGGGGTGCTTGGCGACATATTAGACCCATGGATCTCAGGTTAAATTACGTTTCCTCGCATAGCTCAAGTAATTAAGAGCATCCGCCTAGCAAGTGGAAAGATCCGGTGTTCGAGTCCGGTCAAGGAAATATTTTTACTCTTGTGATCCGTTCGATTCCGCCTTCCCCACCTCTATTGTGTTCGTCATTATGTGTGTTCCTATCCCTTTTCCTTATATCTGTTTCTATATAAATGAGTATTTATTCGCCGTTTGGCGGGATTTCGTGTTTGAATGTATATATATATATATATATATATATATATATATATATATATATATATATATATATATATATATATATATATAAAACTCTTCTACCTGCTCTAGTTTTTGTCCTCCTATTTTAATGTTAAGCTTAGCCTTTTTCTTTCTATGCGATTTTCTAGAAAGAAAAGGGCTAAGCTTAACATTAAAATAGGAGGACAAAAACTAGAGCAGGTAGAACAGCTTACGTATCTCGGCAGTGTTTTGGACCAACACGGTCAAAGTAATAAGGACGTAAGGAGAAGAATTGCGCTAGGCAAAGAGGCTTTCACAAGGAGGAGGGAGTTAATGACGGGGACATTGAGTAAGGATGTTAAGAAAAGACTCGTAAAAACTTTAATTTGGAGCGTAGCTATGTACGGCGCCGAAACGTGGTCATTGAAGCAGGAGGATAGACGTAGACTGGAGGCTTTTGAAATGTGGGTGTGGAGAAGAATGGAGAAGGTGAAATGGACAGAGAAGAAAACAAATGAGGAAGTACTTGGTGTGGTGGGCGAGGACAAGGGTTTGTTGGGAGCAATCCTATGGAGGCAGGAAAAGTGGCTGAAGGGGGTATTGACCGGCAGCGGGATGTTGAAGACTGTAATTGAGGGGAGAATGATAGGGAAACGAGGAAAGGGAAGGAACAGGATAGGGATGTTGGACGGGATGAAGGGAGGAAGAAAGTACTCAGAGCTGAAGAGGGACATAATGTAGATTAGGATATTGTGTTTTTCTAGGGGCCACAAATTATTTAATGAGTAATTACGTCCATCCAAAAACCTACCTTAACCGATAGTTTACCTAATAATAATAAATAAATAAATAAATATATATGTATATATATATATATATATATTATATATATATATATATATATATATATATATATATATATATATATATATATATATATATATATATATATAACCTTGACGTGGTGGTAGGGCTTGTGCATTCCGATGACCCCTGGAGCTGTGCTAGCAGGAGTAATAGTAATTGTTCCTGGTAAGGTCACTCATGCCAGTTAAGGCGAAGGTTAGGAGCCAGACGAAAGGTAGTCCACGCAGCGTCTGTTCCTCAGTGAGGCGGCTGCAATGGCGTCTGACCCCTGTGGGGCGGCCAGTAAGTGATGGTGTCACCTTAAAAACACTATTGAGGAAGGCAACGGGAAACCACCTCAATTATCATTCCCAAGATTAACATGATGGACTATACAGAGATTTTGAATCTTGGCAACTACGGGGCTCGGCCCAATCGGCCGTGTGTCGTGCGCGGCGGCGGGGGAGGCAAGGCTTCCGCGGTCGTCATCCCACGAAACCCTTGCAAGGGAAAACCAGCAGCACCAGGACATAAGACGAAGGAGAAGAAGACGAAGAAGGAGGAGAGAGGTTATTATTCAGGTATACATGCCACCGAGCAACCATAAGGAAGAAGAGGTCGATAGGATATACGATCAGTTAGAGGACATAATCGCGTGTGTTCCTGCAGGGAAACATTTGATAGTGTGAGGGATTGGAATGCGACGGTAGGCGAAGGAAGAGATGGTGATGAGGTCGGGGACTACGGTTTCCCGTCGGGGACTACGGTTTGCCGTCTAATCACCTGCCCTCCCGGTAAAAAGTGAACTACACATATGACATCCATTTACGACCCAATTTTGATAAAACCATATCACAATAATCAACCTGAATTTTGGTTTGATATGTGATCGAATGACCGCGGGGAGAAAGCAGTTGAGTTCTGCAGGAGACAGGGGTTGGTCATCACCAACACTTGGTTTAGACACCAAAAAAGACGCAGGTATACATGGAAAATGCCGGGTGACTCAGAAAGGTATCAGCTTGATTATATCCTGGTTAGACACAGGTTTAGGAACAGTGTGATAAATTTGCACAGCTTCCCGGGAGCGGATACGGAATCTGCCCACAATTTAGTGGTTATGAAATGTAGCGTCCGTTTCAAAAAGATAAGGCAGGGGCGGCGATTTAGAAAATGGAATGTAGAAGCATTAAATGATTTGAAAAGGAAGAAGTCCCAACAGGCGGTAGAGGAAATCATGGAGGATGGTAAAGGGCTTTGTACTATCGAAGAAAAATGGGAAAGTTTCAAGAAAGGGTTGTCTAAAGCTGCAAAAGACACTATTGGAACCGTTCACGCTAAAACGACTAGGAAACCATGGATCACGGATGAGATGATTACAAAGATGGATGAGCGGAGAAAATGGAAGAATGTAAATACAAAGTTAGGCAAAATGAAGTACAAAGAATTAAACAATAAATTTAGGCGGGCAACAAATAAAGCAAAATAAGCTTAGTGGAGGACGCAGTGCGAGGATATGGAAAGTCTGCAGAGGAAGGGTGAAATCGGTGCGCTGTACAGGAAAGTTAAATCTTTATCGGGAAGTAAGATAGGAAGATCTATGCTAACATTTAGAGATAAGGCGGGTAAGGTAATAGTTGACACAGGAAAGATCCAAGAGAGATGGAAGGAGTATATAGAAGAACTGTATACTAAAGAACTTCGACCAACAAAGTTAGACATTGAAAAAGAATATGACGCAGAGGAAGATGGCTTAGGTCCAGGCATACTCGACGATGAGATAGAAAGGGCATTAACGGAGATGACACTAATGAGGAAGGAATCAGACCGGAAGACTTTGTAAGATCATTTTTAGTTCCTATTCCGAAAAAGGTAAAGGCCACGTCATGTGAGGACTATAGGACGATAAGTTTGATATCCCACGCAGCTAAAGTTGTTTTCGGGATCATAAACAAAAGGATAGAGAGTAGGGCAAATGATTAATTAGGGGATGATCAGTTTGGGTTTAGGAAGGGGAGGAGCACGCGTGATGCCATTGCAGTTATGAGATTATTAATCGAGAGGAATATAGAACACAACACGGAGGTATTTGCCTGTTTCGTAGATTTCGAAAAAGCGTTTGATAGAGGGAATTGGGAAAAACTAATGAGTATATTGCAGAAAATAGGAATAGATTGGAGGGAAAGGAGGCTAATCCCCAACCTGTACATGTCTCAGACTGCTCAGGTTCGGGTGGGAAACGGGGAGTCCGGATGGGCAGTGTTAGGAAGAGGTGTAAGGCAGGGTTACCCATTATCACCGTTGCTGTTGAACCTGTATGTAGAGGAAATGATTAAAGAGGCATAGGAAGAACTGGAGGTAGGAATGAAAGTGGGCGGGGAATTCGTAAAATCAGTTGGGTTTGCTGATGACCAAGCTTTTGTTTGTCAGTCAGCCAAGGGGGTGCAAGTATTGCTTAGGGCATTGGAAATTCAGTGCGACAGGTATGGGATGAGAATCAATAGTAATAAAACAATGTTATGTGATTTTCTAGAAAGAAAAAGGCTAAGCTTAACATTAAAATAGGAGGACAAAAGCTAGAGCAGGTAGAACAGTTTACGTATCTCGGTAATGTTTTGGACCAACACGGTCAAAGTAGTAAGGACGTCAGGAGAAGAATTGCGCTAGGCAAAGAGGCTTTTACAAGAAGAAGGGAGTAGATGAGAGGGATGATGAGTAAGGATGTTAAGAAAAGACTCGTAAAAACTTTAATTTGGAGCGTAGCTATGTACGGCGCCGAAACGTGGTCATTGAAGCAGGAGGATAGACGTAGACTGGAGGTTTTTGAAATGTGGGTGTGGAAAAGAATGTGGGTGTGAAATGGACAGAGATGGAAACAAATGAGGAAGTACTTGGTATGGTTGGCGAAGAGAGGGGTTTGTTGGGAGAAATCCTATGTAGGCAGGCAAAGTGTATGAAAGGGTTATTGATCGGCAGTGGGATGTTGAAGGCTGTGATAGGGGGGAGAATGTTAGGCAAACGAGGAAAAGGAAGGAACAGGATAGGGATGTTGGACGGGATGAAGGGAGGAAGAAAGTACTCAGAGATGAAGAGGGACCTGATGTAGAGTAGGATGTTGTGTTTTACTAGGGGTCACAAATTATTTAATTAGTAATCATGTCCATCCAAAAACCTACCATAACCGGTAGATTACCCAATAATAATGGAGCGTAGCTATATACGGCGCGGAAACGTGGTCATTGAAGCAGGAGGATAGACGTAGAGTGGATGCTTTTGAAATGTGGGTGTGGAGAAGAATGGAGAAGGTGGAATGGACAGAGAAGAAAACAAATGAGGAAAAGCTTATCCATTTCTCTGTGCCGCTGGAAGTTTCCCAGGTACCTAGAAATTCAAACAGAACGAGTTTTCTCTGTCTTTCTGGGTGTGTCTCCTGACGTCTCCTGAATTTGTACCCGAGACCCGTTGTACGGTTGACGAACTTACTGGGACCACGATTAAAATATACAACGAGTAAAATCAATTCGCGAGCTGATATTTTCATTTCGAGTGAGTCATCAACGTGTTAATGCATATACCCTTATATATATATATATATATATATATATATATATATATATATATATATATATATGTGTATATATATACATATATATATATATATTTATATATGTATGTGTATATATATATATATACATATACATATATATATGTATGTATGTGTATATGTGTGTATATATATATATATATATATATATATATATATATATATATATATATATATATATATATATATATATATATATATATATATATATATATATATATGTATGTGTGTGTGTGTGTATATATATATACATATATATATATATATATATATATATATATATATATTAGAAACGCCGGTAAAAGAAAATCATACCGAGGAATCGGCGTTGGTCCTTCACCGTTCGTGGGTTAGCGAAATTTCGCACTGCTTCCACCTTTTTGGGCACTGGTACTATGCCACTGCTTGACACCGTGAAACCTAGGAACGTGACTTGAGGGCGGCCGAAAATACATATTGCGAAATACACGAGGACACCATATGTACCGAGCCGAGGGAAAAGTTCTCTCAAGTGAGTTTCATGTTCCCCTTCGGAGGAGGAGGCAACCAGTATATCGTCTATATACTCATATATTCAACAAATGTGCAACATATATTCAACAAATATTTAGAGGATGAGAGGGTACAGCCGTTGTTGGCTTCATCCTCTCATATTTTACGCTTGTTTTACAGGCCAATCAACACCAAACTAACGTGCATGAAGTAATTTTAGGAATAAACAATTTGTGCCATTTTATGAACCATTGAACATTTTTTCAAAATATGCAAGTACCTTAATGATTCAGTATAACTCCATTATCATGCATGATTAAATGTGTAAACAACCTATTTTAATTGATTAAAAAAACATAAACACAGTAATCAACCCGAAGGTCGGTTTGGTAGGTGATGGTAGAGTTCACCCAGTACTAAGCCCGACGGCGTGTGAAATTCACACATCAGGGTAGGGGGGCCAGTTCCTTTCCCTGTGGCAGCCCTTTTTTTGAGATTGGGATCAAAACTGATTTATTGAGATCTTCTGACCAATTTCCGTCCTCAAGTTCTAACTTAAAAATATCTCTTCCTTCCATTTTTCTCTAGAATTTTTAGTGAATATGTTATTTATTCTTACTGCACAACTCTTACTACTCAGCTTCATTGGGCCAATTGGTTTCTTGACTAAGTTTTTTATCTAAATCTACAAAATAACCCGCATCCCGCCGCTGGGAGGTGTAGCGGTGGGTTTCTTAAAATAATGCCTTTAATTCTTTAAGAATTTTTTTGGAGAAAATTTCAAGAACACGGCTTAGGAGTTTTTCCAATGATTTTATGTTCTAGAGAAATAAAAGTTTCTATTAAAAAGAGTAATTTGTGCGGGAAATAATACCTCTTAAATTGTTTGTTTTTATTATTTAATCAGTATAAGCAAGATGTATTTGATCGCTTCTTGAATTTTGAGTAGGCATTCTAAAGAGTACGTACATTTGGCATACTTGTAAATAAAGGCCATAGCACAAAAGATAGAAATGGGCTAGAAGGATGAGCTACTTATCCAAAACCAGTAACGTATCGAATGGATAATCATAATGATAGAAAGAGGCAGGGGAGTAATATAGGACTGTAGGCTATCACTCGTGCTTTCCAACACATATGCAGAGGAAACGGTTAGCGATGGAAGTGACAGAAGGCATAAATGAAAGTCAATGGACAAATGGGCAAGTCAGTTAGATTTTTGGAAAATTAAGAATCAGATAGCCTGCCAATCAAGGAATTGCAATAAATATTTACTGCAGTAGAGAACCAGTGTGATGAGTATGGCATAAAAATCAATGACAGGAAAATAAATCAGAATTCTCCATAAATAAGCAGTTAATTTTAACTTATAGTTTGGTGCATAACAAAGAGCCAGTTTAGAAAGTAACAAGTTGGAAAAAGTAGTAGGGGAATTAAATTAATTGTATCATGTAAAGGTTTTACAAAGAAGGAGCATATGATCGGAACCTTGAGTAAAGATTTAAAGAGGATACTAAAAAAACTTCATGGATTTTGGTTTTAAATGGCTTGGAATCACTGAGGTGAGAGCACAAGCTTAGATTAGACTTATGAGATGAGGATTTGGAGAAGAATGAATCTGAATGAAAATGTGAAGAATGGAAAAATGAAATTTACAGAAAGAAAAGCAAAAAATTAATTGATAAGAATGGTTAGGGAAGAAAAAATATTTTTCGGAGAAAATTGAACGAGACAGGAAACATGGTTGCAGGAGATAATGAGAGACAATGGAATATTACAGATTGCAATACAGGATGTCGGCCAGCAGGGCAGAGGGAGGAATAAAATAGGCATTTTGGACGGAATGAAAGGAGATAGAAAGTACACGTACGGAAAAATTGTTGTCTCCGCCGTAAATTTATGAAATTTACGTAACATATTGAAATGAAATCGTTGAATTTGTAATTACACACACTTTTATTTAGAACGCGACCCAAGTTTCGACGTTGAGCGTTAGCATCAAGTCTCTTGGGAACCGAAACCTGGGTCGTGTTCTAAATAAAAGTGTGTGGAATTACAAAGTCAATGATTTCATTTCAATACGTACATGGAGTAAAATAATGGTGTTTTGTGATAAGTGATTCCAGGTTATTTGATGTTGCATTTGGCGAGGTTCAGAATAGTGACAGTGCATTAGCAGAGTGGTAGTCTTTGAGTCTATAAAAACATACTTTGACCTGAAGACCTCGGTGAATTAAACGCCCAGTTTTGCGAACCTCTTTTATCCTAGCTTTTCTGAGAACCTTATTTTGATAATCTATTTTTCCCATAAACATGTTGGAAATGTTGCAGTACTCATGTTAGGTGGCACGCTCTGCAAATGTGCACGACCTCATCTAAGATTCTAATTCGGAGTTAAATTTGGGATTTTAAATACCACATGAAGCTGAAACGTCTAATGCAAAAGAATGTGAATGTTTCAGACGACCAGAATGAATGGTAAGATAAACCGTGGTGGGGGAGAGATTTCAAAGAGAAAATATCACTATGAACTCGCTTATAACGCTGAGTTTAAGAAAGAGAGTGAGCAAAAGCGATGGTGCAAAGTTTTAGTGGGGAACTAGGATCCCTAAGCGGATCGCCTTCTCGTAACTGAATTTCCTTTTGGTGATCCAGTTAAGCTTACTCCGTGGGAATTAGCCATCTAGCAGAGTTTTGCTGCGCGAGAGTGTTCGGACATTTTGCAAAAGGGGTTTCATGGACTCCGTTAACTCCCTTCCGCATCATTTCCTTCCCTCGAGTGTCTTCTGTCAGCAGGAGGCACAGCTACGTCTATACTATGCGGTACTCCGAAAACCGCCCCAAGGGCGCACGGCGGGGAGTGATAGGGCGCTAGCCATGCATGCAGAAATATTAGTTAATTCAAACACTTGAATACATGTAAGCTCATATGCAACTGCCGTGCATATATACCCCTATATTCAACTTATAGTAATGGATGCGCTGGACCAATTAACCATATCATCATTTTCAAGTTATTTTAATATTATCGGGCTCTAGGGTTCGATTTTGTCACGCTTCGAGTAGCTCACGAGGGAAGAACGACTATAACGTATGTGATTGTGTCTATCTATCTCTTCTTGTCCCGGCGTTCAAGTTCATAAATATAATTTGGTACTTAATTATTCACTGTGTCGCGAAGAAAACTAAGGTGCCCTTTACCTTTCTAAAAGTCTAAGTTATGCCTAAGCCTAAGCTAGGATAGTCTGTCAACCGACTTTTGGGAAGACTGGGCTTTTGTTTCGGGATCATAGCCTGAGACCAATGACTCATTTCCAGTTATGATCTTTTTAGAAAGTCTGTGTCATCGTTTTCGGCTTGGAGCAAGACTGCAAACTGCAGCTCGACATTCATGAGACTGACAAAATAAAAGGGGTAGACGAAGTAGCTGAAGACCATTCCGAAAAAGGACTTTGCCGATTGTTTTGAAAAGTAGAATAGACGCTGGAATAGGCGTGCGAGGTCCCAAGGGAACTACTTCGAAGGGAACAATGACCTCATTGATCTAGGTAGGCTATTTTTTTCAAAATTCTGCATGGTTGAATCCTTTCTGGACAGACCTCGTATATACCTCCTATATGTAGCCTTTATCTTTTTCAGAATAGGAACTAACACTGATCTCACGAAGTCTTCCGGCGGGATTCCATCTTCATAGATACTACGAATCAGTCTATATAGCCTCTTCCTCCCACATTTTCCTAAACCATTTAGTAGTTCCGAAGGAATGCAGTCTACCCCCACGGTCTTATTTCATTTCATCTCCTTTAATACCCTTTCTATCTCATCGCCGATTACGCCTGGACCTAAGCCATCTTCCTCCATGTCATGTTTTCTTTCTACGTCTAACCTGGTTGGCCTACGATATTTATCATACAGTTCTTCTATATATTCTTTCCATCTCTTTTGGATCTTTTCTGTGTCAAATATTATCTTACCCGAATTATCTCTGAATGTTGGTACAGATCTTCCCTTCTCACTTCCCGATAGTGATTTCACCTTGCTGTATAGCGCACCGATTTCACCCTCATTTTCCCGTTTTCAACATTTTCTTCACATCCCAAGTTCCTATTCTAATTAATACGGTCTTCTTCTTCTGCACCTTCTTTGTCGGTTGCTGCCGGGAGACACTATGCTGCATGGAATTCGTGTCTTTATAATATTATTGAAAAGGCATAATTAGGGGAGAGGTATTCCAGTGGAAAGAGCGCTGGGCTACTGATGGGATGGTTAGGTTCGATTCTGGACGAACTATGTGATAAAAATAGTTTATTGTGGAGCAATTTCTTTACAGTCTGGTTTTTCGATCGCAATGAAGCATTCAGTGCACAAATATTTATTTAAAGTACTCATTCAAAGTACCAGAATGACAGGTATAGATAAGTACCAGAATTACAAGTAGTACCTGTATATCTATTGAAAAATAAATCAATTACTTTAACAACTCCTCAATTATGCATGGCAGCTTGTCTCACTATTATGCATTTACAACAAACATTTCATTTTTCTAAAATACAAACACATCTGTAACGTGATAATATTCCTCATGTTTCTTAAAAAAACAGGAATTCGTCGTTTTTAACATCACAATTCTCTGCATTTTTCCAGCATGTGTGCGAAATTGGGTCAGCAGTGTCATGAAAGCCCTTTCGACACCATATCATTTGTCGAATTCTTTATCATTAGAGGGAATTTGGAATGAGTTACTTTTAATAAATTATTTTACACTTTCACTATTTTAAAATATTTCAATTGATTAATATCTTATTTCTTAGATCTAGGAGGCAAAAAACTTGTTGAGTAGATGAGAGAGAGGAGATGTTGTTGAGTAGAATATTATTCGATTTTATTATAAGTATTAATAAAAAAATCGATAAAAATATACATAATCTTTTCTTTTCAAAATTTGTTGTCTCAGGCGTAACTTTGTGGAATTTGCATAACATATTGAAATGTAATGAAATAATTGACTTTGTAATTCCACACACTTTATTTAAAAACACACTAACACTTGTGTGTTTTTAAATAAAGTGTGTGGAATTACAAAGTCAATTATTTCATTACATTTCAATACTTTTCTTTTCAGTTATAATTAGAATTCTATTAGGATTTTACGTATTGAAATTTTCTGTCAACACATTTCATCCTGCTGTCGGCCGAAAGAAACAAGAAGCAATTCCACATTATTCTTTTTATTTGCTCGCGGCAAACGGTTTTAGTCGCCAAACGTGGTCACTACTTGATGATGATGCTTACGATTAGTTTCGATCGAATATAAGGTCTGTTGTCTCAGGCGTAACTTTGTGGAATTTGCATAACATATTGAAATGTAATGAAATAATTGACTTTGTAATTCCACACACTTTATTTAAAAACACACGACCCAGGTTTCGACGTTGAACGTCATCATCAGGTGAACGTCGTCATCACCTGATGATGACGTTCAACGTCGAAACCTGGGTCGTGTGTTTTTAAATAAAGTGTGTGGAATTACAAAGTCAATTATTTCATTACATTTGAATATAAGGTCGTATTCACTAGAAATACAATATGCAATTTTCATGTTTCCTTATACTTCCATCGCAAGATAATACCACTAATTTGGAATACACGGTTTCATAATAAAGGTCAATAAAAAATTACACAATCAAGAAGTGTCAGTTGTGATTGTGTGCAACATTTTCATTTTTGAAATAAAAGAAAACATTTTTAACATCGGCAATGGGCTTATATTTAAATCACACTACATTTTTTATCGTTTTGAGTAATTTTTAAGTTACTTGAAACAGTGCTAATTACAATATTTTTTTCTATTAAAAATCAACAAACAAAATCGTCCACCAACCCAACTAAAGTATCTTTCATGAAATTCCTCACTTACCGCATAAGAGGTGACGCACAAGAAAATGTGTTCCTGATCAAAATCAAGGTCACTCAGTGAATAGTTTGATCTATTAACCCAGGAAAAAAGTTTGGCCGCTGTCTACCCTGTCACCTTTACTTACGGGGATCATCCACCTTTCGATGAGACATCTCTCACTCACCATTTACGGGCCATTCTAATAACCTCCCCGGCAACTACCTTCACGTACTACATCCAATAAAAGGTATCCCCGGGGAGAATTTAAGCTTCGGAGCCAATTAGCTGGGAGGACGCTCCAAACTTCAAGCCGAGGGCCCCAGTGACGGGGAGAGGAAATGCGGGCGAATTGTAGGGATTGGCGAGGAAGACCTACGAAATCATGTTAAGGAGTTTTCGTTATTAATATTCAAACCTGGTGATGGTCGACACCTGCTTTCTTGTCCTCCTACTTTCTGACGCAACATTCCACTGTTATTTCTAGGTATTATTACAATCACCTGCACATAAGTTGGCCTCTCACGAACCGACAAACTTTCTTTAATAATTTAAATGCGAGAGAAACGAATCAGTTGGAAACGGCATGTGATCAAAAATAAAGATTTTTGAAACCAATTTAAATCAGGCACTGCAAATAGCTGGACATATGTTGGACCTAGAACTTTTTGGAGTACACGCATTGTTTTTCCTCTGCTTGAATGTCTCTCCTCATGGGCCACAACCTGGAAGTGGAGGAAAAGCTTGTGCATTCTGACGACTCCTAGAGCTGTGCTGGTAGCAGCAATGATATTTGCTCCTGGTAGAGTCACCCATGCCAGATAGGTCGAAGGGTAGAAGCCAGACGAAAGGTAGTTCGCACAGCACCAGCGTCTGACGCTATTGGGGAGGCCATTTGAGCGATGGTGTCACATTAAAAACACTATTAAGGAAGGCAGCGGGAAACCACCTCAATTAAATACCCCATGGTGCTATGATGAACAAAGATCATAGTATTACTCTTGGTAATTACAGGACTCGGCCCGCATGGCTGTGTCGTGCCTGACAGCGCGAAAGGCAAGGCTTCCGCGGTCGTCATCTCACGGAATCCTCGCAAAGAGAAAGAGGCAGCAGCAACACAGAAAAGGACAGAACTCGTCGCAAGAAATCCTTGCAAAATAAAATCGACAGCCGGAGCGCAGAATTGAGCAAGGATTTTTTTGTAGTGTTGGATATCAGTCTGTGTTAAATTGGTAGAGACAAAGCAACGCATCGCTGTACCGTTTTATAGTTTGAATCCACTCACAACCTACCTTAAACGGTAGAACACCAGTATCAATAATAATCGCATAGTATTGTAACATAGATTTATGTACCCATTGGTTGCAACACTGATGCATAATTTCATCGCTATTAATTTGGTCTGATGGTGGCATTGCTATGGTTAAGATCCTCTGCTCTTAAGGCTTTTTTTGATTTCCGAGAGCTAGATATAAAATATTTTTTCTGGGAATTTTCGGACCCGTGGGTCCTCAAGAAATAAGTAGCTTGAAGCCAAGACCCTACCATCCACTTCGATTTCCGTCCCACCTCCCTTAGTAGTCCGTAAAACTTCATAATTTTGCGTGCGACCAAATTTGTCAGAATTCAAGTTAAACTAACATTGTTTCGAAAAGTTTCTCGATAAAGCTGAAGATTAGAGAGAGTGTTGGATAATGATTGTGGGACGTCATCATGATACCTTCCCCCATGGGGAAAGAATAAAAACTCCGGCTCATATCATGTTCCTTGGTCGATACCCTAAGCACTGCCTTTCTAGGCTACTGAGGTCTCGGTTGAACGCGAAGAAGCTCACAGACATACGGATGTAGTTTTTATAGTTTCCTTGATTCGAGAAATCAGGTCTGATAACGGTGGTAGATAAACCTTTTTCTGAGGAGGGAGGCGAGAGGTAAGTACTAGTAGAGAATTTCCCATGCTTTTCTTAAATTAATGCACATTCTTAGTGCATAATCAGTACACAATGCTTAATAATATTTGATTAAATTATACATACCGTGGCCTTCATGTCCAAAAAGCCACTTGCTAGTATCCAGCCCGGGTTACATGTGTTTACCAATGAAAAGGGGTGAGGATAGGGAAAGGATTTAAATGATTAGATTAAGAATACAGAACCTAATCACTACCGCCACGTTTTATTCCCGGGAAAATATCCCCAAATCTATTTGCTCTAGTAATCTATTTATCTTATTTTATACTCGGAACCACATTGTCAGATAAGTTAGGTTAGGAATAAATAATCGAAAATCGTGAATGAATCCAGCTGAATTATTTTTTCCGCTGTTTCAATGCAGCATTGTGAACCATATTCGTAATCGTCACTCCCTAATGTCATTTTCAGGACATTGATCCGTTGATACGGTATTATCTGTGGACAAGGTTGTTGATAACTGTGAATGTACTTATTATCCTCTAAATAGAATTTGAGATTGGAAAAAGCATGGGCGGTAAATTTTTATTAGCATTAGTCTACTGGTTAAGTTAGACTTTTATTGGGCCCCGTTACTAAGCACTGCTACATTTCTAACCCCTACTAAACACGACTCTAATTGTTATGATATTACATTAAACCATTATTTAACTCTACATTCTTTTCCCCTTCCTGCATTCCGTTCAACAAGCCTATTCTTCTCCTTTCTCCACTTGGCTTATTCAACATCTGAATATCACACATGGAACTTGGTTTTTAAGAGGACTTCATTCAAAATTTCCCTAAAATGAATTTAAGTAGTTTGGTATATTTTTAAGGAAATTTTGAAATATCAAACTGCCTGCAGAAAGGATTTTATCAATTCACTCGCATATTTTTATTATTACATTAAGTAACCATCAGTTAACGAGTGCATTTACTGAACCAGCAACTCACTCTTGCTTTTGGTTTGCTACCTTTTGGAATTATTTCCTATACACATTTAAAATGCACTGCAAACGATGTAAGTAATCGAATTTGGAATGAACTCTTAGAGGAAGTACATTCTGTTCTTTGATGATTAATGTTCCAGTTCTTTAAGCATTTCAACGAAAATTTCATTTGACCATTATCAATATTAACTGATATGGAAGGCCTACATTGAAGATTCTCAATGTAGTGAATGTAGCATTCGGTTCGCTTGTAGTTACAGGACGCTAGTTCCAGATATACTCAGAAAGAGGGAAATATCAATGTTCTCTAGGTGATTTTATCTCCGATACGTTTCATAAACCTTAGGCTGTAATTGACTTTCCAGAAAATTTTATTTTCAAAGGAAACCATGACACATATGAATATTATGTATGCATGGATTATGATGAAGAAAAAAAATATATATCTTCAAAGAAATAAAGTAATGCTCAAATTAATCATTAATTTCACTAGACTTTACAGCACCCGTGCCACGTGTAGAGTTCTCTGCTGACGGTTACGGCTCTCCTTCGGTCAACTTTGGAATATTTTTGCGAACATACCATAAGTGAAACCAAATCAGAGCAGAATCCCAGAACCGATTTCATCATTCTTAATAATCCCTTCTAAAAAGAGCCCTGAGTTCGTCAGCACATCGTTGCCCACGCACAGAGTACTCACGTAAGTGGCAAACACGTGTATCCAATCAATCTTCGGACTGAAAGCATGATTTATGATCCACTTAGATTTATTCCTTGTATGGTAATTATTATTCTATTGAACTAACATGTTTTTTTAATGTGCGCTCTATATCAACGGTTGTTTTCATGCACTTCGTCAAGAGCGTGGGCTAGAGTGTTTTTACGCTATTTTGCGTGCATCTGTTAATTACAACGGCTGTTTACACGTTTTTAAAAGGTTAGAAAGCAGCATATTTTTAATTGAAGATAAAATTGTAAATTATACCCAAAAGAATTTCCTGTCCATTGCATTCCCTTTGCACGCTGGTGAAATCATTACCTGAAATTTGAATCGCCCCGGTATCTAGAGACACGGGCAAATTGACGATGGAAATTTTAGGAAAGGCTTACAGGTATGCAATAAAAGCGAGTATTCTATCGCAATAATAAAAAGAAAATGCAAAAAAACGTTGATCTATTTCTGCAATCTATCGCATAAATAAATACATCATTAATGAAATACATACACTAAAAATAATATACGAATATTTCCACGGTGTTAATATTAGTGTAGACGATTCATTTTCCATTATTAAGGGTACACAATAAGGAATGGATAGTTAATGTCCGCTTCTCAAAATTAAAATTAATGATAAAAATTACCGAGGGAAGAAAATAAGAGAGTCGTCTTACTTATGAAAAAAATACATGCACTAATAGTGTTTTCTCTAATCAATCGCAGGGTATAAAAAAGAAACATATCATAGGGAGTAAAAACATTAACAAAACTCTCAAGTTGTAAATTACCGCTGCTGGAAAACGAGAACAAATGCACAAGCTGACGTGAAATAAATTCCGTGTAGAAAACAGCTACCAACACTGACGGGCTCGCGTATTTCGGCGTGCTCCGCTAGTTGTAGGGCATGGTGGCATTGGAATCTCGGGAAAAACTTTACAAACTGAAGGACGAAATTTACGAATATTATTGAACTAATGATCTAAAGAACTGATGGACTAATGATGGAGACTGACCTGTGGGGTGTAGGCGCTCCAAAACTTGGAGTCATGAAACATGGAAGAGAATGGAAAGAAATAAAAATGAAATGCTTGACGCGGTGGGAGAAGGTTAAATATACGAGTATTTAGATGGCGAATCATACCCTATGAGGATTCAACGTGATGAAAGTGAAAGTACGGTAGATGATAAAGAACAATATAATTATAAAGCGAAGTGAATAAAAGTTAGAAATACGAATGAAAAAGGATGGAGACATAAGTAGGAAAGGGTGACCAGGACTATATAGCCCGAGGTCCCGCGCTTACGGAAGGCTTTGCACTTGCGGGTATCATTACAGGCGTTTACCTTTCGCAGATCGTCGTTGATATTTCTAGAGACAGTTGGAAACGCGTATTCATTAATTTTTTAAGAGACCGTTGATTTCATTTTCCGCGCTCAGAGACAAAAGTAAAATCATTTAGCAAAGTGATTTTTTCCATCTGATATTTTATACTATCTACGAAGAAATGAGGAAAGATATTGTTAGACAAAGAAATAAGTTCTCGTTATACTTAGAAGTAAAAAGTCGTCATCGGCCATCCAACGCTTTACCTTATATGGGTAGGATATTTTAAACGGGTGTTTTACAACCCACAAAGCGCCTTTGGATGGCGATTCTCAGTCCGCTTTAGAAACTTCAGTCTCTGATCGCTTACCGACATGTATCGCCAACTTCTACTACTACCTGATTACGCACACATATTCAATCGATGCTCGCATAATGAAAAAATGACAAAGGTGATTTATGACCACTGCGCCCAAGGCATGTTGGGGTTGGCTAATCTCCATAAGTTGAAATAACTTTTATCTTTTCCGATAGACACCTGTTTCGGACAGTTACTTGCAAGTGTTCAAGTTGAGCGGTTGTACAGTCTGGGCGGTGTATCTGTTAAGAATACTTGAATGTGCATTATGAATTCAGAATCTGATTAATCTGCAGGAAAAAAAATTAAGTGAACAAGTAATTGGTCTATTTACTAAGAAAATAGTGGAGAGAAATGTCTGAATTAGCTGTTTAGGATCAAAGAGGTACAGATATGGCGAGTGTGAGAAGTTATTTCCGGATCTTTAATGAGCATGAGTTTGAAATGTATTCAAATTTCAATCATACAGTTCTAAGAAATTAATGTCTTGAGTGAGATCGACAGGTACCTTATTATCGCGCGCCTCTTGTCTACCCAGGAAAGGCTCTCTGCGTGCTTAAGGTATGTACATACAATATAATCACCTCAATTTTGTAAAATTTGTATCGCCAGTATAGTTTGGTTAATTTTTTGAATCAGCTATTTCTCAGATTGATGGCCTCATGTTCGAACAATCCTAAGGACACGTGCCAGCGTTTGTCGATAATTGCATTTCTCACTACCAAAATCAACGTACCTACGGTTCAGACTATGTTACTGAGTTCAATGACTATTTAATTTTGCTCGCGGTTTAATACGTAACTTTGATCACCCTATACCGTACCTTGATAACTTTAAAGAGATCAAAACGAAGATGGACCAAGTTCGTGGAAAATCTGCGCCTATTTTTTCACAGTATATAATTGGGAAAATGAGTTTGAACGTGGCCGTGCATCCACAAATGTTGAACATGTCCCGTGGAAGTTACTTCCTCCGAAATGATTGACAGAAGACAAGATAACATTTTGAGTGATCGATGAATAAAAGTTCGCCAATTAGTTGAGGCCACAGGCATATTACTTGTTGCAGTGTTCTTAATTTTGTGCGACAACTGGGTGTTAAGAAATCTCGGCCAGATGGGTGCCGCGTTTGGACTCAGTAGAGAATAAACACAATCGTGTTGTCGGTTCGGAGGCTGGTTTGGCGCGCTTCCATCGTAATCCTGGCGAGTTTCTGCATCGATACATAAGTGTAGATGAAACGTGGATAAATTACTACACTCTAGAGACAAACGGGACAGTCAAAGCCGTATATTCCTAAAGGGGATCCGGCTCCGAAGAAGACGAAAACCGTGAAATCGGCCGATAAGGTGATGACCATGGTTTTTTGGGGTTGCATGGGGATCGTCTACGTCAGTTACATTGTATGAAAATGAAAAATCTACCAAATTAATTGGTTTTTTTATTTTTCCTAAGAACTAATTGAATGACCCACGTATCAAGCTTCACAGAACACTCAGATCAAATTTGCAGTTTTGGCAACAACGTCACTAATACCTAGTAACTGCTTAATTGAAAATGCGAGAAGGAGAGTAAAAATGCATATGGAATATCCCAAGTTTATTTTAATAATGAGTATTTTGCGCCATGGATTAAAGTTTTAAAGATTCAAAGGGGATCGAATAGTTATGGTACTGTTTTCTCGCACAGAGGGTCCCGGGTCAGAATCACGACGAAGGTAAAATTTTACAAATGATTCCGATCCCCTATTGGGTGCCACACCTAGAGCACGTCGAGGGGAGTATGCTATCTGTCGCATGAGTTGTTGAGTTGCGGATCCCTTGGTATCTCTCATCAAGAGCATGCTTATGCTCTTGTATAAAATAATTGTTCGGTAGCTGTGTCCATTCAAAACCTTCCTTAACCTGTAGATTACTTAATAATTATATATATATATATATATACATATATATATATATACATATATCTATATATATACATATATATATATGTATATATTTATATATAAAATATATATATACAATAATAATTATTATTATTCGGTAATCTACCAGTTAAGGTAGGTTTTTGGATGGACATAATTACTAATTAAATAATTTGTGACCCCTAGCAAAACACAACATCCTACTTTACATCAGGTCCCTCTTCAGCTCTGAGTACCTTCTTCCTCCCTTCATCCCGTCCAACATCCCTATCCTGTTCCATCCCTCTCCTCTTTTGCCCAACATTCTCCCCTCTATCACAGTCTTCCACATACCACTGCCGGTCAATACCCCCTTCATCCACTTTTCCTGCCTCCATAGGATTTCTCCCAACAAACCCTTGTCCTCGCCCACCACACCAAGTACTTCCTCATTTGTTTTCTTCTCTGTCCATTTCACCTTCTCCATTCTTCTCCACACCCACATTTCAAAAGCCTCCACTCTACGTCTATCCTCCTGCTTCAATGACCACGTTTCCGCGCCGTACATAGCTACGCTCCATATCAAAGTTTTTACGAGTCTTTTTTTAATATCCTTGCTCACCATCCTTGTCATAATCTCCCTCCTCCTAGTGAAAGCCTCTTTTCCTAGCGCAATTCTTCTCCTTACGTCCCTACTACTTTGACCGTGTTGGTCCAAAACACTTCCGAGGTACGTACACTGTTCTACCTGCTCAAGTATTTGCCCTCCTATTTTAACGTTCAGCTTAGCCTTTTTCTTTCTAGAAAATCGCATAACCTTTTTTTATTAATATTGATTCTCATCCCATAACTGTCGCACTGAATTTCCAATTCACTCAGCAATGCTTGCAGCCCCTTAGCTGACTGACAAACTAAAGCTTGGTCATCAGCAAACCTACTGATTTTACGAATTCCCCGCCCACTTCCATCCCTACCTCCAGTTCTTCCCACGCCTCTTTGATCATTTCCTCTACATACAGGTGGAACAGCAACGGTGATAATGGACAACCCTGCCTTACACCTCTTCCTAACACTGCCTATCCGGACTCCCCGTTCCCCACTCGCACCTGAGCAGTCTGAGACATGACCAGGTTGCGGATTAGCCTCCTTTCCCTCCAATCTATTCCTATATTCTGCAATATACTCATTAGTTTTTCCCAATTCACTCTATCAAACGCTTTTTCGAAATCTACGAAACAGGCAAATACCTCCTGGTTGTGTTCTATATTCTTCTCGATTAATAATCTCATTACTGCAATGGCATCACGCGTACCTCTCCCCTTCCCAAACCCAAACTGATCATCCCCTAAGTAATCATTTGCCCTACTCTCTATCCTTTTGTTTATGATCCCGAAAACAACGTTAGCTGCGTGGGATATCAAACTTATCGTCCTATAGTCCTCACATGACGTGGCCTTTACCTTTTTCGGAATAGGAACTAAAACTGATCTCACAAAGTCTTCCGGCCAGATTCCTTCGTCAATACTACGAATCAGCCCATATAGCCTCTTCCTCCCACATTTTCCTAAACATTTCAATAGTTCCGCGGGAATGTTATCCACCCCCACGGCCTTATTTAGTTTCATCTCCCTTGATGCCCTTTCTATCTCTTCGTCGAGTATGCCTGGACCTAAGCTATCTTCCTCTACGTCATATTCGGCACTTTCCGCGAGTTTTCAGACGTAAAGGCAATACAAGTGATTTTTTTTAATTGTCTTCACTGGTTTTTAATATCAACATCATCATTACTAAAATTTTTAAGTATTATTAAAGGAATCAAATAAGAGTTAACGCTGGTTAATTACGATTTTCTCTAACATGTCTACGATGAAACTGGCACTGACAGCAATTTTTACCAGCTGTTATATTAGAGTATCAAAAGAGAAATATTGCCATGAATAATAATTGAATAAAAATGAGCATTCAATTTTATAGGGACGAAAAATCACTTTCAGAGTATAATAATAAGTTAACTATTTCAAAGATGAATGTTTTAATTGACGTGCAGACGGCTGTGTCCATACCCCGAAATCGTTAAGGACGCCCTTGTAAAAAGAAGGACAATACCGACTGCTTTGTATAGGCGTATGAAAATAAAATGAACCCGTAGCTTTTGATTCAGGAATGACTGGTGCTTTATTTCAATGATTTTATTTATGATCGTGCACCACTCCAAACTTTTTAAAAGGAAGAAATCGACTACGCTGAAAATTTCTCCAGTCATCAACTAGGAGAGAGGTATTCGAATTTATGAATATTTTCCGTCTGCACTACCTTATTCACATACCAGTGGCAAAACTCGCCAAAGTTAACCTTCATTGTCCTTCAAAACTTTAGGGAGGCTGACGAAGGCTCATACGTGCACATGTACGATAAGATGCACTTATTTTGGCTCAGCTAAATCCTTGACCAAGTTATCACTTTTTCCGAAGGGTCAAAATGCCACAACTTTAAAAATCATTTGAAGAGAAACGACGTTCAGTAGAGAGGTGGGTATGTGATATCCTCCATTTTGCGTATGTTTTTCTTTAAGCTTAACTATTTTTAAATAGCCCCATGATAGGGTCTGGATAATTCCCAGAATGAAGCCCAAATAACTAATTCTGGATCTTACGAAAGTGGGCGTAAAAAACAGACACCTTTACACCCAAAATATACATTAGATCCTTCACTGTTAATTACGATATTTAGTAGTCAGTACGAAGATTATTAAACAACGACAAACACTACTATGATTTAGTAGTACGAGTATCAGCTAATTAATCTTTCGAGCTACCTTTTGGTAAATGTAACCGACTTTTGTAGTATCAATGTTGTATTTACCATTATCACAGTTTTACAGGAACTCAATTATTCTGTATGGTAGCTGCTAATCTGGAGATAACAGCTTTAGAAATCCCTAATTTAAATTCTGTTCTTCTCTAATCCGGCAGCGCAAACTTTTATCGTAAAAAATTCTTCTGATTAAAAAAAAATAACTTTTCTCTTCCGGATCCATCTTAAGTAAAACTTCATTTAACCTTCCCTGGCATTTACATCTGGCTTCATAGGTCAGTTCACATTTTCGCAAAAAGGCACGGCATAATATTGATTTACACACGGTTCTCGGCCTTTTAATTATGTAAGCCGCCACCATCACTTTATCTAACAATCTCACTTGATATATCTTAATCGTTTCGCAAAAAATAATTCCTGCCTGCCCTGCTTACTGTTTCTTTACTCTTATTGCCAGTCTTACTCTCCGCTTTATACCTTATTTTAATCAGCTACCGATAGGTTCTTCATGCATCTTCATACATCACCTGTAAGTGCGTATACCCGTGAATTCAATCTGAAAATACATTTTCTTTGACACGACAGGCTATACCTTGCATATTTAAGGTGTTTTGCAACGTTTCAAGGTGAATGTTTTGCAACGTCCCACCAATAACGTTTACGGATTCGTTTTCTGCACGCAAAAGGGCGCGTAATGCTTCACCTTGACGCACTCACCGAATGATGGAATCCTTTCTCCTACGAGCTGGATCAATAACTGCGACTCATTTAGCTACGCGCCTGAGGGAAATAGCAGAAAGGTCAACGTACACGCAAAATATAGCAATAACACATTTCGCCAGGTAATGGACGGCTGGACGACCTGAATCCCCACCACTCAATGCCGGCTCTTAAAATAACCGCTCTCGACACTCGATTGCCTCGCGGATCCGCTCAGTGTTTTGTTTCCATCACTGAAAACAGGGTCGCGGGGGATCGATGCGAGAGCGCTGGCCTGATCCGCCACACCACATTTCCTTCCCGCCCGCACTCCTGACACCCTTTCCTCCCAATTTCGTGCACTTCTTCTCAGCCGTCGCTCGATGCTTCCCGTGTTCTCACCTACCCCCCCACCCCGAGGGGCAATACTAAACGGAAGGGGAAGTCACGTTCATTAATTTACTTTCTTCCCCATTCAAAACTGTCCACAGCCCCGCCATGCAAAGGGACGGTTGCATCAGTCGCGGCGATCCCATAGAAAAACATGGGCGACGAGAACGATTCTCTCAGCCCCGTGAAAAGTATCCCTTCCCCCAATCCATTTCTCTCGCTAACCCTCACTCGTGATCCACCCAGATTTTTCCCTCGAGAGGTAACAACGAGGCCAGGGGGCCAGAGGTGGCGGGGAGGAAAAGGAGTGAACAAGAGGAGAGAAACAGGACGAAGCCGCATAAATGACTGACCACGTCGAGTCTCCTCAATCGATTGGGAGGGAAAGAAGAGATTCCGATTTGACGAAAAAAACAAACAAGGTACAAACGGATAGCGACGCCCGGTCGGGATAGACGTGGATACGAGAGGGCTTGGAGCAGGATCGTCTCTCGTCGCACGCACACGTCTTCTGAATATCCCGCCTCCGACCCCCAGACAGGAGGGATACGGAAGCGAGGGGGAAAGTCAGAATAGTTTGGTCGCGGCCGCCTCTCAAGAGGCCTTTTTCTTCCTTTCTTTCCATCCCCCTCGCCCGATTCTCTCCACCCCCCCTCTCTCTCTCCGCGGGTGGCGTGCCTCCAGTCGCCGCCGTCACTCCCGAGTCAAGAGCGGACACGGCCCGGGGCGAAGAGGGAGAGAGAGTGCGAGAAAGGCCGTCCTCTTCGTCTCCTCCTCCCGGGTCGACGTCTTCATCGCGGGCCAACCGCGCGGGATGGCCGCATCTCGCAGCAAGTCGGCCTCCGCTCGCGGCCACCGGGCGAAGAGCGCGAACAACCCCGACAATGGGACGACGGCGTCGCGGGAAGGAACCCCCGTCGCCGCCGCCGGTCGACCGAGGTCACGGGAGAAGACGTCCCGCGTCAAAGGTAATTAGCGTAGTAATACGCACGATCCGTCGTCCCCCCTCCCCGTGGGTATTGCACGTGTGCACCTCCAGTCTATTCATTTACCACCCCGCCTCTCACGCTGCGTCCACTTGCGGTCTCCCTTCGCTCTGATGTATCTCTCGTCATCGTGAAAACGTCATACTCACAAGCGGGTCAGTCAAAAAATTGCCGCGAATCACACAGGTGATTTCTTTAAATTTCCGCTTTGTAAGGCCGCTTATTCTAATTCAGGATAACATTCAGAAAATGCCCTCAGCTGATACTGTTAAGTCCTACTCCATTAATTTGCATTTCCGCACCGTCACCGCCGCCGGTTTATGTGAGAATAATCACACGCCATGAAATTTATGAGCAAAGGAGATATGAGCAGGAGCCGTTTTCCAATTAGGGTTATCACCAAATACCCAATTTTCTTATGTAATCGCAAAAGTAGACTCTATGCACCTTGCTATCATATTAGTATTTGTAGAGTTATTAATATTCTAATATTTTTTTTGTTTTATTTACTTTGTGTGGTTTAAACATCACCACTTCAATTCATTCAGCTATCATCGGATTTGCTCCTTTGCTTTAAAGAAGAATAAAATTCTCCAATCAGAAAATTACGCTAATTGAACAAGCTCCATCGTTCTTACTGTCGTTTCGATGAACAAAGACTAATCCTAATATTTTTTACGGAGACCGTGTCATAACGGGCTTCACGAGGTCTATTCATAATCCACCAAACTCATCTTGAAGTTTTTTTTTAAATTATTTTCAGAATGGACCAAAAACTAGTCGGACTACCCAAAACAGGTAGAAAGAAACCTGTGCGTCCAATGTTTTCGAAAGTTTTCAAATTAGCGATCCAAATGTTTCTCTCTTCTGCATATATAAAAGCAGTTTCTCTGAGTAGTTTTGTAAAGGAGATAAGTTGCTTGCAGGAATCAGAGGGTTGCCATCTTGGCAAGGTAGTTCAAAATTTCGCTAAGCAATTTAGTACGTTAATACTCAGTAAATTCATAGAAATAAGGTGGAATGAGAAAGTAAAAAAAGCCTTAGGAATTGAGAGGGAGGAAAGGAATGGATCGTGGAAAAGTTTAACCAAAGCTCCCTTTGTGAACTAGAATACTTCAGCTCTAATTGGGAGGTGCCTCCAAATGTTCTTAGCTGAAGGCTCCCTGTGATTCGACCCCATGAATCATTCGTTTGATGATGGCTGCACCAATAATAAGTAGATGACACGTATTTTGTACATCCGGTACGAAAAAAACGAATTAAAATTTAATTTCAAAAAAATTTAATGAATACAACTTTAGTACGCAATCGTTCTCTTTTGGGAGTCTTTAACAGGTTGGCCCAGCTGAAGTGACTAGAGAATCGCATTGACAAAGGATGAGGCTCTTTAACCAAAAATAGATTGAATCCAAAAATCAACCACGTGTAGGGAAGGTATCATGATAAGGACTCGAGAAGTACGAGTAACGATTGAAGGTTTTCGGGCAGTCCCTGAAAACAATTATAAATAGTCATAAGTTTATTAGACATATCAGTACAATGCCTGGGCTATTTTCACTTCTTAATATTTTTCACTATTACATAAAAACCCAGGGAATAAACGGCCTACACTGTCTACTGTTTTATTTCATTTAGTCTACCTTCAGATATACCGTCCAAAACACGCATTCCTCTCTCATTCCAACTTGACAAATAGTCTCCTTTTCATAACAACCTTCAGCATCCCATTATCCACCCAATATATCCTCCATCAGCCTTCTTCGAATTTTCCCCAACAAGTCTCTCTCTTCCTTCACCATACATAACACTTCCGCGTCTGCTAACCCCTCTGCTATGACTATTTTTTTGAATTCTTTACGACACCCACAACTCAAAAGCCTCCAGTCATGTAATTTCTAAAACAATTAGTTTCTGAAGTATCTTCCGCAGGCGCATTAAATTAATGTAACGGATCAAATAATATTTCACAGACTTATTTTGTCAAAAATTAATAGCGAACGTGGGTGTTGTGAAGTAGAGTCAAAGGAAAAACTTCAAGGGCAAAGGAGAAGGAAAGAAAATAAATTTTAACAAGAAACGGAAGGAAAGCTTCGGTGGGAAATTCTTTCTGTTCTCTTCTTTCCTTTCTTTATTTTCCCTGTTTTCCCTTCTTCTTTGTTTGTTGTCTCATTTTTTTTAAAATTTACATTATGTATCCATAATGCATTTTACTTTGAGCCGTTCATGAATGGGACTGATGAATTGCGAGATTGCCTTGGGCCGTTTCGATTTGAATGCCGTCGGTCGATATACGTATCATCTCAAAATTCTGAAGTGTAATATAAAACTTTCGAATTCGTGTGCAATGTAATACGCTCCACCATCAGCAGACTCAGTATGTGTAAATTACGGGAACTTGTAGACTTGTAAATTTGAGAAACGGGCTTCAGGTTGTTGGATTAGTAATGCAATCAAAGAAATACTTTCTTAGTTCCACTTAGTCTCAGAGTTAATCAGCGAAATAGAGAAGGGATTTTGATTCTCTGGAATGAGTGGTGGGGACTCAAGGACATAATCTACGAGACCATATTTGACACAGAGTATGAATCATTCACGCTTAGACATTGTTTGCTGCCGGCACATTTTTTTTTTATCTGCTACGCCTGCCAAAGTGACACGAAATCAGTTTTGTACCGAGAATATTGCGCGACAACGTTTGCAATCCACATAAAATAATTAATAGAACATTTTAAAGCTCAGTGACACCCTCGTTTATCGTATTTCCTTAACTCTTCCTGTGAAACATTGGGTCTTTCGTTCAGAAAAAAGATTGAATAGGCATTAAAAAGTGGGAGCAATGGCGATTATTTGCCTACATAGAGACGATTACTTCGGCTTTCAACGCTCATTATCCGGTTCAATAAGAGAAGCAGACACTCATTACTTGTCCAAGTATTCGTTCAGAGACCAGTATTTTGCGTTCTCAGTTTGTTGTTGCATGTGCATATAATTTATCACCAATTCTATATCAGCCGGGTGTATGGCTCATTTTTGAAAGAGTATTACACCTCATGGCCAAAATTTTTTACTCCACGCTTACAGTCCAAATTTGTGAAGTATAGTATTTTGTTCTTACATAACCGTATGTGGGTAAATAAAATATGTAAATTATATTACGTGTATATATTATTTTTAAGATTTAAATATAGTTTTTCGGATGTTTGCGTGCTTGCACGACCGTTTTTCCTAAATGTTTACGTGGTTTTATTACATATTTAATATATCCTGCGTATTTGCATATTTGCATCAACCATTGCACTGCAATTATATATTGCCATAAGGATATTAACATCTACCGGAAAAATAAAGACGGTATTAATTAATCTGCATGTACGATTTTATGTAATGAGACGGCCAAATAATATTTAATCATATTAAGGAAAATATTGGGGGAAATGGATTTTAAGCACAATGCACGGAGTCCCGCATGTTAGTTGACACGCAAACGAACAGGAGGGATTCGAAATGAAAAATAACCATTTCACTTTTAGCTGGGATTTCAATTCTGATCGCGTCCGTTTCGGAAATAATGACTTTTTCCAATTGGTGACGTATCCCAACAGTGACAACCGAGTCATACACCCGTTCGATTAAAAAATTCTATTGAGACATTTCCCTTCATTATTGCAATGACTTTATGGAGTATTAAATAATACCTGCTGATGCCGAAGGAAGAGAATTTCGAAGGTCATGACTTAATGGAGCATTTGTCTTTTACTTTCCAGGAATGTTTATTAAGAATTTTGTGGCTTCCATGAATACGTTAGTGAATGTCAGGCAAAAATTTAAATGAATATAAGAGAGTTGGAAGACTACGGGTGTGATAAGTCTCACGGAGGACTTTGGTCTGCAAAAGTGACGCTAAATTGCTCTCCAGTCAAAAAATACTTTTACGGCCCCATCAAAGCACGTACTTCGCCGATGGCCTGCCAGCTACAATGCGATCACTCATCTGGCCCTCACGAGAGAAAGTTTCCGTGACCCTGAGATAAAGGGTCAAACGACTAGCTTGGTTCCTTATCCTCTTTCGTCTTGATTTATCTTCCTTGGATTTAAACTATCTTGTCTCTCTTCGGCCAAAGGGATCAAATCCTAACGGTCGCTCTTCTCCCCACTGCTGCTGCACTTCGTACTAATAGCCGAAGAGATAAAATCTCGTATGTGACCAGCGCCGGGGGAGTGGGGAGGCGAAAGGACAAATTCCTGGGGGGCGCTTCTTTGGCAGAGTATAGAAGAACGAGCCAAGTCACGAGGGCCTCGTGCTTACATCTTTGATACTATTTTGGACACACGTGTATTGGCCAATGGGCTGATTTATGTTTAAGAAATAGGTTGCATAGGTGAAACTAACGCGCTAATGAACTTGAAAACAAGCGAGAAGCTTTGCGAGAAAAGCGGGTGTCCTGTTTTGAGCACCATTTCGCAACCATTATGTGCAACTTTTCCTATTGGAATTGACGCGATTTCGCGGAAAGTTTTCATTTTTTTATTGAACAAAAACCATTATACTGTCCACAATTTAATTTTATTGAAGCGCATTACGCGTTTCAATGTTCTATGTCATTTTTTTATATTTCTTACACAGGCCGACCCCTCGGGTCTTTCTCTCCTTCGTTACCGTTTTCATAACCACCAGTCGTTATCGACCTCATGAATTGCTTGACGGAACTCTCCACTCAGTTCTTAGATTCGTTTACCTTTTCGATGCCTTAATATGTCTTCGCTTTCACGGCAAGTGATAAGTGCTGCATTCTCATGACATCCAGGAACCTTTATCCTTCCCCTTTAGTACTATACTTCTCCTTTTCTTTCAACGCCCGTCTTCAGTAACAGACAGTGCTGCAGGATTAGCTCAATATTTATCTTACGCGTGGTGAAAACTACGTATCACGCAATTCATCTCGTTAAAAACTTTCCCCACCATTATGGCAGCAAAAACCCTCTGATACCTAAAGCGTAGCCCCTTGTGTCACAGTTGTCTCATATTATTGTATTCCTCACGTGCGTCCCGATTTAACAAAGACAATTTATGGGCACCATATATGTTGATGTCCTTGCAAACTCTCTTCCACCCATCTGCCAACCTTTCGTTAAAATCGGAACTGCATCGATACAAACGATGCTATAGAGAAAGGCTGACACTGATGTTCATACAAAAGAACATGTGTGCCTACAGACTCGTAGAAATGAGGCACATTCAATATTCCATTTGTAAAAAAACTACGCATGCGTGAATATTACATACGGATGATTGCGATATTTATGCATCGTTCTTCGCATGAATTTTGTATTACAACTAATAATTCAATAAATGACTATCAAAAAAGCTCCCACATTCAAACTCGCTTTTATTTAAAATTAAAAATGATGGTGTAAAGGGAAACTAGGTCATTGCCTCTTTAAATCCCCGGATGAAGATCTGTAGTCAATGCATTTATGGAAAGCACGATAAAACGAAGGGATATTCACACGAGTTCAAAGTTTGCATATCCCTCCCACAACCTATTGTTTCTCCTGTTGGTTGAGTCATCAGCTCCCTTCAAATATCGACCGCGGAGCTCGTGGACATTTGAATTCCCAAGAGCATTAACCGTCATACCGATCATATCACTACGCGGCCACGTAGTTCTTTAGATTAATGACAAGCTGCTAAAGACCCATCCTTGCCCCTCTGGTACTTTTATTTCAAACCTTTCCTGTTATTTTATATTATGTATTTTTTATGAATTCATACCGTCACATGAGAGTATGACAAAATGTTACACGACACCGGCCTTTTAAATACTTAAAATTGGCAAAGAGACGTAAATTTTTCGTACGATTTTAGTGATGGGGAAAAGTACGAGATCTGTTCAAAAAGCATAGCGAATTTTGAATTTTGTCGGGTTACGTATACTTGATTTTCGATTTTTTTGTGGCGTTATGTTGATACTTATGTCTCTCACTTATGCCGAAATGTTCGGCCATTTTGAATGCTCAGTTAATTTTTGACAGCTTTTTTGCTTGGACGTGTTTTAGCTTGTCTTCGATTTTTGCCTGTTCCAAGAAATGGATCCAATAATCTGTATCGAATTTTGTGTGAAAAACGAGATTAAGTTCGCGTACGCATTCCGAATGTTGACTGTGGTTTCTGGAGACGGATAACCTTGGACCGAAGCAACGTTTATCGGTGGTACAATATGTTCTCAGAGGGTCGAGAAGATGTGAACGACGAAGAGCGTGCTGGATGCCCGAGCACGTTAACAACAGGTGAAAACATTGATGAAGTGAAGAAAATAGTATTGGCCAATCGTTGAATCACCGTAAGAGAAGTTGCTGAAGACTTAAACATATCAAATGGCTCGTGCCATTCGATTTTTACCAATGATTTGGGCATGACACGGGTCGCCGCGAAATTCGTACCAAAATTGCTCAATTTCGACCAAAAACAACAACGCATTAACATCGCTAATGAGGTGTTGGACTCTGTCCGCGACGACCCAAATTGGCTCCAGAGGGTCATAACTGGTGACGAATGGGTTTATGGTTATGACAAGGAAACTAAAGCTAAGTCATCCGAATGGAAGCTGCAGCACGAGCCAAGACCAAAAAAAGCGCGCGGAGTTCCGTCGAATGTGAAAGTTTTGTTTACATTTTTCTTCGATTGTAGGGGCTTGGTGCATCATGAGTTCTTGCCACAGGGTAGAACGGTAAATAAGGAATATTACCTGCAAGTTATGTGCAATTTGCGTGAAGTAATCCGCCACACACGCCCGGATTTGTGGAAGAACAAAAATTGGCTTTCGCACCATGACAACGCCCCTGCTCCCACATCGTTACTTGTGCGCGAATTTTTGGCCAAAAACAACCCACTAATGATGCCGCAGCCACCGTATTCCCCAGATCTGGCCCCCAGAGACTTTTTCTTGTTCCCGAAACTGAACAGGCCCATGAAAGGATGACGCTACGCTACGATTGACGAGATAAAAGACTGCATCGAAGGAGGAGCTGAACAATATCACAAAAAATGATTTTTTGAAGTGCTTCGAGGATTGGAAAAAACGTTGGCACTAGTGGACTAATATCTAATGGAGATTACTTTGAAGGGGACAAAATAGATATTCATGAGTACATAAATAATTTTTGAAAAAAAACACAAAAGTCGAAATACTTTTTGGACAGACCTCGTACATGGCAGGAAGGTTCTCGGGTATTTAGAGCGTTTTAGTTACGAACGGGAATTGTGAAGGGGAAAGAAGATACATCAAATCAATCAGTAGGGGATTCTAAATTACTTTTCTTTAATCCGAGAGGTTCATAATGCATATTGAGTGTGGATTACTCCCTCAATGCCTGAAATAAAATCATGTGTTCTCTATCTTTATGAAGGTTTTTGGTTATTGTTCGTATTTGACTCTCATCGTCATCGGAAAGGCTTCCATCCAATAGAACCTTCAGGCGCTTGGGTTGATTTTGTTATTTATTATTATTATTTCACAGTACCCCGTAAGACACCGCTAGGGTGGTGGTAGGTGGTAATTACACACCAAACTGCTTTTGACTCAACATAATTTTTCCCCCTAGCGGGGTCGCACAACGTAACTCTGATCCCTTATTGTTCGTGGAAAAAATTACATCTTATATTACTTGTTCTACACTTAGTCTCTCTCATTTAATTTGCATGATCTCTCCTACCGATGGGGCTAATAATCCATTTTCAACGTCATTACTAAAGAGACATTCTTCAAATTTTTTGCAAGAGATTGAATCTGCAATTTGGCCTTCTCTCCATTAGTGCTTCCCAACCTAGATCCTCCAATAATTTTGATACGTTACTCAGTTTGTCATGACAACGTTTAAAAAATCTAGCTCCTCAACGCTGCACACGATCTAATGCGTCAATTAATCCAACTTCATGAGGATCCCATGTAGAACAGCATATTCTAAATGAGGCCCAACCAGCGAAAGATAATATTTATCTGCAACGCTTCATCACATTTCCCCATTACTCTTCTAATTAATCCTACTTTTTTGTTATGAATACATATAGAGTTATGGAATAACTTGTACTTGAATCTGTCTGTATCGGTGTCTATCTCTCTTAATTTATCCCAACGGTCAAATTAAGAAATATAATCTGGCGCCATAATAAATACCTCGAAGAAAGTCTGCCTTGCCTGCTTACTTCGAGAATCAAGAGGCTCTAAACCTAATTCCTCCAGCATGCCCGTCACGCTCACTCTCTCCTCGTAACAATTTTAAACAAAGTAACCTCCGTGATTTATTTGCTTTCGGTGCGTATTTCAGTTCCGCGTGTTTCATATTATATAATAGTAGTTAGAACAGACTGAAACCTACCCGTAACCGATAGATTACTTACAACTGCGTTGAAGTACTATTGTTTAGGATTTCCTTTAAAATAATATTTTATTCCTTGCCTCAATCTAACGCACTTATTTTATTTTTTCCAAGAATCATCGCATTCATCGTTTTGTACCACAAAAAATATATTTATTTTGAAATTAGGCTTTATTTCTAATTTCTGTTACTTGTTTTGACAACCCTGTTTTCAAAACTCATTAAGTACAGTGCCAAAGTCCCCTAACGGCCAAGGTGACCCTACTGCGACAAGGCATGACTACGCTTCATATTCACCATCAGGGGATTTCTTCCAGCTCTTATCCTGAGGAGGGATAACTAAAGTTTTGCTTTACCTAGATTGAAGGTACCTTGTCATCTTGCTTCTCGCCCATCCGATTGGGGTGTTTGTCTGATGACATCACGCATAATAGATAATTGCTCCCATTCCTGGAAATCAGGCGAGCTCTTTGGGATATCCCTACGGTTATGAGGACAAAAATGCCCCACGCCCTCTATGATAATCACAGATGCGGATATCGGGCGATGTTTGCGGATGAGGATTGATGACTAGCGAGAGCCATTTTGGCATCGTAGATATAGTCGCACCCTCATTTGTCCACCCAATATCCCGCAAATAACGAACAGGGTTATTGTTATGACGGGATGTCAGGGGTGTTTAAATACTAGTCTGGAGAGAGCTACTACCTGTAAGTGTGTCACCATCTACCTTATGGATCGAAGATTATGTGACTGGACTAGTCATATGGGTAGCATCCTCGCCAGCTAATGCAATGGTCGAGGGTTTGAGTCCAAGCCTTGGCCATGGGCATAATGAACTGTGACCGTTGGCTCGCTGGTGACGACACCTGATGACAAACAAGGAGAGGAATATCAGCAAACGAGCCTTAAGGTACCTCCTTAGAGCAAAAACGGACTCCTTAGCTTTTATGTAAGATGGGATATCCCCAATTTGTACACTCTTTTCCAACTACCATATAATGGTACTTCTGAAATGCTATACACGGTCTGTCAAAAGTAGAAGCACTGAGTCGATTAAAAAAATGTATTTCCAGAATTGATACATTCACTCAAAAGTCTTCGAAGTAGCACCGTTGTGCGTCCACACACCGCTGACAGTGGCTTTTCCACGCCTCGTGCGCCTTATGGAAGGCGGCGCCCGAAATTCTGCTAAGCTTCCTCGTCACGGCCTGTTTTAACGCTTCCACCAAGCCGCGGTGACGTCCTTCCAGCACGTATTTGGGGCGAGGGAAGAGGGAGAAGTCTGGTGGGGCATTGTCTAAAAAAATTTTGATCCTCACTCACATGGTCGATAAGTTCTTGGCAGATCCGCGTGCGAGTTTCCTTTTGTATGTCTGAGAGCAATCGTGGCACCAACTTCGCACACACTTTTCTCAAGATTTTCGTCACTTTTTGAGGCCAAAGGGTGTCCTGAACCTTCGGGGTCTTCAACATCTTCTCTGACCTCTCGAAAGAAAAGCCACCCAAAAACACCCGATCGGTCCATGGCGTTATCACCATAAGCTGCCTTGAGCATGTCATGAGACTCTTTCCCGGTTTCACCCAGTTTCACGTAAAATTTGATTGCGTTGCGCTGTTCCAAAAACCGGTTCATGGCGGAGCGTAACGAGGTCACGTTATAGAGGTTTCGCAAACAAAAGATCCGCACTCCGCAAGGCTGGAAGCCAACTACCACCGACCTCCACCCTTTCCTGAGACTCTCCTCCCTCGAACTCAGCTAGATAAACCGCCGCCCGTCTGGCCGTCTATCCGGGGAAAAAAGCCTACTACCCTTTTCCATAATTAATACATTTAATACAGACCTTGTATTCAGTAAAGTAATACGATACTATAATTTCACAAACGGTGGAACTTTAACACGCCAAAACGATTCGGAAATTCACATAGAGTTCGTGACGTCACACGTAAAACCACCCTTTTGATACGTGCGTAATAAACCTAATCTAGCTTCAAGTCTTCACGCACATCCCACGTTACATAATAATTTCGTGAAGCATTGTATCCTCACGGGACAATTATTCAGCAACCGGGCAGTTTTTCTCTGTATTTTTCAACAAGGTAAACACTAAGCCACGTTCAGCACGCTCACCCCAAGGGACTAACCGGGAGAACAAAATGAACTAATTGGCGACTCATTCTCTCCTCTCGAATGCACGTCATTTTTCCGATACGCCCAGCCGTTCACCGCTCATAATCTTTCCTATTTTTCGCTGTTAGCACCGAAATGTCCTCCCTTCCAATCAGAAAACTTCCTCCATCGCGATTTGATCCATATAGATCTACGTCTGTGGCCGGGTTCAATTGCATACGATACATCTCGCACACTATACTTTTATGACCCCGTAGACTGTATGGTACTACTCAACATCTTCCCTCGAGACTTGGAGCAGACATTACTTTGATAAGAAACGCTAAGTCTTGCATTAAGCCATCGTTGTCCAAAGAAAATTCTTTCAATTGATGCCCAAGCATAAGGCCTTCTTTAGGCCAATTAGTAAACCTTTCTTAAACGGCGCTTTCTTAAGAGAGCTGGTGACGAGGACTGAGCGCGCAGCAAGGGCTTTTTTCCCCTTTAAAGCCAGGGTCGCGAGATGTGATGCATCGGGTCGAAGAGCCTAGGTTAATTTATTATTCCTCCGGACAGGTCTGAACACTAGCACATGTAATTCCATCATCAGAGGTGGTTTATTCATACGGTACTAATCGCATCACGATCACTCAATTGCTCCAATCATCAACATTCAGACGTTCCCCCCACAATGTCAATAGGTCGCTACAGCATGCTCTTCATCGTCCGTGTGTTATGACGGCAAATATTTCAATTCCACTAGCCGGAAGGGAAGAGTTGGAACTCTTATTCACTGCATATCACGTCTAGTTATTGCAATGACCACTGGCTGGGCCCACGATTTTTTTGTGTCAAAATGATATTGGGAGACGTACGCATAGAAAGTTATGGCGAAGTGAGAAGATAAGATAGAAGAGATGAGTCGAGAATAGCAGAAAACTGATCATGGAATAATTTGCTGCTAATGATTGTGAATTTTGGTGTGGAAGAAACTAGGTGGGATATCAAGACGTTCAAAACAGTGTTACGTAAACCCTAAACCCTAGTGAGTATATGTACGCCCTTCTTGAAAAGAAACAACAGCGCTAATGCAGAGATTGTTGATATATCAGTACTACTTTGACCATAAGAATACGTTAAATATCGCAGTGCCTTATTTCAAATAAATAATTAAACCTAATTATATTTTGGCATGTTTATCTCTAGGCATCAAATATTTCAATCGCTCTCCGGGCCATATGTAAAGGATAGTAAAATTATAGCGATCGTTCTCAATCAAGTCGTAGTTCACTTGTTAGCAGCAATCGTATTAACAGTTTTTTATTATTTTAAAAATATATCTATTTTGGAAATCTTCATATATAATGCTATACTGTCATACATAACATGGGGATCTTGAAAACTATCGAGGAATTCTAAGAACTTCCTAATAAACACTTGGTTACAGAAAATACGTGGTAAGCAAATGGGAAGAGCGATGGTCTTTTAAAATGAGGGCCAGGGTTTGATTTCGGTTGACCCGAGCCGTACGATTTTTCGAGCACTAGATCGTTCTGAGAAAACATAGGCGGCACAGACCAACCATCCACATTTATTTGGTAGATTACTCATGATGATCATTGAACACGAAATACCTATATTTTTCTCCCTGTCCTGCACTTATCTAGCGTTCATCCCGTTAGCATTGCTTAAGAATTACATTATCTCTCCATATCCTCTTCATTCTTTCTTCCTGCCTTCTTTAAATACCTCCCAATGTCCCCTAATGTAACTAAACACTACTCTGTTTGCCTACTCTCTTTCCAGCTTCTTTATGGTGTTTTATTTTCTATACTCATATCACGAAATCTTTTACTCTCTGATCAATCTATGCTTTTCTGTTTTCTTCTAATTTCCCCTATTTACCGCTTATTTTCTTTACGCTATTTTCTTACGCTCTCTCACTAATATCTCAAAATCCTCTTAATCTATGTTCATCCACCTGCCTCAAAGACCAGAGATCTTGCGGAAAGGGAATCGGGATGGTGCGATAGATAATAAACTAGATTCCCACCCCAATGGCCTGGGTTAGTATCCCTGAGGTAGCAGGTTATTTCCAGGGGTATCCCGATCCCTACATGCGGTGCTATATGTAGGGCACTTCAAGTGAAGTACGCCGGCTTTTGGCTAGGGCATTAAATCGTGGACCCCTCGAAGCCGTTTGTTAAGAGTAAACTAATGCCGGCACCCGGTCCTATCCATCCTTCCTCTATCCCTGAATATCTTATACCTACCTAATTACCCATCGATTCCTAACGGCGCGAGTTTCCCTAGTTTTCGGTGTCTTTCTCTAATAACCAGTATTACTTTTGCGAGATCTTGTAACACCATAACGCGCGTTATCGTAATTATTGTATTTAGTGCCATGGAAAAAAGAATATCACCGTTGATGACATTAAACGTTACTGAGCCGATCAGAATGTGATTTATGGTGCTACCATAAATCAATTGAACAGGGTTTCATAATCCGTGATCGTTTACTCCCTTGCTGAGGGCCATCGTGTCATTGGCAGTGATATAAATAATGCGTGTATAGAGATGAATGATCATTCCTCTGGTTGCTAAACCAAATAACTCTACGTTCCAAGTATTCCACGAAAACTTGATCCATATAATATTTAGAAATGTAAAATTAGATAATATTATATATACTAAGCTCTAGACAACAACACTCGTAAGTGCGACATTTTATAATATGCATCCTGTTACAATCGCTATAATGAGGTTTCGAGAATTAATCGAGTAGCGATAAATTAAAATATCAGATTACGTCATTGAGAACTCTTTAGTTTTGTTAAAGATTATTAATAATGCCATTTGAAATTATTGTTTAAATATACCAGCAGGATGTTGCTTAGTGTGGGGTCAAACTATTTTAGTGGAACGTGTCCTATAAACGAAGCTTTGTGATCTTAAAGCCCTGTGCACTATTGAAGGTTATACAATTCATCTGTGAATTGTTGGAAACTACGGCACATAGGCAAGGCAAGAAAGCGCGGGAAAATTTTAATTTGATACATTTGGAAGAAATAGTGAAAATGGAGATAATTGACTTAACTTTGAACTCATTTTCTCAAATACCCTCATATTCAGGGTGTATTTTACGCGAAGGGCAACGAAATTGGGTTATTACTTTTATCTAGAGGGAGTGGTTAGTGAACTCTACTCTAATAGTGTCAATTGTAAAGTGTATTATGAGAGCTAAGGCATTTAAAGGGAAATTAGACTCATTTTTTGATTATGACTCGGTAAGCCGTAGACTTGTCTAAAAATTTCAACAATAACTGTGCAGTAGAAGCTGCTCTAAGTGTAAATTATATTTCCGGCACAGATTTTCCCTCAGTACTTTTGTTTCAAAAAATGCATCATACGTATAAACTTCTTGGCTAACTCGAAATAAATCTGATGGCTGGCACTTTATTTTAAATCCGATAGATTGAATCCCCATACAAGCATTGATTTATCGACCAAACTATGCGACCATCACTTCCACGAAGTGAGAGCCTGATGCTCATTTTTAACTCCCTCTGAGTCTCCTTTTTATCGCCACCGCCCTCGAAAATCTTTGAACAACACACAAAATAAGGGAATGGCCAATAAAAAATCAATTTCCCTCTCATTGATTAGATAGTGAAGATGTCTCACCTTGAATAAATTTATAAAACTTACCCTTGGGTAAGTGCAATGAAATTTGGACTTGTTAATTGCCAAGTTTGAGTTGCATTACAATTGTTTCTCAGCGGAATTATTGCCAATCAGGAGTTGGGAATTATGTGACAAATGGGACTCCAGTTTTGGAGAAAGATCATAGCTGATATCGTCGGAGATTATGATTAAGTGAACGACACGCAAATCGAGATTAAGTCAGTTCGCCGATACAGTTCAATTCAAGCTATTATGCCTGTTAAAGGTAGGTTTTGGACCATCCCTAACGAGTATTGTCTTCTACGTATCTAGAGAACTTCTTCTTGCTCGCCCTACATTATTTCTTTCTTGTTCATTCCTTCGTAACTTCTGCCTGCCTTGATGATGTGCATAAAACCTACTCTCTTCCTCCCTCTACCTCGCTTCTCCAACATTCTCACTTTTATCACAGCCTTAAGCAACCCACTTTAAATATTTCCTGCATCCCTTTTCTCTGGCTTTATCTCATTTCCCCACGACAACCTCCTTTCTTCGCCTATCATATTTAAAACTTCAGCGTTTGTCTCCCTCTCTCGCCAACATATTTTCTCCACTCTACGCCAAACCCGTATTTTTCAAACGCCTGTAATTCTCATGCCCTTACGTCAGAGACTACTATGCATATCCATTAAGCCTTCGGCCGGCGATTACAGTGCCGCCATCATATGTATGAACACTGATGCCTGATATTAGGGTTCTACATGACTTTCGGGGGGAAGGCGTGATATGCTAGTGGCTATAGTATTCAGTGAATGACCGGAGGGCCATGGCTCGATCCCTGGTGACGTTAGACACCTTCAAAATTCATCCAAACGTTGATATTTTTCGTATAACTCATCTTCCCGGGAAAATTCAGGCGAAATAAGGAAAGGAAAACCCCTATCCTGAATGCATTAATTTTACACGCTTAGTACGAGGAGTGCATGACACTGACTCATCAAACCAGCATTCAAATTAATTATCGTATGCTAATTCTAGACCTAAATTGCTATAATTGAGGTCAAATTGATATGTACGCATCTACAATTAGTTCAAAATACGTAATCTAATGATATGGCTCTTAACTGATCGAGTTTTGTTGAGTCGAATGTCAGATCGGAGATATACGAAAGGTGAATCATGTCCGTATGTTCAAAACTAGCATCTTCGAATGCTCTGTATTTTATGATAACAGCAGCACCCTACCTATCACCTAACCTCAATACCTGTCACACCAGCCTGGGGATCGATCCCTATGTCCCGATCCTTTTTTCTAGTAGCTGTTATAACTTATGACAAAAGGTCACCTCTAGTGCGCTGCCGTGGAGGCTCAGCTGGGGAGTCTTTAACAGCAATCGAAATATCGCATATGTTCCTAGTATATTACCTTGTTGCCACCACCATAGTCATCCGTCGACCGCCACAATGTGAAATTGTTCCGACTTCTTTGAGCGATCGACAGTTGTCCATCCGGTACTAGTTCTGTAGAAGCGTCATTGCATATCCATATTAATTAATTGGTATTCTAAGGTAAGTTTTTTATGGACACTGGCTGAATATCACTACATTTCTTAGGCTCGTAAATCAAGACACAATTTGACTACCCAAAGTATTAAAACTGTTCTTCGATTCCGCATAAATTATAGATCCCTTCATTCCGTCAAACATGGCTATCCTTAACCAACCCCTTCTTCATTTTCCTAACGCTCTCCCCTCTATCAGTCTTCAATATTCCATCCCCAATTGAAATGCTCTGCATTCTCCTTTCCAACCTTGTGCTTTCCTTTGAATTTCTCCCAATATTGCTCTCTCCTCCCTCACCAAGCCTAGTACTTTTTAGTTTGTTTTCTTTTCCATTCATTTCACTTTTTCCATCAAAATATCGAAAGTATATACGATGTTGAAGACTGTGATAGAGGGGAGAATGTTAGGCAAACGAGGAAAGGGCAGGAGCAGGATGTTGGATGGGATGAACGGAGGAAGGAAGTACTCAGAGATGAAGAGGGACCTGATGTAAATCAGGTTGCTGGATTGTGTTTTGCTAGGAGTCACAAAATATTTATTAGATAGGTTTGTCTATCCAAAAACCTACCTTAACTGGTAGATTACAGTATAATAATATATATAATCCTTACTCATCGCCCGTCATCCGTTTCCTCCTCATTGTGAAAGCTTCTTTGCCAGGCGCAATTCTTGTTCTTATGTACTTTGACCATTTTGGTTCCAAACATTTCCAAGAAAGGTGAACTTTTCCACCTGCTCTAGTTTTCGCCATCCCTATTTAATCTCATCCTTTATCAATCACATTGACCAAAATCCATAATGATGAATATTTTTTGCGGCTAACGACTCTTGAAAGAAAGCATTTATTTTGAGATTTTTGGGCGAAAAGTGAATTGTAGTTTAGGTAGAGTGAAAATGTCATATTTTCGCGGCTTTCACAAATTTTTAAACTTCGCGGTCCAATAAAGTTTTCAGCGCTGCAGAAAATCATATATTAAGATAACGAGGTTAGTTCAAGAACAAACCGGAAATTCGGAGGTCATGGGTTAAATGTTTCGGGCAAAAGCGTTGAGTATGCCCTATTATCAGCAACTTAGATTAATTCAAAATTTTAAATTTAATTAGGATTTTTAAGTCAAATGAAGATGGCCTAAACACTGCAGTTACCTGATAAAAATCATGATGAAGAGTCAACTATGTGGAAAACACTAATTTTTGCACTAATAAAAAATAGATGTGTATTCATTTCTTCATCATCATCTTCTAAATGCGGAGCCTTGTCGTTTCAGCCATTGGTCCTTCGCCATTGCCGTTATTTTCAGTTCATTGTAATAGTATATTTTATATCATCTATGAATTTCTTTCTTGGCCTTTCTCTTCCTTTATTTCCTAATATTTCCCCCTCCATTATATTTTCCAGGAAGTTGTCATCTCTGAGAACATTTCCAACAAATTTAATTTTCCTTTTCTCCATCTCATTTATTAAATTTCTCTCAATGCTCCTATGTTGCTTTTCTTGTCCGTCCATCTTGTTCCTGTTATTCTTCTCCAAATTCACATTTCCATTGCTTCCAACCGAGTATTATCCCTCATTCCCAATGTTCTTATTATAAGAGTAAAAAAATATAAATTATTATTCCTTCAAAAGCTGGATTACACTGTGAGTTATTTTAATTTCGCTTTGGAAATGCCATGTATCTCAAAACATCTTATATTAATTTTTCTGCAAGGAGATTTTTTGGAATGCTTTTCGCGTGATCTCCCTCGCGGAGTAGCATCCAAACTTTGGTGTGCCAACTTATTTCGGCTCCCACCAGAAAAAAACCTACGCTATACCAACGCGAAGCAGAACGTGGCGTCTTTCTATCGACCTCCATTCCCGAGGTTAGATTTCCCGTAGGATTTGGATTTAACCCGCGTGACGCGAAATTCATTCCTTTTTCTACGCGACAGCGACAGGTGCAAATCCACCAGTTCATCCAGCAAGCGCGCTTGGATGTGTGACGCGAGCCTGATTTTAATGAGGCCTTCAGATATTTTTAATGGGAGGAAAAAACCGTTGATTTTGTTGTGTCATTCACGCGAATATACTACGTAATGCATGATCTTGTAAAAGATGGGTGACGTAAAATGGCAGTGGCTACCTATTTTTTATGCTGTCGTTCAAATCATGCCTTAATATACCAGAGGCATGGTATTCAAGGACAAATCAATTTGCAAATACATATAGTTTCCTCGCACGGATCCTTTTACGAGGTGCGTTCACGTTCTAAGGTCACCCGATTGTTTTCTCGGCATTTGAAATCGTAAGAAAAATGTCACACACGCGGTCTCTCTACAAAAATGCAAGACATACGAGTACATAAATATTATATACTCGTAGATGGCTAAACCGCACAGTGGACACGGTTTGAATAGCTTCTGCTAGAGTGAGAAGCGTTTTCAGTACTTATAATGGCATCATTCAGTGTACAAGAACTGGGATGATATCCGTTTTTTCCACTATTGCGGCTTAATGCCCATCTAAATTAATCATCAATTGACAAATACATGCGGTGCCGTGGTTATGGATGTGAAAAATGAGCGTTTGTGGGTGCGGACGTTCAAAGATGGGCGAACGTAGCGTGACAATATTTTCCTGTCTTTTATGATTGAAAATATATGTATATAAATATATATAATAAATACATATATTATGTATATTATGGCCGGCAGACTGTGAGATTATTTTTAGTTCCTATTCCGACAAAGGTAAAGACTACATCATGTGAGGACTACGGGATGATAAGTTTGATATCCCACGTTGCTGAAGTGGTTCTCAGGATCATAACAAAAGGATAGAGAGTAGGGCAAATGATTACCTAGGAGACGATCAGTTTGGGTATAGGAAGGGGAGTGGCACGCGTGATACCATTGCAGTTATGAGATTATTAATCGACAGGAATATAGAATACAACCAGGAGGTATTTGTCTGATTCGTAGATTTCGAAAAAGCGTTTTATAGAGTGAATTGGGAAAAACTAATGAGTATATTGAAGAAAGTAGAAATAGATTGGAGGAACAGGAGGCTAAACCGCAACCTGTACATGTCTCAGACTGCTCAGGTACGAGTGGGGAACGGGGAGTCCGGATGGGCAGTGTTAGGAAGAGGTGTAAGGCAGGGTTGTCCATTATCACCGGTGCTGTTCAACGTATGTGTGGAGGAAATAATTAAAGAGGCATGGGAAGAATTGGAGGTAGGAATAAAGGTGGGCGGGGAATTCGTAAATTCAGTTAGGTTCGCTGATGACCAAGCTCTATTTTGTCACTCAGCCAAAGGGTTGCAAGCATTGCTGAGTGAATTGGATATTCAATGCGACAGATATGGGATGAGAATCGATAAAAAATAAAACAAAGGTTGTGCGATTTTCCAGAAAGAAAAAGGCTAAGCTAAACATAAAAATAGGAGGGAAAAACCAGAGCAGGTGGAACATTTTACGTATCTCGGAAGTGTTTTGGACCAACACGGTCAAAGTAGTAGGGACGTAAGGAGAAGAACCGCGCTAGGCAAAGAGGCTTTCACAAGGAGGAGGGAGTTGATGACAGGGATGTTGAGTAAGGATGTTAAGAAAAGACTCGTTAAAACTTTGATATGGAGCGTAGCTATGTACGGCGCGAAAACGTGGTCATTGAAGTAGGAGTATAGACGTAGACTGGAGGCTTTTGAAATGTGGGTGTGGAGAAGAATGGAGAAGGTGAAATGGACAGAGAAGAAAACAAACGAGGAAGTACTTGGTATGGTGGGCGAAGAGAAGGGTTTGCTGGGAGCAATCCTATGGAGGCGGGAAAAGTGGCTGAAGGGGGTATTGACCGGCAGCGGGATGTTGAAGACTGTAATAGAGGGGATAATGTTATGCAAACGAGGAAAGGGAAGGAACAGGATAGGGATGTTGGAAGGGGTGAAGGGAGGAAGAAAGTACTCAGAGCTGATGAGGGACATGATGTAAAGTAGGATGTTGTGTTTTGCTAGGGGTCACAAATTATTTAATTAGTAATTATGTCCATCCAAAAACCTATTTTAACCGGTAGATTGCCTAATAAAAAAAATTTAAAAAAATATATATAAATATATATATATATAGATATTCACACATACATATACTAAAGACAGAAAAATCTTGTAACGCTACGTTCTGCTTTCCTTGAACTTCCACACTCACGAACGCTCATTTTTCACATTCATAACGTCACCCCTGCATGCATTTATCAATTGACGCACACACGCATTATTTATTTAGATATTCACACATACATATACTAAAGACAGAAAAATCTTGTAACGCTACGTTCTGCCTTCCTTGAACTTCCACACTCACGAACGCTCATTTTTCACATTCATAACGTCACCCCTGCATGCATTTATCAATTGACGCACACACGCATTATTTATTTGTATACAATATTACTTAGAAAGTTTCCCACTATTTTTACTCGTTTTAGATAACTTTTCAACTGAGAAATCAGTCCCGGATGAATCTATTTTACTGGCCTTCATACAATAAATTACAAGTTGGTTTACGCCCTGCACGAAGAGTAAACACCACAGCTGTGTTGTATTAAGTAAGGAAAATAGTAACATGGGCACAAAGAGCTCTAGTTCAGGGCTTACAGGAATAAATATATGCGCTGCGGCGCGAGGGAAATTATTTCATGTTCCGTACACCTCCTCAAATGAAATTTACCTAAGCACGTTATTTAAATTGATACAGAGGGCTCGGTTCCCAAAGCTAAAATGTAACATGGAAGAGCCTTTCGAGGGAAATAAATGAGACAACATACATGATCAGTTTCAGTAGCACATTATGTGATTTAAAAGTTTACATTACCTTTACGATAGTTTTATTAGGCGTTTAATTGGATTCTAGCTCGGTTTAATGATTCCCTACATACGCGTTAAATCAGCGGTCGCCATGCAATGGTGGTTGGACACATGTTGGTCCGCGAGAACTTAAAAAATAATTTTGTTACAATTAGCTCTTGTTATATATTATTTTTTGTTAGTTTACCGTTTTAGGTTGTACGTTTCTTAGCCTTGCCCAAGACACCACAACCTGACCCCAAGCTATTTTAACCCTTCTTCGTTTCCGCATGCATTCTACCTCTCGTATCTCATCCAACATTCCTATCCAATTCCTTCCCATTCCTTGCTTGTTTAACGTCCTGCCCTCTATCAAAGTCTTCAAAATTTCCTCGCCAGTGAAAATGCTCTCCATTGGTGATAAAAATGCAAGTGTAGTTATCATTCATATTAATAAAATCAGTCTTTTAATGTCTAAAGCTGTTTTGTATCTTCAAGAAAAAAACCTTTTTAGTGGTATTCTTGATTCATAGCTGTCAGTTTTGTGGTCCGCGAATGAATGCTTGGCGACCGATCGGTTGAAACAGGAGTTACATTTAATGGTTCACTAATTACTTGCTTGCGCCGAGAATTAAGAAGCATTTTTCAAGACTAATCATCATGATTCTTTCAATTATTTCTGATTGCAAGAGAAGTATTTGAGTCTTGTTATTCAAATCCAAGAAGAGATTACACATTTCCGGTACTCTGTCGAATCTATGGTTACATTTCCTGATGTTCTTTGAGCCAAAAGAATTAATAATCCGTTATCCAATAGACTAATGTTAAAAAATAACGAGTCCTCCGTCTACTTAAAGGAAAATGCTTCTACATACAACGATAACCTCCTAGAGCACGGATCAACATAATGCACGCGCATTATGTTGATTCGTGAATTATATTTATTGCATTAAACACAAAAATATCGCTATTCTTAAAATTTCACGGTACAAAATTCAGCATTATGGAATTTCCAGCGCTCTCGCGAATCATTGGAGCCTCGGCGTAAGATCCGTGAGAGCAACCTGCTTAAGAGGGAAAACGCGAGCAGCGTAGTGATAGCGATAATGCGCTACTCGTATAAAAATTCGGCGTCCAGGCCCCCATGTATATTTAAATTTACCATTTACAGCAATTATACCGGCGGCATGATAGTCTGGGGGGTAGAATATTAGGCTACTGAATGCTGGATCACGAGTTAAAATTCGTAAGTTGCCTCCAGACATTCCCCGCTAAACCTAAATTAAATAAAACAGTGACAAGCGTGACTACGCTAAGTACTTTATGTCCACAGAGAACATGAATTTGATCTTTTTCCAAATTTTTATTTGATAGCGACACAACACATTTCGCTACACTTTATTATACGTCGTTCATGAATTATTTCTTAGCATATTTACGTTTTATTCATCAGGATATTTACATATCTCTGCTCTGTCTTATTCATGAATATGTTAACGTATAGTTAAACAGGCCGTTCTGCTGTCCGATAAAATTGTGGTAAAATAATAATGTCATTCGCACAATGGTGTAAAATTGTGTACTTTACGGGAGTAATTATCATTTACAATTTAATAAAACTTCTTAACGGGAAACAACGGGAAAATGAACTAACACCCCTTCATCACATTGCACGGTTGAATTCTCACGTTATGGTGTAGGGCTTCGTACAAGGTGAGGCCTGTCCTCACGCTGTTAAACCGACCTTCGGGTTGAAGACTGTGGTTGGTTCAGTTACTGTGTCGAGGGAATGCTTGCTCCCCAAACCCATCTCATGAGTGCTAGACGAGATACTCAAGAAGTCGATCGATGGCTCGTGTTACGTGCATGTCCGTGGACTATATTCATCCATTTGTCGAAAGAATCTCTGGGACATCCACCTCGTTCTCTTCCCCTCCCGTCAAACTGAGAATACGAACATTAGAGCTCTACATTACTTAAAATCCCGATCACCTATGACCTAAATAAAATGGATAGGTACGAGTCTACTAGAGACTCTCATCCCTGGTCATGCTCCGCTGTCTTTCAATTGAAGGATTTCATTATATTTACTGAAGAAACTATGAATATTTAGAGATATAATAATGTAATACCATGATTTCCAAGCAGTAACTCCGACATTCGAGTTTGTTAATCATGAATAATGGTGGTAGATGCCATAAAACTACGTCTTCAAAAAATTAGAGATCAAACTGAAAAGAAACAAACTTAAAGATCTATTAAAAAAATTCAAATTCTTATTATTTTACATAATAGAGGATTGATACGACGGCTGTACAACAAAGAGTGATCATAAGGTTTTTAATCCCATTATTATTTTGTTTAACAAATTAATTTTACATATTTTTTAAAAGTTTAAAGGGTAATGTATATGTGGAGTAGGTTTCACTCAGCTAACTACAGTGTTGCATTAGCGGCAGCCGTTGTACAGCTTTTTTCAAAGGCGTATACTTAGCCGAATCCTATTCGCAAGAAAATTTTAGCAACTGGGACATTAGCAATTATACAAATAATTTAGTACTTGGTAATAATACTATTAGTGCATAGTAAAAACTGTTCTTTTACTTTATTACAGTTTTATCGGTGTACGGTATGATGGTGGCAGGAATGCTGATTGTCATGACCGGACTGGGAGTATGGTGCGCGTTCTTCACGACAAAGCCATCGATAATCACAAAGCCTAACAGTACTTATGATTACATCATAGGTAAGTAATTATTAAATTGTTATGTTACAAATCAATTGTTTCTTCAGTCACAAAAGAGAATATGTTTGCCGACTCAATGTTTTGTCAGATATTGCCCAAAATCATTTCATATAGTATGCTAGGTTTTTCGGCACAATCGGAGTATTAAAAAAATATCTTCATCCGCACAATAAGACTTCGAGATGTAACCGAAAATAGTTTTTTTACGGTTACAACACTTCAGAGGTGAATAGTAAATGCATGCTATTTTCCCCGAAAAATAATTGAAAGACTGATACAATATTGAATCAACAATGCGATTCTCAATACAATCATCCAAGCCTGCATAGTTTTACTGGTGGATAGACTTGTGGAATCGGGCATTCTTCTTTCCACAAAGTTCTTATCTTGTACTTTCTAAATATCGCATGCGGACAATGCATTACTTTCACCGTTCGATTTTCCTTCTTATGGCAAAGGATAAATATAGCATTAGTAACTGCACCATTGAATTACTTAGGTCTATTTAAATTTCTTTTTGGCTCCACCGTAAAGCGAAACGAAAGAAATGCCTCTAAATCATTTTCTCTTACCCAGAATTCCTAAGTACTAAGTGTGTTGAGAAATATTTTTTCTCCTGGGGTGGAATGAATGAATGTGCCAACATCAAAAATGGCGTTTCTGTGTCGACCACACACGAAGGGGCCAGAAACACGCTACTTTAAAAAATGTTTGTGCAAAACGAAATGCAAGTAAATGATAAACCTAAGAAGACAATGTAATCATATCCATTCAATGGCTTTAATCGCAGACCATTAGCGTAATTATTTCATATTTTAATGAGAAAAAGAAAATGGCGCTTCATGGAAATTCGCATCATTTTTTTTATTTTAAAAAGTTTTCAGATCTCATTTACTTTCTATTTTTTTTGGTAGCCGAAACGATGCCTCAGGTTAATTGGATTTCGTCAAAATCTAATTAGCGCATCCACTCTTAATAATTACATTAAACAGAAAATTTTGCATCGCTCAGATTAAATAATACTTTTTGAGTTCTTGTGCCTACAAAAACCTTTTACCAACACACAAACACAGATTCTATTCGGAAAAAGGTCAAAACATGCTCTCTTAGATTGGATCTCAAAACGTAAAAATTTCCAATTAAATTCGATTTTTTTCATATAACAACACTCCCCGACACATTACTCTCATGGAAGACGTTAAAGATAACAACCATTACTTGTTTGTACCGAAAAAAGTACCCTAACATAAATGCAGACTTGTTTTTTTTAATTTTAGTTCTATCAGAATGCATGAATCGAATTATTACAAACGCGACGAAACTTTTCACGGAATGAAAAATGCTAAAATAACTCTGGAGCGACAATTTCATTCATGAGTACATGCATATTGGTCCAAGGGTAATCAAGAAGAGTTAAAAAAATACCTTCATACAACGTGGCTGAAATAATTCCATAGTAGATCTAAAATAAGACTCCTCCTGAATCCCCAAACCCTTGTAAGGCAAAGTAATGAAATGCCACACTCTCCCGCGCACCAAAAAGCCTTTAAGTATGTAAAAAAAGAAGTTATTTCAAAACAGCCTCGAACGGTGAGTATGCCTAAAGTTGTGCGGCGTCAATCATCTACATCCAGCGACAACACTTCGCTTCTCTCGTTGACGAAAAACAAAACTCTCAACTGACTTTTACGATGCTATTTCTTGAGGCATGCATAACATTCCGTGCCTAAAAATCAATAAAAGGGAGAGGTCACACCTTAATTCCTTTGCTTTATAATGCTTGAAGGACTGAGTCTAAAGATGTTCCTTGAAGTCTGTATTGTTATGAACTTGAATTGACAATTTCTCTAAACAGTACACCTGTACATGTATACAATTCGAAGAGATCCTGTCTTCGGATTATGCTTAGTAGTCTTTATAACCTTCATTTTGTTTGTAAATGACCTACATTTCCCATAAGCGCTTACTGGGTATAAACCTGTTGTTATTTCGCTCAATGATATCAAAATTTAGGAACTACATACTACCTTGATCAAAAATTTCCCGGAATTTATTCAGAAAATTAAAAATACAAGTTTATTCATCTAAATCTATATTGTCCCCTTCAAAGTAATCCCCATCGACTGCAACACACTTATGCCAGCGCTTGATCCAATCCTCGAAACATTTTTTATATTCGGTTTTCGGTATGTCCATCAGTGCTTCCTGCGATTTTTCCATTACTTCCTCTCGGCTGCTAAAACGCGTTCCCCGTAATGGTTTTTTAACTCGATTGAACAGAAAGAAGCCACAGGGAGCCAAATCAGGTGAATTCGGTGGCTGTTGGATGGTATTTGTTGCATTTTTCGTCAAAATATTACGAATAATGATAGCACTGTGCGACGGTGCGTTATCATGGTGCAAAATCCACGAGTTTTCTGCCCACATTTCTGGTCTCTTTCGGCGAATTGCTTCACGCAAACGTCTCATAACGCCCAAATAATACTCTTTGTTTACTGTCTGGCCTTCTGGCAAAAATTCATGATGCACTACACCGTTGTAATCCATGAAAACCGTCAGCATTGCCTTCTTTTTTGACTGAAAACGACGTGGTTTTTTGGTCTCGGCTCATTTGGTGAACGCCATTCACTTGCCTGATGCCTGGATTGCGTGTCGTACTCATAAACCCACGTCTCGTCTCCAGTAATGATCCTTTTGATGAATGTGGGATCGGATTCAGCCTCGCAAATCATGTCTTTTGCGACGTCAACACGGTCTCTTTTTTGCATGAAATTGAGGTCTTTTGGCACCAACTTTGCTGCTACACGACGGAAACCCAAATCATTAACCACAATGTCTTGGGCGGATCCATAGGCAATGTTCAAGTCCTCCGCTATTTCTCTGATGGTTAATTTGCGGTTATTGACCAACATTTCTTTTACTTTATCAATTTTTTCGAATCGACTTTTGATGTCGATGGTCTGCCACTGCGTTCATCATCTTCGATTGACTCACGACCACTTCTGAACCGCTCGTGCCACTGGTAAACGACCGTTTTTTTTAGAGAATCGTTGCCGAAACACTTTTCCAACATTTCCAACGTCCGTGCGCCACTAAATCCGTTTTTTACGCAAAATTTAATACAAGTTCGTTGTTGCAAATTTAAATCCATTTCTGCAATTGTAAAAAATCGCCAACACACACAGAGATAGATGTACTCTTGGCTACGTAACTTTTGCAAATGTCAAGTTATGACACTAAGATTTAAAGGGAATATCAACAACAGATGTACCAATTTAACAAAAAAACAGAACTCAAATCGGAACGATGGGAGCGCCACACGGTGGTTATTCCGGGAACTTTTTGATCAAGGTAGTATACGAAATTATAGGATTTTCCAGCGCACGATTTTAGTGAAGTCATCACTACACGTAGTTTTCGCATGGGGAAGGGTTTCGTCTGCCTTTGTTTTGGAGGCTAACTCGGCCATCGTCCAAAGGGCGTTGCTACCGGGACATCATTTCTAACGCCTTTAAAAACTTAAACCCCGGATATCGCGGTGTCTAGGAGGGAAATTTAACGTTCCTTCCTTCAAGTCGACATTTTTGTAAACCAAGAGGTCGAATTTACGCAGAAGATAACGTCTTGTGGCGAATTCCTCGATGTGGAAGGCCCATATCCATTGTGATAATGTCAGCTACAGAACCGTCCCTGGGCAGGGCGAAATTGATTTGCGAACCATGACCATCACAAATAAATTTTATACGTGGAACTTCTTCAATCGGAGAAAGCAGAAAATAAAACTCCATTATGACTATATTCATATTCTTAAGGGTTCCTTCCTTTCTTTAAAAACCACTCTTAACAGTTGGAGCTGGAACTGCTGGATGCGTCATCGCTGGCCGCTTGACCACTGCCAATAAGAATTCTAGTGTACTACTAGTGGAAGCGGGAGAGGAGTTCGGTTGGCTGGCCTCAGTGCCATTTGCCTCGCCGCTACTTCAAGGATCCGACAAGAATGACTGGAACTACCGAACTGTGTCGCAGGAGACGTCCTCCTGGGGCCTCCGAGATCGGGTGAGGAGCTGATATTTGTCGGTGGTTGTGGCCACAGTCACCTGTTCCATGTTCACTACCTCCTCAGTTTCTTATTCAACAATCCACATCGAATCTCCTTCCTTTACTATTAACTACACTGTAGCTATTAGTTCAATAATCCCCACTACTTGGCTATGTAAATTCACACAGGCCTAACATATGTCCATATTTCCTCTCTCCACCTTTACTTGATATTTTCCAACTTTTCTGTCCCTTGCGTCGCCATGATGTTCAAAGTTCTTATTTCATATTAGGTTCCATAATATTTTCTTGTAATAAAAATTTCCCTTTCATCCGACTCCTAACTTTTGGCCAACAATATGTGGGATGGGTGATCTTACTAGGAGCAATCATAATTTCTCCTGCGAGTGCAGCTCTACGTGTAATAGGAACATGCTGGCCATTCCACCCCATAAAGGTTATAGGGAGGATGCCAGAGAGTTGGAATTCACCAATCACCAATAAATAAATAATGTACATATGTATGTATATATGTGTAGGTATGTATATGTATATATATATATATATATATATATATATATATATATATATATATATATATATATATATATATATATATATATATATATACACATACATACACACATACACACACACACACACACATGTGGAATATTGCAGGAGAAATAATCTTATATAGCTTGCTAAATCCTCAGCACATTATGGGTAGACAGATGTTAAATGCACTGCCACCTGAATCCAGACCTGTCTCTTTATCAAATTAAGAAACTTATGTTGTGGCATCTTCCGCAATTTCTTTTAAACTTATGTATACCTGAATTTAAATTAATGGCCTGTATTCTGTTGCTGAAGTTTGGGAGCATATATCTAGTAATTTAAACTTTAGAATTTTTATGTGTGTGTTCTCTTGAATGTGTAAGACCACTCATGCTGTATACTTAGTACAATCTGTGACACTCATACTCATGAACATTATTTCATTTTCATAAAATCTGCAATGTTACATTGAGTGGATGAAAAGAGGACATTATTATTATAATAAACAATTGCATTTTGATAGGCAGGTTTCAATATGGCCCCGAGGTAAAGGACTTGGAGGCACGGGACAGCTGAACTACATGCTCCACTCCCTTGGACACTGGGAAGACTTTGACAAATGGAAGAAGAAACACGGAGTTTCTGGGTGGGATGCTAGCACCCTCCAGCCATATATGAGACGCATGCTCATGACCAAAAACTTTGAAGTTGAAGATAGCTGTGCCCCAGAGGATTCCATGGCAGGTGACAATAGCATCTGTGAAGATAACAGATACCATTCCCATTTTGAACTAACACCCACCAGTGCACTGCCTGGGGTGGTGGTCGAAGTGGTCAATCCAAAAAAATCCCCTATAGCAAAGGCTTTCTTGGATGCTGGAAAAGAACTGAACATTGAGTCTGAGAAAGTCGGCGATCTTGATTATGGATTTCTTCCAGCAATGAGCACAATTGCCCTTGGCCAACGGTGGAGCAGCTACCACGGATACCTGAAGCCGGTGTTAAATGAACCTAATATCCATGTTCTTCTTAATACTCATGTTTCCAAGGTAAATATGACTTTTCATCACTGTTCCCCTTAATTTTTGGAATGGTACTATTTCAACCTAATGTCAAAATTCTAAAAAAATTTTGCTGAAATTTAAGAGAGGCTTACTGTAATGTTGGATGTTAGGTTGTGTTTTGTTAGGAAAGGCAAGGAAACTATAGCTGTACGGTTTTGTAGCTCATGTATATGCAAAACTTACATTATCTGATGGATTACCCATAATAATAATGTGATATTTCCTATAGTGTAACTACCATGATGTGAAATTTCAATAAGTAACACTTCTAACGTGATAGCATATGAGATCTTTTTAGAAACTACTAAGTGTACATGGACTAATCATTTCAAATAGCTGAATAGTCAGCAAATATGATGTAATGTATATTTTACAATTTCAAAATTTCTGAAGACCATAATTTGCCTATTTAAATAGCATTCTTGATTATTGCCAACTTTTAATATGCATCATGCATTTTTCATTTCTAGTCTACATTGATTAATCATTATTGAACTATTGAACTATTACACTTATGAAGCATTTTAAGTTCAAACAAATATTTGTCGATTTTAGGTAATTTTTTCAAGCTCGGGAAATTCCACACCAACTGCAATCGCAGTCCAGCTGGCAACAAGGAGTAAAAACAGTCAGAATAAATTTGAAACTGTGTATGCCAAACAAGAAATAATTTTGTGTGCAGGAGCAATTAATTCTGCTCAAATTTTGCTGCTGTCCGGCATTGGACCACGGGAACATCTTGAGAAGCTTGAAGTAAGTAAATGCAAATGCAATGAACACTGCCACAAAAATACCTACACTGATGCTACAAAATGCCAATGATTTTTTTATGGATCTATTACAATGTCTTCAAAATTGGAGGTGAAATCCATAGAGAGGTTATTTGTACCTTTGTCGCAGTGGGTAGTCACTATGATTTGGAAATAGTAGTGATGTATATTCAGTGGGAATCGGGTGTCATAAAAATATTCAATTTTATATGTACCTCTGTATTCATTTATCTCTCTCTCTCCCCCACTAACACTGAAAAAATGCTTATTGGCCTATTTTTTAAAATTTAATAATAAAAACAAAAATAGCCCATGTGGCCTTTATTTCAGATTATTAAACAAGATATAACATCAAGGACAATCACAAACACCCAAGCCATGAGTTGGGGAAACTCAGAGCTTGCAAGTTTTTACCAGCAAGAGTTTACAAGTAAAGGCACCTATGCTAAACAATATTTGGAATAAAAAAGCGGCAATGGATCTTATTGGACTGAGAACTATTTTTTTCTAAAAATACTTTGGCAACTAATGCTACCAAACTTCTTAACAAAAATAAGAGAAAAGTAAAATTACGGTTCATTTATTAATGACACTACACCCTGAAGTTTGGCCAGACAAATACTATATAATTCAGAAATGGTAATTATCCCAAATCATTCTTTGAATAGTAAGTTGGAAAAACAATGAGGATGAAAATGATTGTATACATAACTTTCAAGGATTAATACTTTCAAATAAAGTTAAAAATTAATAACATTTACCAAGACCTAAAATGACCACTTATACGCCATGTATTTGTATGCTGAATGCACATTCAACTGTCACAAAATTAGCACCTTACAATATAATTGTCAGACATTCAGTAAAACCTTTTGTGTCTGAAGGTGCTTATAACCTAATTCCCAAAATTTTATTGGACCAAAGTAGATAGAATTTTTCATTTACATTTTAAATGATTTTGCAAATTTAATTATTTAACAATAAGCTTAATAATTTTCCATCAAGTAAAAGCATCAATAAACAAAATGGTCATCCAATTATCATTTTATTTCCTGAACTTTTTAGGGCTACGATGATTCCAATCTCAAAGGTGGTCATAATGATAAAGTTGTAGGTATTAATGTACTCGGCACACTATGGATCATCAGGACATTCATATTACTGACAGTTAGTTATACCATAAAATATCTAATCCCAAGACATGACTCAAACCTGATATTTCTGAGTTAGAACGTGAATCTCCTGCATTGTATCTAATTAATAAATATTGAGATATTCATGGAAAACAATAACATTTTCTAAAATTTCACAGTAATTATAAAGTCAGCATGTCAATCTGTGATAGCATTACATGTATTCAGGAAGTATCTTATAAAAATTTCCTTGCCATCACATATGAAAGTACACAATATGAATGGTATGAAGGAAGAATCATGAAGTCAAATTACAAGGTGTAAAATGTCTCTTGCATAAGGATGGTATGAATTTATCGATTCTGCATCTATAGGTATATTTCACCACTTTTTGCAAAGCTAAAATTCTATTTTCTAATGATTAATAAAGTCTAAGCACATTGCATTAATGCAGATAATGGATCTGATAGACCAGGGAATGAATTAATTTTTTTAGATCCCTGTTGTTGCAGATCTTCCAGTGGGAAATAATTTGTTTGATCACCTCAACATGCCAGTATATGTGAGCTTGGAAAGCCCAGTAAGTGTGACCAAGGAAAAAGTGATGACTCTACGGACACTTTGGGATTACATGATAAACAATAAAGGTAAGAGTAGCACTATTAAAAAGCTATTAAAAAAAATGTTGCCTACCTCTCTTCAGCAACAACGCTGCACATTTTCACAAGTACACCATCTCAAAACAGTGGTCTTTCCTTTGATGCCTCTTAACCCTCATATATGCGTGGCCCTGGAGTGGTGTATTCAGTTCTTTAATTTTCCTATAAATGTTAGTTTTCATAATTAAGTTTTACTATCTTTAGTAGTCTATTACTTTGAGAGGGACACTAAATTTGTACAAGATAATAATGGTACTTATATATTTTATTTCATGATTATTATTGATTAAACGAAAAAATCATAGAAATATATTCCTGATGCTATGAGATGCAGCCATGTTTATCCCATTGTTATGTGTATTAGTTGTCCAATAGTGCAAGTATGCTTGATAAGCAATCTTTGTTATATGAAAGAAATATGATACCAAATTTTCTTTAATTACTAAAGATAAATGAAAGCACCATTGACAATCAGTTGGAGATCCATCTAAGAGTATGAATAAGTAAAGAATTATGATTTTTGAGCAGATGATGTAACAAGAGGGATTCCTCCATGCTTGATGAAAGATGTATGGCATATTTCCAAAGTTAGGACATTATATTTTAGATGATCTTTTTTCTTGGCAGAACATGCCATTAACAACTCTTGAATAAATCGCAATTTGCACAGCAATAATATTTCTGAAACCCTTTTACAAGTGCAAGAGTTGAATAACTGAGGTTTGATGGTTGTAAAGAATTGTGGTCGTGGAAAAAATTATATCTACTAAGTTTTAATGAAAATTAACAAAATATTTTTTAGTTCAATAGTTTCAGCCTCAACTTTGTGGAAGTTCATTTTAATAAATGAAAAAGAAACACTTTGTTTCAATCCACCACTTTGTGGTGGATTGAAACAAAGTGTTTCTTTTTCATTTATTAAAATATTTTTTCATACGAGTCGGAGTAGTATTGTATTAGAAGTGAATATGTTTATACACAAAGATACTGCTGAAAATGCAGTATCAGCAATGAAGCAGATTCACCCAATGATGCATAAACTAATGTGAGAGCTTCACTACCTAAAAAATAAATAAGTACTTTTCACTAACCATGTACATATTTATGCAGTGCAATTCTCACATAAATACAGGCATGCATTAATGAAAAATATTCATTTTCTTCCAAACATCACAGTTATGCTTCCAAAGATAGCAACACAAAGAATCTACATATTGGAATTACAGAAACCATGAATTTGCAAGAGGTTTCAATGAGTATTTATGCCAATTATTCTACTGCACTCCTTTTATCATAAAAATTTCAGCAAAAGTTTGTTGCTTAAGGGAAAACGCGTCTCTGTGCCAATATGGTTAGCTGACATTTCTTGATTACAAGACTAATTTTATTCCATTACTTTCAGGTATCCTTGCATCATCTGGAGTTCAAGGTGTGGGTAAAGTGGATCCACATTCAGGACTCATTCTTTTTGGCATGGGCTCCACTGATGATGCCCTCAGAGATGTTGCAAACTACAGACCAGATGTATGTACCTAGCCTTATTTTTTTAAGAAAATGAGCTTGGAAAAATCATTCACAAATTAACTTTACATATGTACATTCTCCAGTGACTTATCAAACATTATGGGGCATCCCACCAATGAATACATGTTACAGGGCCAACCTAATACAAGATTCTAATATCTCAGCCATGAAAATATATATTTAAATAAGGTACACACTGTATCAAATGCTCTAAACTCACTTCTGGATCTTACAGGCTTTCAACTCAATATTCCCACTTGGCCACAATATAAGTCAGGAAGGAATGATAATCTTAGCAACCTGCCTGCAACCCAACAGCAGAGGTACAGTGAGATTAAAAGATGCGTCAGCATTCAGCAATGTACTGATAGATCCACAATATTTATCAAGGAGAGAAGATATTGATTGCACTGCCAAAGGTACATATTTTCAATATTAAAATAACTACCAACCCAGTTAGTCATGAGAGTAATCTAAATGTCCACCAACAGGAAGGCCATGGGTTCAAAACCCAGCATGGACGATGTGTAAATTTTGCTGTTTCGGCCAATGGTAGACATGATGATGTGGGTCAAGTATGGCTTTCTGGGATCTTTAAGGCTACCAGAAAATGAAATAAAGTAAAAGGGGAAAATATTTATAAAATGTAATTGTGTCATTTGCAAATTAGAAGAATGATGGTATTGATTTGATGGTTTATGATGCAGTTAAATTTAAAGATCCAACAAAAATATTATAAAAAATAATCTTACCCCAGTCAATATTTGAAAAGAAGTCGAAACCATAATTATATGCCTAATTTATGTTGACCCTGATTTTTGGGCCATTTGTGGTTCAAATTCTTTATTCACCTTGGGGAATCCTGAAATAAAATGTGAGCCAGTTAAAACAATGCAGATAAACTAACAACAATAATGATCCAGGTTTGTTGAATATGCATAAATAAATAAATAAAATATATAGTTTTACCTTTCACAAGGAAATTGATCTTCAAAGTTGAGCGGAAATCATATCAACATTTAAAGACTTAATATTTCTAGTTAAAATTATCTTTCTTCTTTTGTACAATTAAGGTCATTATTCTATTTTCAGCGGTTAGATTAGCTGTTCAAGTAGCTGAGAGTAAATCATTCCAAAGACTAGGTGCCAAAGTGCACTTGCCAAAACCACCCCAATGTGGTAACTTATCAGTCAATGTCATGGATGATGAATACTTGGAATGTATTATAAGAACAGGAGCAATTACAGGTTATCATCCAGGTGGTACCTGCAAAATGGGTAATGCCAATGACCCTTCAGCTGTAGTGGATAATAATTTACGGTAAGACTTTTAAACATTAATGATTATCTTCCAACTTCCAGAATAAACTTATGTATAATGCTATTTTTGAGCAGACTATACTCTGCTTCTGGAGGACATCATTAGTTGTCAAGAGGATTCAATAATTTTTTGGTAACATCATAAAGAATATATACTCATTAAGGTCATGCAGTCTAGAATGCAATATTTCATTGCAAAATACTGTTGTCAGACAAGTAATTTAAATAAATTTTTGAGAGTACTACATGGAGTGCAGCCACTGGGTTGTGGAGAGTGGCCAACTTCTATGTAGATATAAATGCCTTCTGCAAAATAGCAACTGTAGTTGATGAATAAATCGTTGCGGACAATAAGTAGCAGTACTTGGGAGGATGCAGGAGACAACCTTTGGATAAGCTGGCCTAAAAATCCTGCTAAGGTACCGTAACTATGCATATGGATCCAGCCAAAATATAAGCCACAAATTATCTTGAGGGCACCAGTTCTCCATTACTAGAGTCAAGGTGAATACTGCAGAGGCTGAAACTGCAATGCTCATCTTTCTGCAACAGGAAACCACTACATTACCACCCTAAAGAGCTTAACCAGCTCTCCTCTTTCTTTTGTGATTAAAGCAACAGATGAAATGGAATCATCTTGAGTAAAATATCCTGGAGGTAAACCAGTCCCCCCATTTGGATCTCCAAGCAGTGATTCAATGAGTACATTATTCATATATTTCAGTCCATTTAGGATAGGAACTTGAAATATCTGGTCAGTGTGGGCAAGTGGGAGGTTAGCGGATGGTAACAGTGGAGATGTGCACAGTGGGGTTAGATATATTAAGCAAGTTAGATATCTGAGCGAAATGAAATGGCTCAAAGTGAAGGACTTTTGGATCAGTAGCTACAGGATCATTCACAGAGTCTCCAAGGATGCAAATGAGACTTGAATGGAAGTGGGGCTGGGTGTAATATTTAGGAAGATTGCTGTACATAAAGTGAAGAGACAACTTAATGAAAAATTCATTGTGGTCAAAATAGCAATGAAACCTACAGGTGTCATGGTGGCACAAGTTTACTTGTTAACAGCAGACTGCAATACTGATTGAGTGAAGCTGTATAATAATATTGCCCAAAAAATATACAGTGCATATGGAAAAGAAAATCTAATTGTACTTTGAAACTAGAATGTAATCACTGGAAAAAGCCATGATGGAAAAACATGAAGATATGACCTACAGAAGGCAAATGAAAGGGGAGAAAGGCCTCTGGAATTCTGTGAATGGTACAAATGAGTAGAAGCAAACACTCTCAAAATCACCCACCAAGATGATTTACATGAAAGCTGCCAGAAGATGTTAGAAAATATCAACTAGACCACATATTCATTGAGCACACATTTAGAGCTCAAAAGACGGCCTGCAAAAACTATCAAGTGGCAGATATCAACAGTGAACACTATCTAGTGCTAACAAAGTGCCATCTCAAATTCCAAATACTGGAGGAGAGAAGGAATATTTGACGGCAGTTGGAAAGATTGAAGGAAAGTGAGAAATTTCCAATAGAAATTGGAAAAGAGGAAAGTAACACTCAGTATCAATTGAAGAAAAAAGGGTATGAAATGAATAGTGATGATTTTTTACAAGCTGTAAAGAAAACCATAGGGCAAAGCAAACAAATCTAGTAGAGAGGACTTGAATAATAAAAGTTTTGCAGTTTTTGACAGTGGAACTTCAGGTCAAATAAATATTTTCTATGAAAACTTTTATTGATATCATAAAGTTGATCAACTCTAATCTTGGTATATTCTTCAAATTATCACTAAAATATATGAAAATTCACTGGCAGGATGCAATGAAATTCATAAATAGTGAGCAATGCCTGAAATAATTTATCTGGAAATGGTAGCGAATGATCTGATAAACACAGTTGATTCGTGCTCCAAACACTCAAAATATGTGACAACAGATGGCTTTCAAATAATTAACTTATTATACTTTCTTTAACAAGGAATTGCCACATAGGCTTTTGCCTATACCAATACTATCAACATTAGGTAACAACATGCTGAATATAAGGTTACAACGCTGGGAGAAGTTGAAATGGTTCACAGGTACATTGAAGTCGACATACTTGTCATAGGCCTGAAATATAGATTATTCCACTGCGCGATAAAGCCAATGTTTACCTCCGTGCAGAATTGTTTTACTCTATTGTACTTACAGTAATTATGCTTAATCAAAGTTCTCAACTTTTCAGCACATGAAGTACACATATGTAAGAAAAACATAGTGTTTTAACAAACATCGCCATAAAAACAATACATACTAATTCAGGAAACCAACTTGCAACGATTCATAACACTTGGCAAACATGGCATGAATAGCATTAACAAAGATTTATATGTATGTATAAGACGACTGCTAGTACAAGATAAGCAGGAATTTTTAATAAACTGTCTTAGTATATTTAAACACAAAGTAAAGGGTTAATAAGTTTGCACAATATCCCGCCATGATGTCTATGCTTTTCACAAACTTTTGAGCAGTCATATATCCTTAAGAAAACGATCTTACCTGTGGTTACCTGTTTCAGTAACTTTCATCTCATTAGGGCAGGTTTATTAACACAGGATATTAATGCTGCTAGAAAAATGAAATTGTTACTCCAGAAATCACAAAAACCATATTTGTCCATCAAAACAAGTTCCCTAACAGGAAATTTCAAATTTATACTTCCTAAAGATTATAGGAAGTACACGACCTGACTATCCTAATAGAAGCATAAATCATGCCGTATTTCCCATTAAAAGTTATATGTTGGTGAGATTACAACATATATTAAGTTACACAATCAAGGAAGATGAAGCTGATAGTATTTGTCATCTTCCTCATTATTGGTAATGAGGAATTGTTAAACTCATAGGCTAATTGAAGGTCATCAGTTGTAATTTGGAATATTGTTTTAACACTGGCTGGCATTTTTGTATTTTTTAATAGGATTAAATGAATGATTTCCAACTGTGTTATTTACTTGATTCATTTATTTACATTTCTTCACAATAATTTTACCTAAGTGTGCGAAAAGGTATAAGATTCTGCGTTCCGACTTTAGCAGCACAAAATCCATTTTCGAGGCTATTCCACTGACTCTCAGGAGACAAAATATTAAGAGGTCATTCTGAAGGGGAAAGGCATTACTTTGATCACCACTAAACTTGTGCTTATCTTAGTCTTTTCTTTGGGGCACAGAGTTTCTTCTAATCAGCAAAATATGCTTTAGTCACCTGATTAGTTGGAGAGTCACCATAAGAAACGTAAGTCATGGAGATTGTATTTGAAAAAATTTCATTTTTGACAACTTTTAACATAAAAATCTGGATAAAAAACTTTGTTTCAAGCCTTTACAGAAAGGATGAAGAATTCCATTTTGTTCACTTTCTCATTTCTTTAACTTAAGGGGCATTGTAGACTAGTGTATAGAGCAATTAGCTACTGACTTGAGGGCCCAGGTTTGATTCCCAGTGACTTTGGGCATCCTCCAGTTCATCCAAACTACATGGTTTTTGGCAACAATATGCTTATGAGAAAATTCATATGATGCAGGAAAGGAACTAGCCCCCTACTCTGATGTGCAAATTCCTCATGCCATAAGGCTTACAAGGTGAACTCTTCCATCACATTTTCAAAACTTCACATTGATTACCAAGTGCAATTGCTCACACATCATCAATTCTTGAAGAGCCATTGTATCTTTAGCATCCCATGCCGTGAATTAAGATGTTGTTTTAATATTTCTCGCCTTTGAAAATTGCTACTGAGAGCACATAGATTATATTTCATATATTTTTCCAAAATTTTTTACCTTCCCTCATGATTAAGCTAAGTGAAGTCAAGAAATTTACAATGCTTAAGATGCAGTTACCATGAGCTCAGAAAATGAATCTACGTTTGAACTCAAAGAGAAATGATTCTTCACTCTTACACTGACAGCCATTAATATATTTGATTGAGTATTAGCCTTGGCCAATGCAAATTTCAGAGCTAACATAATTTCTCTAAAATTGGAACTCAGGCAGAAATTTCCTACTCCGGTTAAATTAGTGACGTTGTTCAAAGCACAAAAGCATACATATGACTTAAATTATAATTTCACACTACACATTATTGAAAACCTCATGCAAGCTTAATACAACGTACGATAAACAATGACTGACATTAACCATTCTGATGGGTTTCAGGTCCTTCTTATCACTTTCAACATCTTACAATATTTCATGAACCAACTACAATAGTCATGATCACTGTGATCACCAATCTTATTATTTTTCCTATGGCAATGTTTTGGGCACGGCAAATGAACATGTAAATTACCGGTGTTTTGAAAAAGATTTTAAATGGATACAATGAACAGAAGTGAAAATATATGTCGGACTCCCAAAACCCTATGGTGTGTGAAATTCATACCTCAGGGTATGGGACCAGATCCTATCCCTAAGTTGTAAGTGTTTCAAAGGAAGATCTGGTACCCTATGGATCACATTGCATAGGCAAAGCTTAGGGTGTTCAGAGCCATCACCTGGAATCAAACCCAGGACCCTCCGGTCAGTAGTAGCCAAGAGATGTACCACCAGGCTACCCTGGTGGTAATGAAGCTAGGAGTTAATGCCAGGGTATCAGTTAAAAAGCTTAAGATTGTAGCATGGAAAGTAAATATTGCTTCCCAAGGATATGCACAAATTTAAGGGTTATGTTCAATATGTAAAATCAAATCACTCTGTCGATTTCCACACTTCATTTATTTAACTGACCATGGTTATTGCACTGTGTGCCATTACTTAGGTCTCTTTCAATGCTACAATGCCAAAACCATGGTTCATTTATGAATGCAATAATTCGGCAAATGACATATGGAAATTGAACAAGAAATTTCAACTTATTTTAATGAATGCAGATATCATATGGGTAATGAGCTCCGGCACCAGTTGCTCCACAGTACTTATTAGTCATAAATTATAAAATATATTAAATTAGTATGTGCTACAAGTAGGATTGTCAGTCTTAAGTTCTAAGGTGTGCATCATATATTGTCAAACCTATATGAGAAATGTTTTGTTTGCCAATTAATACAATTACAGGTTAAAATCAAAAGTGTAAATTTAAGACCTTCAAGCATATAAACCTCAGAACAAATTATCCTACAGGCCTCACCTCTCGGAGGCTCTGCCTACAGTTCTGGACCAACTGAGCATAGCTGCCCTGTTTACTAATTCATTATCTTTAGCAATGAATTAAAGATAAATCAACTCAATTTTTGAAGGTAATTTACAAGTAAAAATTAGAATTAAATATTGAAGATATGCCAATGCCTCTGGAACTGAAAATATTAACAAACCACATGTGCCAGAGGGAAAAGAACTTAGGCCCCTAACGCAAATGTCAACATTTCATATGCTGTAGGGCTAAAAACATGGTGACCCCATCACAAACTGAACTTTTGGGAAAAATAATGTGATATTTTAATGTCAATTTTATGATAAAGTTTTATTAAAGTCAGGAGTACAAAACCCATGACTGTAAAATATTATTTAAAACGCCACACACACGTAGAATCAACAGCATTGATGCACACACAGACCATTTTATGCTGGATGGTTCCATTAGCTGTGTTCAAAAGACGTCAAAAATGATATGCGTATGTTTTGAACGGAGAGATGGTATGAAATATGCTAAATAAAAATCATCATTTATTAATAGTAAAATAATTTAATAAAATTTCAGCATTATACTAAACCTAATTCATGTAAACACAAATTAACTTGCAAGTATTTGCAAAATTGATTGCTCAACCTAAATAAAAATAAAGTATGCACATCATTTGTTTGAATAAAATACAAAAATAAATACTTATATCAATGTTATTTTCTTTTATGAACACACACACACCATAAATATTTCACTCACATGTATTGCACACCAAATTTACTTGGCTGCAAAAAATTTAATGTGCACTATATCCTTACTTTAATCACAGCATGTTGCTGGCATCCACATTTTAATTTTGTTAAACACCAAGAGTTGAATCAACATTGAGAACATTGAGTGCAACATATGATTACATACCTCCATTATAACAAAAATGCTGGACTAGTTAGATAATATATGATCTTAATCAGATGGAATAGAGTTTTTTGCATGTTGACATTGTGATTTACATCTGCAATTCTGACCTTAATCCTTAGGGTCAAGAGAGTACGAAGACTAAGAGTAATGGATGCAAGCGTCTTACCAACTTCTATTTCTGGAACACCAAACTCTGTCTTGATAGCAATGGCTGAAAGAGCTGCAAACCTCATTACATGGTCAAATATAGTGTGAAAAGACGTAAGTATCAAGGTCACATTGGACATATAACACACATGTATAGTTTTAAAACAACATAAAATCCATAGAGATCATACATAGTGTGATAACAGTTTCATAGCAGAGAGATTAATTATTAAAATTTATTAACAAAGACATGTTACTCCATAAAAGAAGTGTCTAATTTAAATTATTTTACACCTTAGGCCTTTTACACAACAAAAAATTTTTCATCATGTACACCTGCTCCAAGTCCTACTTGAAAAAAATACTATACAATAATTACATTAATATTTTTTCAGATGGCACCATGACTACAAAAACCACAGTGAATTATACTTGTTCAAATTTGAATTGAAGTACTAATCAACACATAAACTTGCAATAAAGTCACGAGTTAATAGAATGAAAATACATAGAATCAAAAGATACATAAAAGATAGAGGACACATTTTGAAAGACTGAAGAGGAGTTTATATTTTATGCATTTTTGAAGGCTTCACACTTGTGACAGAGGTGTGACTCTTCGCACTGACAGTACCTTTGCTGGTAGATATGTCCGAATCAATTACTCTCCTCTTAGTTCCACCAGTCATGCAACTGGATGATAAATCTTCCATTTGAATCCTTTTACCTCTTTGTTTGGAGTGATGCAATGCATTTTCAGGCGAACTACCGAAGTAACCATGGCAACCCTCTGCCAAGTCACTCATATATTTTTCAGCAAGCGGGTCACTGTCAGAATCACTTGGGCTAAGGACTGGAAATGCATGCCTTCTTATATTTGAAGTAGCTTGATGATCCCTCATGATATTCTTATCCAGCAACGAATTTAGCCCCTTCCCAAGGAAAGATTCTTCTTGTTGAGGGGCTATTTTACTGGAAATCTTTGGTTTTCCTGTGGCTTTTTCTGTAAAAGTATTTGCAGTTAAATCAGAAAGAGACAAAGCCTGTGAAAACCTCAGTTGTCCCCCTACAATTTAGGCAGAACAGAATAAAATGAATTAATTATAAATCGGAACTATTCCACAGAGCTACATGAAATACTATTTATAAAATGAAATTGAAATACTTACAAAGAAGTAAAATGTCACATATGTACTACATAACAAGTAATTAGATATGCCTTGAATCTTCGAGAGCTCTCAAGACATTCAAAATAATTTACATTTTGCTTCCTACAATTGGACACAGACGTGTTATCAACTAACTTACGCTGACGTTTTGGGACAAAATGTGATATGCATGCATGATTTAAGTTTGAGATTTGCCACAGCTTTTCACTTAGGATGTTACAGGGAAAGAAAGCAAATGAATTAATGTGGAGGGCTTGAGTAAGTTAAGGTGTACCAACAACCACAGTCAAAGTGTCATGAAAATTAATTTCATACTGCTCACCAAATAATTTGTCCAAAAATAGACGCTTGCATTTAATTTAAGTTCACCCATGGATTTGTGCTGATTCCCAACTAATGTCCATGGATTATTGTTTTCTATGCTGTCAAGGACTTTAATGTAATGGAACAATAATTGGTATGAAATTTTGCCCATCACCCCATAAAACCAGTCAATTTTAGTTAATAAAAACATGACACCAACTGCCTCTGAAAATTCATATCATATTTAGGACAGCCACTTTTACCAGTACATTTCTTTCCCTGCACAAGTACTTATTTAATCATCCGACAAAAATAAAACTAAACAGAATATGCCATTTGAAAATGTATTTGTACCTACCTAAACATGTATATTTTTCAGAATAATCATTTCCTTCAGCCATTTCACTTGTAGTTTCACTTTGCACAACAGCATACTCCTGGACAGAACTCATTAGAACTTTCTTTTTAGCTTCAATCAATTTATTTATTTTCTTCTCCTCATCTTCAAGCTTCTTTTGAATGAATGTCTTGTAACGAGCTAAGAGTTTTCCCCTTAGTTCCTTCTCCTTGTTTATTAGTGCAAGTTTGCTCGTTTCCTTTGTGTTTGCTATTTCCTAAAGCAGTAAAAACATTGCAGTGAAAGTAAATATATATACACTTGGGACAAAGCATTGCATGCCATAAAAGTAACAAGAGTGCAACTGTTATCGTACCATTTCCTTATTCAATTTTTTTTCCTCTTCGATCCTTCGAAGTAACTCTTCTTTCTTTTTCAGGATCAGCTCCTTCTCCATCCTGACCTGTCAATAAGATGATGAGAGAAAAGTTAGAATGACCAGTTGGATGAGTGATTTCATAGTGAATTAGGAAGACAAACTGGTGTTGTGTGATGCGTGAAAAGTTCCAAAATCCAGTAATATTGTGCTAATTTTGCGATTATAAATATGACTAAATAATTAAAAAATAAGACAGTTAACAAATTTAAATGATTTTGAGACAGTTAATAACCATTAAAGAAAGAAAATAACACTTACACATATCAATAAAATGTAATAAATAAGCTAACAGCCATGTGATATCCATAAGATATTAGGTGGCATTAGACAGAAATCACTGTGAACATACAGCATAAATGGTCAAGTGAGGATATAAAAATGTACCATTTACCACTTCATCTGTATGTTCAGAAAGAGTGATCAAAAAAGTGTTAATTTCTTGGTTGAGTGAACCTGTGTTTGACATCTTGGATCATTAAAAGAATGCATGAACTATGCATGTCATACCCGGAAAAAGTTCTCAAAGGCAGAATTACTGCAAAAAATGTTTGGTGATAAATATTACAGCAATTGAATTCTAACAATACACCAAACTTGGCTTCTAAATCATTACTTGATATTGTTGAACAACTGGAAAATGAAATCTTTAGGCTTAGAGGGACACCTACACTAAGCAGCACGTGATCTATAACCAAAGATAAAATTTCCTTTTGTGAGGACTGAGGACACATATCATTGCATTCTAATGAATGAATTGAAAAATACTAAGTATATAATTTCTTGTTGTATATAAGTGTTGGCTATGAAGATCATTTTAAGAAGGTAAAATTAAGGTGATAAATGGCAAAAACTAGGACCCAAAGAAAGTTTTAATTTTAAATATGTAATAAAGAATTTATTTGTTAATGTTATAAAATAAAAAAATGAAAGAAATCTAAAAAATACCATGACTATCATTTTCACTCAACCCTTTACTAATGCAGCCAGTTGTTTCGTACATTATTAAGAGAGACAACTAAAGACGATTTTCAAAATGGCCATACATGTACATATCTGTAAGCTGCAATTTAGAGATGGATTGTATGAATATATCTATATGCTTTAGTTTCTTATGTACACACACACACACATATATATTATCATTGCTACTATTATTGGTTTGAACCTTAAAATTGTAGAATGCATTTACAAACTCTGGGACTCTTAACATTAGTAATTCTGTACACATTTTAAGCTTTTCCAGACTATATATATATATACATATATATATATATATATATATATATATATATACACACACACACATATATATATATATATATATATATATATATATAAAATATTTTATAATAATTCACTATTTTGACTGGATTAAGTTTTTCAAGTGGCTATGGTCTTTGGTTGTGGGTGGGATATGGTTTTTCACATCTTCTACACTTGATTTACAATTATGTTTGTAACAACATCAATATCCTCCATTACAAGGGGGACGGAAAACCACAACTGAAAGGCCTGTGCCACTTAGCCACAGAATATTGTTAGTCTGATGTGGTCCATTATTGAGTAGGTCCTCATGTACACGGCTAGACATGCCTAATTTCACTGACAGCATACCAATTGTATCATTAATATTCTACATTATCACAAAATGTGGTATTTATTATGCTTTTTTGATGTCTCATAAATTCAACATTGAGAAAATACTAAATATACAATATGTTAACTCAAAGATTGAAACATTTGAGAGCATCATCTGACTGCCATCCACACAGGCATGAAAATAAGTTTAGTGCTCCTTGTGCCAATAATCAAGGTACTTAATATATCTAACATTTCATACAACAATCGGAAGGAAAGAACTTGTTTTAGGAAAATTTCTAATACATGACCATAGTATCAAATTATAATTATTATTTACCAAACACATTTCCATCAGAAATAAAATTTCTATATCCTAGGTAACACAGGACAATTAAACAACAGAGGTTTTGACACACTCTCGTTAACACGGAGAAAGTGATGAAAAAATAACACCTGAAGATAAAACAAAGGCAAGATAAGGGTGACCAACAAAAAAAGAGACCAAAGATACCAAACGGAGCAATTAAAATGTTAGAGAAACATATACCCATCACATACATTAAATTATCTTAAGAGAAATTCAAACATCAAACACTCTAATACTTGTTTGTTATCAGCAGTGTGACTTCAAGGAATTTGCAAACATATTGAAATTAAATGAAATTATTCCACACAAAAGTATGTCTAAAATCTACTCCAATAGTTATTTAAGAGAAATATGGCTTTTTGGCATGAAATTTCAATTCAAACTCAAGAAATTGTAGTTTCCTTTAAGATTAATTCATGAAATTTAATTTCATGGGAAGTAGAGTAAGCTCAAATGCATGGAAAAGAAATGAGAACCATCGGAAAACAATGTCCAACAGACAATCAAAACCATTACTGTTTTAACTTTCTTGATGATATAACGGGATGAAGGAAAAATTAAGCCCATGAAGGTTTGCACATATGTGAAATTATGGTTAATACTATATTTATTCTAATAATTAGAAAATATTATGGTGACAAAAAAATGGCATATTTAATGCTTTTTTACATTCATGATGCTTAGAATTTGTCATGGGAAGGTTAATACAAACATCAATAAATATCTTTTGGTTATTGAATTACAAAGCTAGATCTCTGATTAATTGCTATGGTGCTGATCATTAGAATGTGCTGACAGAAGGTCTTAGCTGATTCAGTGACTAAACCAGAGGGCATACGAGGGCTTTCAGGAATGCAATGAGGGCAATTTTAAGGGAGAAGCAAAGGCAAGAGTAGATGAGAAGTTGAGAGTGATAGGAAAGGTATGAAAGTATGATGTTGTGTTCAAGTTCTATATCACCCAACTTTTTCCTTGGTACAGGGAGAAGATAGAAAGATGTGGTTAGACCTGAAATATATGGGTGGTCAGAATGAATACAAGTTATAGTGAGCACAGTGTTTGTATATCTGCCACTAGAGTTAGAAATGTTTTCAATACTTAAAATGGTGTCGTTTAATATACAAGAACAGCATTTAATAATACAAAAATGTCCGCTTGGTGTGGTTTAATATGCATCAAAATTCATCATCAATAATGTGACATGTGGTGATATTAGGGTTTGGAAAAATAAGTATTCATGGATGCGACAACCCAAAGAAGGCCAAACATTGTATGACAATGAACGTAAGAAGCCGCTGCTTCTGTCAGTAACTGCCAATATTCTCAATAGGAAGAATGAAACACTGATCTTAAAAGTGCTCAAATGGCAGCAGGAAATTCAGAAAAATTATACCAAAAAAACGCTAACCTTCAATCAAAGATGAAGAAAAACATTATTCGCCACCAAATAAAAATTAAAAAATTACAAAAATCACCAACTAACCTTGGCCTTTTCCAACAGGTATCCTAGCAGCCGCATGCTTTTAACTCTCCGGGACTCTTGGACTAATGCCATTTGTTCTGCAGACATTTTAACATTTTTCTCATCTTGTTTCAGCTGCTTCTGCTTCAACATTTCCCTCTCTTTTCTTCTATTCTCCCTTCTCATTTGTCTTTCTTCAATCAACTGTTTCTCTCTGGCCGCTTTTGCTTCTTCTTCCATTAGTTTACGACTATAAGAATAATGGTCAATAATACAGGCATAATTGAGATGCTAATGTAAAAATACTCCAAACAAAATGCTAAAGTATAAGGTACACAGGTGGAGTCATTTTCACTCATTTCTTAGGCAACTTTAAAAAATCACCTTTCATGGGAAAGTTATGATGTCAATACATAGGAAGATGTCAATGACTTTGATGATGCTGTGGTTATTTGTAGTTTGAAAAAAGTTGCATCCATGACAAAAAAATGAGTGCAAAGAGATATACCCATACTACAAATCCAAAACACCAGAACCAAGAAAATAATAACTGATATTGTCATCTATGAGTATATTCAGACATTTATCACACCACAAATATCTTCAATTTTGTAAACGGTACATATGTTATTCATTCGGACTGGGAAGCTGAATTACATTACAAGCAACACAATTCCAACTACAATTTTGCAAGACTCATTATAACATTTCAATTAAACATTTTACTCCTCACTATCATGTTTATATGCAAGAACATAGTTTTTAATCAAACATGTCACGTTTTTATACGATTAATAATTAATGATGCTGAGTTATTCCTATGAAATTTCTGGGTCCACGTTAAACATTTTTTCCGACTCAAATACCTCAATTGAAATACTGATTATTTTCTAATCGGTAATCTACCGGTTAACGTAGGTTTTTGGATGGACACAACTACCAAATAAATATTTTGTAATGCCTAACAAAACATAAAAATCCAGCAACCTACTCTACATAAGGTCCCTCTTCATCTCTGAGTACTTCCTTCCTCCCTTCATCCCGTCCAACATCCCTATCCTGTCCCTGCCCTTTCTTTGTTTGCCTAACATTCTCCCCTCTATTACAGTTTTCAGCATTCCACTGCACGTCAATATGCCCTTCATCCATTTTTCCTGTCTCCATAGGATTTCTCAATCAGACAGACATGAAGTGAAATACTATATACCGAGTATTGGCCTGTTTCATAGATTTCAAAAAAGGGTTTGATAGAGTAAATTGGGAAAAACTAATGAGTATATTGAAGTAAATAGGAATAGATTATAGGCACAGGAGGCTAATGCGCAACCTGTACATGTCTCAGACTGCGCAGGTGCGAGTTGGGAACAGGGAGTCCGGATGGGCGGTGTTAGGAAGAGGCATAAGTTATGGTTGCCCATTATCACCGTTGTTGTTCAACTTACATCTGGAGGAAATGATTACAGAGGCATGGGAAGAACTGGAGGTAGGAATGAAGTCAGCGGGGAATTTGTAAAATCAGTTACGTTTTTCTGATGAAGAAGCTCTAATTTGTCTTAATAAAACTCAGTGCGATAGACAATCAATTTTAATGAAACAAAGGTCATGCGATTTTCTAGAAAGAAAAAGGCTAAATTAAACAATAAAATAGGAGGGCAAAAACTAGAGCAGGTAGAACAGTTCAAGTATCTCGGAAGTGTTTTTGACCAACACGGTCAAAGTACTAGGGACGTAAGGAGAAGAATTGCGCTAGGCAAAGAGGCTTTCACAAGGAGGAGGGAGTTGATGACAAGGATGTTGAGTAAGGATATTAAGACAAGACTTGTCAAAACGTTGACATGGAGCGTAGCTAAGTATGGTGCAGAAACGTGGTCATTGAAGCAGGAGGATAGATGTAGACTGGAGGCTTTTGAAATGTTGGTTGGAGAAGAATGGAGAAGGTGAAATGGACAGAGATGAAAACAAATGAGGAAGTACTTGGTATGATGGGCGAAGAGAGGGGTTTGTTGGGATAAATCCTATGTAGGCAGGAAAAGTGGATGAAGGGGGTATTGACGTGCAGTGGAATGCTGAAAACTGTAATAGAGGGGAGAATGTTAGGCAAACGAGGAAAGGGCAGGAACAGGATAGGGATGTTGGACCGGATGAAGGAAGGAAGTACTCAGAGATGAAGAGGGACCTTATGTAAAGTAGGATGCTGGATTGTGTTTTTAAATGTAGTTGTGATAGTCCAGGGGTAGAGCATTGAACTACTGACCGGTCGGCCCGGGTTCGATTTCCAGGGAAGCCACTTTGACCACCTCAGCTCCACCCAAGCTATACGATTTTTTAGGTATCAGATTAGGTACACACACACATATGCACACATATACTGTATTCACATCTTCTTTTTGAAGGAATTCATTTACTTGGAAAATCAATGGGAGTGTCATTATTTACCAACGAATAAAAAAAATACCAACTAACATTTGCCTAATGGGAAGAAGGCCATTGTGTGAATTGTATATTTATCATTTAAGCCCTTTGATTAAATGTCAATAATGACAATACTATTGCTTCTAATGGGTTCAACACCATCCAATAAGAGTTAAAATAAAACACACACAGCAATTCCATCTGAATATTTGGTTCCCTCCAACATTTATCTGAATCTTAAACAGAAGCAAATACAGTTTCAGTTACATGATTCATTCACATACAATTAATCACATTCTGGTAATTCACTATTGTCCATATCCTCATACATCCAACCATAACAAATGCTACGGATATGCATAGGCAGGATTTCATTACACTAGTCCCAAGGACATTTTGAATTAGGTATAATTTATGGTCTGCCACCAGAAATTGCCTGGCAGTCTGCCACCATCATTGGACACAAATTTATACATACTACATTTAATAACCAAGGCAGTTTTTAGTCAGTCATGAATAATTATTGATTGGGCCTATTACTACCCTGGCAAGAATTTATGGGTCAAAAGGTGAAGAAAGGCTATGCGTCACTGGCATTAGTCATAACAACACTAATTACGAACTATGGGAATGAAAATTTATTAAGTGATACTTACCATTCTTCTTCTTTTTTCTTATCTTCAATTTCCTTTAGTTTTCTTTCTTCCTCTTCTTTCAACATTTTCCTCTCCAGCAGGATCTTTTCTCTCTCCAAAGCCCTTTTTCTGATAGATTCGTCACTCAAATGCTTAGTTTTGTCAAAATCAACCTTAAAGATCAATGTTATTTTGAAAATAAAAATACACAAGAAACTATTAATGAAATCATCTAAATGAAAATAATGAATGATTCTTTATAACCAATAAATCAAACATCAAAATTGATGCAACAGGGACCTTAATGGCTGTGAATTTTTATTTTTTTTATTTCTAACAGCAGAAATATAAACTATTAAATGTAAAATTGTGCTATTATATCACTTCGAAGCATTATAGGTTTGAGGTTTTCACATGATTATCACTCATTCCACAAAAAGAAAAATAATTAATGACAAAAGGAATGCATGCAATCAGAAGTGTTATGCCATGCTCTTAGTCCTGAAAACAATGGCGATTTGAACAACTAAAACGGATAATAATATTATTATCAAATTTTAAAAAGTTAAAATTACAAAATTGATCCCCTCAATTGTGCATTGAACTTACCGTATGGTAGAAATATTTTAAGTAGAAGTATTTAAGTGAAATAAAATGTTTGTTTATTAACAAATAACGTTTACCTTTATGTTAGCCGTCCAAGCTTTGTCACCATCCTTAAATAGCAGTTTCATGCCTTTTAAAGCTGTCATTGCTTTCACAAAGCATACGTATTCCTTGAATTGCACATATCCCTCGAATGAATGATCTTGCCCAAAATAGAATGTACTGATTCCGGATGTATTTTTCATTTCGTTTCTCAAGGGATCCAGCATAGGAATATCGACTACCCTAACTTCCCCAAATGCCTCGAAAACCTTCTTGAAAATATAGTCGCTTGGCATGTCTCTGCCATCGGACTTGCTTAATTTATCAGTGAACCACTTACTGGGCAAATTACAAATATGAACGGTATCTGGACGTTCTCCAGGTTTAATGTCATTCATGTGCTTGGAATCTCTGAAATAGGAATCCCACATATGCCTCGTAGGGTATGGAATTTTGGCTTCAGCTGCTCGAACCTTCAAAACATCAGTAAATCCGCTCAACTTTATTGTCCTAGAATCAAGTTTGCTCAATAAATTGGGAATTTTACCTCTATTATCAATTTCTGCTTCTAATCGTACAAATTCTAAGGTGCTTTTGGATACTTTCAGCGACGAAAATTCATCAGGTTTGATTATATTCCTCACCTTCTCCATCACTTCCCAATTAGAAATACTCTTCCCAGGTACCTTTAAAAGTGGTAACTGCACTGATATATTCAACCTAGCAATAGGCTTCAAGTATAAATTTTGGGGCAGAAAGAGCTCAATGGCATCACTGGTGTCAAAACATGCCTGGTAAACATTCATCTTCACGAAAAAATTCTCAACGAAATGAAAAATTATATTTCTTCCTTTCCGGAGATACACAAATCCACACTACCTAAAATTAATCCACTACGGGGAAATTCATACTTGATTTCACCACTAGTCTTTCACCAAAGTTTAAGTCGACACTTTTTCTTCTGAAAGTACTGAATTACAATTACGCCCCAATTTCACAAACAAAAAACAACGGTAGGAGTGCGCCTTATGCTGAGCAACTTGAAGAGTGCATGTAACTGCAGCTAGGCAACCCGGAAGGCGTTCATCTCCACAGCGCCATGTTCAGAAGGTAAAACGTAAAAATACTCGACTGAATTGGGTGACATCCGTCACATCGTGCAAAGCCAATTACTATCGAGTAAGATAGTACCTTGCATTAAGGTAGTATGCTTTCCAAATTACTTGCCGGAGATACTGCATTTCCATGTTGACGAAGGAACAGATCATGGATAACAATTATAAAATGAAAACTTTTTAATTTAACTTCATTTCCAGGCAACTCTAAAAAACGAAGAACAAATAAATTTGAAACAATGGGTTTACAATTATTGATCAAGTTCATTAATGGTGGATGTAGGATTCATTCGGGAGAGGAATAATTTCTGAATGAAAAATAAAATTTTTGCGTTTCTTATGCGTTGTTAATATTCATGTAGAAAAATAAACTAAAAATTACACAATCCTTGGCTTTTGATATAAAGCACGGATCGATGGTAAGAAAGAGGGATTGTGTTTTCAGGATATCATTTTGGTAGACATTCAAGCAGTTTCGTTGTTTCTTATTGTCTTAAGAACGAAAAAAGGGATTAGTAAGTATTATAACAGAGAATGAGCGATGTTGATTTTATAAAATTGGGGTTTGAGGAAGGAAAATGAGCGTATATCTGAGACTATAGATTTTGTTATAAAGAGGAATGCTGAAATTACCCTGTAAAAAGGGGATAGGAAGACGAAGAGGCGCCATAAACATTTTGGGCTCGCCGAAGAAATGCGAAAAAGTCAGAGAAGTGGATGAAGAATAATAAATTGAGAGGAAATGAGTTTTTTAAACCGAGATAAGAGAAAAAATTGTGTTTGATAAAAATAATGGATATTTTGAACAGAAAAATGATAACCAACAAGTAAGTATTAAATATAGTGGGGGAGTTTAGGGGATTTTTGGGAGAAATTGAGATGAGCCAGGAAAGATTAATGCAGAATATTTGATTGGCAATGGAATCTTGCAATCTGTGATAGAGGAGAGGCTTGTTTAACAAGCGGGAAAGGGGCAGGAATACGAACGACATGTTGAAGAAATGCGTAGTGTAGTGTTAGACGTCAGGTTGTGTTTTCATCAGGAGAGGCAAGTGAATGTATCGCCGCACGTCGTATAGGCTGTGTTCATGATTAACTGGTATATTATCGATAATAATAATATTCTGAAACTTTCTATCATCCCCATCGTGTGATGCAAAGATTTAGGCGTCGAAGAAGGATATCAAGCACGGTAAACAATATTTATGTCATGCGCAAATTCTTGAGAAGCCCGCAAATATGCTTTAGTTCCGCGTCAAAGACTTATTCGAAATGACATCAAATGGTTGACCCACCTATTGCTAAATATATAATAAATTCAATACCACCGCCTCAAGGAACGAGAGTTTTTTTTTGATAGCGTTCAGAAATTTCGGAGTGGATTAATTAGCCATCTCACCCCCTATGAGATGAGCGTAAGATGAAGTTACAGCCCATCCCCCGATTTAAATAACATGGCCAATTCCAAAGAAACTGCGGGAGATGCCGCAACAGTAACTTTTAACGGAGTCATCCGCTAAACATAGCCAATCATTATGTTTGGCTCCATAAGACGGCTTAGCATAATATTTTAACTCTGTGGCCTTAAAAACCGTTTCAAATGTGCATGTCAACCTTTGCAATGTGGTCGCAAATGCTATTTCAGCGAAATTTGGAATGGCGAAGATCATGGAGTAAAAAACAATTGACCACCCTCGAGTTTCAAAAATTCTTACCGAAACCGATCTAAAGTACTGAATTTTAGCTTCAGGACAACAAGGTCAAAACATTTTACAATTGACTCCATAGTTGGGCACTAGATCGTGGCTCCTACGCCTGTCGAACACTAGCTCCTAACCTCCCTACAAAATCAATATCATCTCTGGGCCGTCTCTATCGAAACCCTGACATCATAGGCGAAGTGAGTACGAACGTTGAAACCTGTTTTGTTTTATGGATGCCCGGATAGGAACATTATCCCTACTACCAACCTATCCAGTTACCAAGGGAGTCGTGTTGCATTGCGATAAGTGGTGGAGTGCGTGCATGAAGGGAATATCTACAGGTAAGAGGTGACATTACTCAATCTCATTCGTATAAGCAACCGAGTTACAGCAGGAAAATTGTATCAAACCATAAACAGGTTATGACAGGGTTGAAAATTATGAGCCCCTCCCCACAAAAATTAAATAATAAAGAATTTTGCTGGTCTAATATTAGAAATTAACCCCCACCTATTTTGGCTTTTTTAATTGAAGAAGTGTATGCCCCCCTTTTACTTTTTGCCTAAGCAGACACGATCGGAGATTCCAACCATGCACCAAAAATTGTGATCGGCCACGTATCCAAGATGTCTTAATGCAATTGACAATAGGGGTTCTAAGAGCGGTCGATATAGACCCCCACGGGTGGATATAACATTTTGAGGGGCCTAAGGAAAAAAGTATATTAAAATTACTGATAAAATAAATACCGAAATATCAGACATTATATTTTTCATTTCAACGTCATGTATCAGTCGACGTGATAGCTTGACAAATATATGTATTTTCAGCCAAAGTCAAATCGTTGACGTTCTCCTTTTGTTTAATTTTAAAACACTACTTACAAGACAATCTTCAAATTTAATCTAAAGCAAATGTTTTTAAAATATTTCTCATGTCAAATTATACCAGCGTCTTATTTTGCTAGTCGTATGATAATTACGAATTGGCAAACAGAGGGCATCGCTAAAATGTTTAGTCATTCTTGAAAGGTTTGACGTCCAGAAACGTTTTGGTACACCTGATTTAAAGAATAATCGTTTGCATAATGCTTGGGTCCACCATTACTATTCTACAGATGTGAGACATGGGTGGTAGGAACATCAAACATAAAATAAAATCGTAGGCGATGGAAATGTGGTCCTATTGAAGGATGTCGAAAATAAAATGGAGAGAGAGAGTAGTGTATGAATGAATTCTTTGAAGAGTGGGTGAAGAAAAAAGCCTATAGAGGGAACTTACGAAGAAGAGGGAAATTCATAGGGCATATCCTGAGACACGATCGTTTACTGAAAATCGCAATTGAAGGAAAAAGAGGGGAAGAATTACAGAGGGAAGCCGAGCATTAACGACAAGAAGTTGGTGATTGGAAATTCCGGTGCAAGGAGCTTATAAGAGACTGAAGAGATTGGCAGGGAACAGGACAGTTTGGAGAGCTGCTACAAACCAATCCTCGGATGGTCAACCCGCAATGATGATTATCTTTTGTAAGTAAGTCGTTCTCATATCGATCAGTTCATTTGTTCTGAATCATCTCGCCCTCTTGACCCCACCCATACCTCTGGGTCTAAGCCTTTTGGTAATGTGCGGAGAAAAGGCTGCTGTTATTATGACCACATATCCCCTTTAATTTCCCTGTGATCTCGCATATGTGTATAAAATACTGTGAACATTGGAGCCACATTTAGGTAACGTTAAATATTCAAACTTGGAGTGACTGTGAGGGGTCGGAATTTTATCGGAAGATCGACTCTTCCGAAGTGTTTCCTCCTGTATCTACTCAGCTATTGATCTGCAATTCAACTTCACGGCAGGGCAAATGGCTGCAAATCCGGCTCTGAAGTCGAATTATGCCAATGAGTGAGAGAATGATTTTCGGCAACCCTAATAAGCCCATTGATACAGAAATCCAAAGGAATGGCAGGTAAATAGTATATTATGCATTTTCAGTCATATTTTAAAATTGTTTTCGATATAATGGGTATGTGCACATCCCATGTATCTTGCACTTCGTTATCAATAAAAAGGGATCCCATATCGCAATTTCATATCGTAGTAGTAGTTTTTATGGGATGCGACTGACAGCTAAGGTCATTTGCACCATTAGGGATGGATAGGAAAGGAAGGGTGGAGAGAAACCCGGCGTCGGCATTAGCCTACTCTTGTGAAAAGGCGCCAAGCGGTCCCAGTTTAACGTCCCATCCGATGGAAGTCGTACTCACTCAAAGTGCTCTCCACTACGCACCTCAAGTAGGGATCAGGAAACCACTGAAAAATATTCGTTGTCTCCAGGATTTAAACCCGGGCCCTCTCGGTGGGAAGCCATCGCACCATCCCGATCCCCCATCGGCATATTGTCCGAGAAATAATGGAAGTAGTAATTTGGGTGTTGGTAATAGCAATTTAGATGGTACTTTTGCGTCTATGGTAAGGTCAACTAAAACACACATACAAGACTTCCTGAGGACATGAAAGAAACAATATAATTATCCAATATGTGGTAATTTTACGACTAACACCATACTTTGAAGTGCACAACGCCTAAAAAGGTACAAAATAATTTTAGCCAAAGGTCAAAGGGTCAACTATAAAAAATTTATTCTCGAAACATTAAAACAATCATAATGGATCGGGAAGACACTAAAAAGAGTAATGTGTTCACAATATTTGAGAGGCCTCATCTTCAGGCGGCTCTGAAATCAGGGTAAATTATTTCATATAATCTAATATGTTCACCATAGCATCTTTTAAGCATTTGTCATCGACTGGGATAATTACAAGATGGGCTTCACGAGTTATTTTTTGCATAATGCCTCCTAAAATTTGTCAATTTCAACATGGACCACTGCCTATTAGCAACCAATAAACGTTCATTAGAATAGGAAAAAAATGCTATAGATTTTATGAGATACCCAAAATTATTTTATTAAATAACTTGTTATTCCCTGATGAAATTAACCCAATTAAATGCATACATAAATATCTGTGGGTTTTACTGTCATTTCATTTTGAATAATTGAACATTTGCAGTATTACGCAGTCATTGGAAAAAGAAAACATACTTCGCATATGCTTACAGCAGTCGAAGGACTTTAAATAAAATAAAAGAAAAATATACGAGTAATTATATGATATTTTTTCATTCGGAAGTAAAATGTACTCTCAAAGTCACAATTTTTAAGTATATAATGCAGATTTATTTAAAAAATGAAATGCATGACGAGTAGAGCTGATATCATTTTACAACCTCACACAAGTATCATTACGTAGAAGTAGTCTAAAGGGATCCGGTAGGTTTTTGTTGGGTCCAGGCACTTCAATGGACTGCACTCTTTAGGTCCTAAATGACATGGCATAAAATCCCCTTAACCCCATACTACTTATTACAATAACTATTACAATTCTTTTGTTTTGGATGATAATAAATTAATATCCATCGTGATCTGCCGCATAAGTAGTGAAGTAACTTTTCTACACACTAAGGCGTAATATATAAGGAATACATTATGCCATAAAAGGGACTGTGAAGAAAATACCCCTCGGATACTAAGTCTGTGATGACAAAAGCGGAAAAGAGCCCTCTTCGCTCCGAAGGTCATCACATCCCATGCGTCGGCTCAAACACAGCCATGCTAGAACTCCTCTTCCTTCAACTCAACATGACACTAAGCAGCTAAGAGCAGCAGGAAGGTTGCCGGTGACCCGGAAGATATGATATCACTCCGAAATTGGTTGTAATGGTGACCTAAAGACGAAACCAAATGAATCACTGCACCTGACATTGCCAGTAGTTTTATACTACGCTATTCTCTAGTCATTAGGGAGGTAACCGACAGCTGATCCATTTCGTAATTCGGAATGATGGGTAATTTGCAAGGGGTAGGAATGTTCAGGGTATGGGAGAAGGGTGTAGATAAACCCGGATTCGATATTAGCCTACTCTTCAGATTAGTCATTGGAAGGTGAACGATGAAACATGATGCGTCAAACTCGTCAGTTCATGTGCTACGTGTATTTCCAGTATTTTTCTTAAATTAAGTCAATTTAGATCAAAAGAAAAGCAGGATGTGGGTACAAGCCATTCAAGGAATGTTCATTCCAGCTGAAAAGTAAAATTTCCAGAAATCACTTATAATAATGGTGATAAAATGTTACGCTTATCATTATGTCGAATCACAGGTTATTTAGCATTTAATTGAACCAATAAGAAGAGAAATTTCGATGAGAGTGGCTTTTAAAGGCTCTCAAAACACTCGCAGTGGATAAAAAATCCAAGAACCACAGGAAAACCTCCGCGATATAAGTAGCTACCATTATGCAGGCAAGCGTTGTTGAGCAGCTTGGTAAAAAAGCAGCAGTTTGAAGCTTGCGGCACTTAAAAGAAAATATTCGAAACCATTCCACTCTTAGCTGGATAAAATTTAACTACGAGAGGAATTGTAGAATAAAACTTGTATTTCATACAGTAGTAGTATTTTAAAAATGATGTTGCCCTCCAGAGATGATACGAAATGGTAGTCTTGTGCCCCGAGAAATTAAGTCATAGATGCCAAATACCGTTTAAATGCGCAGAATCCTCGTATCTCAGAAAATAAGGAAGAAAAGTGACATTGTAGTGGACAAGAATTGACATATTTCTTGCTTGGAGCAAGCTTTTTTCAGCACTCGCTGTGCTGACGCGATTTTCAGCAGCATGGACTAATGAAAGGGAATCTGCTGATAAAATGACCTTTTATCGTAAAGGACGTTCTCATTACGCTTGATTAGGAATGGAAAACCTTCGCGGACAATGCAATGAAAACTTAACACATATGACCAGAAGTTTAAAGACACATTATCAGAAAGTTTTCACTCTAATACCGAGGTTAAATAAATTATAATAGCTACAAAAATAAATTCTCTGCGTATTTTCTTCACTGCATGTGCCGTTGGCACAGTACTCATCCAGGTATTTGGCATCTGTTTTTAATTACAGGGAGGTATTTAATTTTGATTACTGCAACTCGAGGTTCACCAAATAGTCATTATTGATTTCGCACACTTCGAAGAGATATCTACACCCATTTTGTTCCAGAACGTGAGTAATGCAAGTCTCAGTGATTCAAAGACTCAACCATAGTCCTAGGAAACTACACCGTGATACTCGATTTATTGAAGAGCTTCTCAAAAGGGTTGGGTACTAAGGTGTGCTAAATTTTCAATCAGTTGTAGTCATGCTACACTCGGTTTTTGATGAATTATTACGCCAGTTTGTTCAAATATTTTCGGAAACTAACGAAATATTGCAAGTTTCCAAAATAGACTATTTCTTGGGCGAATCCTAATATAGAGTACTTAGTGGCAACGATGAAAGTAAAAAAAAATGTGTCATTTGGAGCAAGTACAGTTGGGGTTTTCCAGAGGATTTTTGTAAAAATTTAATCGTCGCCTCGTCGTGTGAATCTTAATCGTCAACTTGAAAATTCCGTTTCCAAGAGTTTCATTTTCCCCTATCAAGTTAACGCCACTGGACTTATGCATGAATTTGGTTCACGGCCAGGTAAATCATCACTGCGCAGCAAAAAAGAGCTCGCGGCTGATTGTAAGTCGCTTCATTGCAAACGATAGAGTGCATCGGTCTTAAGGGCGGAGAGTCGTCATCGTTCAAATCAACGAGTAAAAAACGCATCGTTGTATTCTATTCTCTCGGGAATCTCTGGAAAGCAATTAAATGAGGCGTAAAGGACAAACCACAATAAACCTCCAATATTCTGGTGTGAAATAGACTTGAGATGCTCTCAAGGCCAGAGCGATAATGAACAATGGGGAAATAGAAAACAGTCAGTAATGGATGGGTCATACTGCAATTCTTCCATCATATTTCACGGTGACGGCCGCGTGGTTTTATGAGGAACAATAAGCACTGCTGCACTTCGAAGCCCTGCTTAATAGTACATTTAACGCTCCAACCGATTGCATTGAGCTGAACCATTTTTCTCTATCATGTCATGTGGTCCAAAGAATTTTGTTTCCCGCCCCCACCATCTCTCTAATTAATGGTTCTCTCCTTTATCACAGTCCTCACGCCGTATGTCATCTGAATAAATTTCCCTATTTCTTGCATACACTTGGAATACTTACATCGAATTTCTCGCAGCAACATTATATCTTTCCATATCATACGGAAAGTAAAACAAAGCACTTAAACGTGTTCTGTTTCCCATTCCGTCAATGTTTTCTTTACCATTCTTCTCCGTGCTCATGCCGCTAAGGATTCCAAACTACCCTTACCTTTCCTCCCCAACGACAAAGTGTCGTAAGCATACAATGCTAAGCTCCATCTATATTTTTAGACTTGAGCAATAGTATTCCATAAATTAAACCATAGTGAGTATACATTAGTATAATATAGGATGGAGTTGTCGGATAAAATAAGACTGGAAGCAATGAAAATGTGTTACTACCTAAGAATGATGAAAGTAAAACGAATAGATACATTAAAAAGTGAATAAATACTCAAAAGAGTGGATGACGACGGAATTCTATGGTAGCGGACACATGATAGCTTACTGAATGTCTCACTGAAGGAAATAATAGAGGAAAAGAACCTCAGAAGAAGGTCAAGGATGAACCACGAAATCGAGCATATCGGTGAAGGAGCGATGAGGAAATAAAAAGATGGCAAATGGGTTTGGAAGAGATGCCATAAACTAATCCTTATATGGATAACTCATTATGATATTATTTACACATACACACACGCATATAAAAATATAAATAAATAAATAAATAAATAAATAAATAAATAAATAAATAAATAAATAAATAAATAAATAAATAAATAAATAAATAAATAAATAAATAAATAAATAAATAAATAAATAAATAAATAAATAAATAAATAAATAAATAAATAAATAAATAAATAAATAAATAAATAAATAAATAAATAAATAAATAAATAAATAAATAAATATATATATATATATATATATATATATATATATATAATGGGCTGACACAATATAACACACATAGAATAGAATAGCAACATTTAAAAGGACACTCACACGGTAAATTGTTCGAGCTTTCGGCCCTCTCAGAGGCCCTCTTCAATTTACCGTGTGAGTGTCCTTTTAAATGTTGCTACAAGGATGCATATTCTAGGAAGTCTGATGTGGTGGTTTCCCGTTGCCTTCCACATAGCAGTACTGCGGCCGTTATCATGAACTCTCGCCCCCAGCTGTGGCAGCTGATGCCGGGGCGACCCGCTTGGTCTGCGCCACCAGTGCCTGATGGTGAAACTGCTGCCTTTCACCATGGGCTCAGGGGTTCTATTTTTCTCGTTGCCTCGTTCCGAAATACCATTATTGTGGTTTTTCTATTCATGTGCGGTTTCTTCGTTCCGAAAAATCAATAACAAATTTTTTCTAAGCTGAAAAATTTCCGCCAGTGACGGGATTTAAACCAGCGACCTTGGACCCCACAGGCCGACACGCTGCCTCTGCTCTACCCCCGCCCCCTATATACTATACAAGGTCCATACAATAAGTATCGTGACTGGTTCGCTGTAGCCTCAACGGAGCGGTGGATGGGGGTCCGACCGGGCGGCTTAGTATAGGGGTCCCCCACCACTCAGGCGCACTTTAGTTCAGTCGCCTCCGGGCATGCGTTGAGACAGGAGGTGGATTTTTGTGACGTGTGATTGTTTCTGGTGTCGTCGTGCCAGCATGGAGCGCAACGTCGAGCAACGCTACGCTGTGAAGTTTTGCGTTAAACTCAGGAAATCTGCGTCGGAGACCCTTGAACTCATTAAACAGGGTTATGGGGATGATGCCTTAAGCAGCACAAGAGTTTTGGAGTGGCGAAAAATGTTTAAGGAAGGCCGGGAGCTCGTTGAAGACGAGCACCGCGTCGGACGCCCGACGACCGCTCGAACCGATGCTCAGGTGGCCAAAGTGAAAAACGTTTTGGATTCTGACAGGCGTTTAACCATTGCCCTTATCAGTGAGGAGACCGGCCTTTCAGTCGGAACCGTCCACACCATTGTAACAGAGGATCTTGCGATGAGGAAAGTGTGCGCGAAGCTGGTGCCGAAAGTCTTGAGCGAGGAACAAAAACTGTCGCAGGTGGAAATTTCGCGAGAAATTTTGGACTGCGTCCAGGAAGATGAAGATTTTCTCGACAACGTTATTACCTCAAAGGATAGCTCAAAAGGATCTCAAAGGATATCGGCTCGACTCCATCGAGGCGGTTCAAACGGCGACGGCAAAGGCCCTCAATAGTATTCCGGAAACAGACTTCCAGCGGGCTTTTGACTAGTGGCAGACGCGCCGAACTAAATGTATCGATGCACGAGGAATGTATTTTGAAGATAATTAAATAATTGTAATGATAACTGCAATAAATTTCGATTTTTGGTTTTGGAACCAGTCCCAATACTTATTGTACAGACCCTGTATGTATATGTATATATATATATATATATATATATATATATATATATATATATATATATATATATATATATATATATATATATATATATATATATACAGGGTCTGTACAATGAGTATTGGGACTGGTTCCAAAAATCGAAATTTATTGCAGTTATCATTACAATTACTTAATTTTCTTCAAAATACATTCCTCGTGCATCGATACATTTAGTTCGGCGCGTCTGCCACAATATATATATATATATATATATATATATATATATACTCATTCACATGGAAATAGATATAAGGAAAAGGGATAGGGACACATTTTAAGGACGAACACAGTAGAGGTGATGAACAAAGATTGAGATAGCGATCGGCCTTGCACCAGCACATAGCGACTGTCGTCCAATCCAAACACAGCCAATTGATAAAAGCACCGAAGAAGGGGAGGGCGTCGGGGGTATCAAGTTCCAAGCTCCGTTCATCCATGCAAGGTTCACTTTAGTTCGTCACCATGGAGAAAGACGCATCAGAGGGAAAACTCACTCCGCAGATCATGACTTGCATTACCGACTCGGCCCGCGGTATGGGACTGCATGGGCATATCCAATTGGACATCAAGTTGGGTACCAGCGACGGAGACAACTACCTGGGGGTCGTCTATAGCGTGAAGGTGACGGGACAGTCGGGCGTGGACGGCGACGGGGATAGCCGGGAGGCCCGCTTCGTCCTCAAGATGATGCATCCGGACCCAGTCGCCAGGAAATCCCTTCAGAGCGTCAATCTTTTCGCCAACGAAATCAAGTTGTACTCCCGGATCATTCCGGCCTTCAGGGACTTCCAGATACGGCGCCGTGGGAGAGAGGCGGAGGACCTCCTCGCATTCGTCCCCAGGTGCTTCGCCGCAGAAGGGGACGGCGCGAGCGACTTCATTCTCATGGAGGATCTGAAGGCGTCCGGATTCTTGATGGGCGACCGAAGGAAGGGAATGGACCGAGATGAATCGACGCTCGCCATGAGGGCCTTGGGACGTCTGCACGCTTTCTCCTATGCCATGAAAGAGGAGGAACCGGACGCCTTCGGGGCTCTCTCGGAGGGCATCGTGCACGCGTTCTTTGTGCCGGAGAAGAGAGAGATGTACCATGAAAGCTTCCAGAAGATAGGTCACACGGCATTGGAGGCAGTGAGAATTCACTCCCCGGGATCCGCGAAATATCTGGAGCGCTGGATCTCTAAGGGCTATGTCGACGGCCTTACGGAGATTTGTCAAATGAAAGAACCCCTCTCCGTCATCAACCACGGTGACGTGTGGATGAACAACGTGCTCTTCCGAGGAACCCCTGCCCGGGAGATCATGCTTCTGGACTACCAGCTAATACAGTACCACTCGCCAGCCATTGACGTACTCTACGTTCTATACTCGTCCTTGAAGAAGTCCATCAGGGATGAGATCTACGAAGACCTCTTGATGGAATACCATAAAGCCTTGAGTTCAACACTTCGCGAATTGGGGGTCCGTGACGATATCCTCTCAATGGAAACCTTAAAAGATCATTTTAAAAAGTACGCAGGGTACGGGTTAGGCCTCTGTTTATTTTTAATCCCAATCTTCTACGGAGAGGTTACGGAAGAAATTGTTAATGTAGGCCACGGTGATAGTGTGAGTAAAATGGCATGTAACCACAGTGTGTATATGAAAAGCGAGGAAATTCAGTTGATGATAGCTGATTTAGTGGACGAATTCGTTCAAAGAGGTTATTTCGAGGAATGAATTAATTGTGAGCTATCAATGTCATGATTTGTGGTCAGTGTCCAAGTCGCGAATTTTGTATTGTTTTACGGAAGGATGATGCGGCTTCATTGTCACATAGCGCAAATTGATTTCTGAGAGCTGGTACCATTACCGATGGCTTCTGAAGCTCAACTTTACCTAGGAAGTAAGGAGAAACTAAACTTACATAAGATATAAGTACAAAATTAGCGATTTGACAACCAATGTCGCGCAGCCCAGTAACCATTAAGTAAAAGCAGACGAAGGAAGTTAGTTAAAGGCCATGAGTGAGCATCAGTCAGCATGAAGCCGATGGCTGTTGTTATATAATACATATTTTACTTATTTTATGGATCATATCGTATATATTGTAATCATATCATTTGTATTTAGTGAAGCAAAAGCAGCAATAAATTTACAAGTGTTTTCTTATGAAGTAAATGAGGATATTGATCTTTATTGAGGATTTATATTGAGCGATGGTCATTAAATATAACATTTAAAATATCATATTATGACGGATGTGGAAATTCATCTAACAATAAATACATTTTATATATTCAATTGTTCCGGCTCAACTTTGTGGAAATTCATGCTAATTAAATGAAGAATACAATGTATCTTTCCACTGTCCTTTATTCACGTACAACTAGTTTCAATGCTCAAGCGTCATCATCAGGTACTTGGTTTGATTAATCTTTGAATGTGTACAATTTTTAGGCACTTGAAAAACCATTGCAATATAAGTGCTATCCAAAAAAATATAAGGCTATATTTTCAAGTGCTCGGAAGTGAAAACTTGAAAATAAAAAACTATTTCGCAGCCATACAGAGTTGGCCTAAGCACACTGACTTATATGGGCGTTGCTTGCATAAGGTTTTAAAGTGTTTTATCAAAAGAATGTCGTGCTCCTTAGAAAGTTCATTATTATCCGTTAAAAGGAAGGTAGAATGTAGACGTATACCTATTGCAAAACTACTTTTTGTGTGTTCTGATACAATATAAAATAAACATGCACAAAGAATTAAAAATGTATTTTAGTGAGCATGATAAATGGAACTTCTTTTACATTTTCGTACTTCTAATGTAAACCACATTACGCTGCGGATCACGCTGTGACCAATGTTTTGGCATATACTGTTGAACATGAAATGCCTTATATAATATGTCCTTGCGGGTGATTAGTATGTGCGAATTTTGAAATGACCTGCTATCCTTGAATGGGTAATGGTATTTTCAAACTCAGTGATGTCCCGGGCTGAGGTTAAGGACAAGGTAAGGCGTTTGGATTCTGAGGAAAGAACTGATCAGCGTGATACCTTTGCCATAAATACCTTACTGCGTGAAAATTTGGATAAATATTAATGGACATACCCAAAAAAGGTTACACATAACCATTAAAATTCATTTTGGGAGTTGTTATTGACCTTACTGAAGATGTGATGCACATTGAAACTTGTAAAAGGCGGAATCAGCACAAAATGAAAACCTACTAAAGCTGGAAGTGTAAATATCATGATATATAATGGATGCTTTATTCTCAAATCGTCTCCGAAAAAAAGAATACATGTAATGCGAACGGGAAGCATTTATTATGCCAATGAATTAGTAGAATTCCAATCCCATGAAAGCGAAGATCAAATTTCAGACAAATTTGTCGGGTTTGGATTTATTTAAGGTTCTAGACCTATCTGCGATTCTTTTTTTTATGTCCTCCTTTTTTGACCATTATATAGACCAATTCTTTTTTTAGAAGACAACTTCTTTGTTCTAAAAATTGGTCTTTCGGGTTTTTAATTTTTGCGAGGGCATCTGCTGTCATTGTTTTAACCTATCTAAGATGGAGGACCGGCATACCTTTCAAAAATCATGTAGTCTCATGCGATTACACCTTTGGCAGGTTTTACTGCGCATATTTCAACAAACAATGGAGAAAGAATTTAGATATTTGTATAGCGGGTTATATAATCATTAGGATACTTGTACGTGAACAAGGTGTTGATTGGTTATATGTTGGCTGTTCGAAAATAAGCCATCATATTTTTTTTATTCGCATTAATTATGATGTTAAAAATATTTTTGTGATATTTTTATATTTATGTGTAATGTATATGGGGTAGAAGTTTCATTAATTGACCTAAGTAGTACGTCAGCGGCAATCATTGGAATTTGAAACATGATTTGTTCACCTACAGAAGTTTCTGATGATGAGAAACATTTCAACTGCGTTCCTTCCCATCGAGGAACAGGAAAATGTCACATTGGGACAGGTCTGGGCTATATGAAGAATAAGGGACACTTCAGATTGATTATTAAATACATGTACAATTTTTCCAATACTAACTTTGATGTGCGCCTACTGTGGCCAAAGCCCGCTCCGCAGAGCGAAGACAATTCAAATCTCCCGGCAGCGGAGAATATTCCCCTCCACCCGCGCTCCGATGCAATAGGGGGAGAGTCTGCCACGTGGAGAGCGCGACGTCACAATGTCACGTGGTCTCCCCTCCCCCGGAGTCCCCTCAGCGCTCGCCCATTGGCTACCGCCAGGGCATGTGAGCGATACGTCACAATGTCACGTGGTCTCCCCTCCCCCGGAGTCCCCTCAGCGCTCGCCCATTGGCTACCGCCCGGGCCAGGGCAGGTATATAAGGAGGGACCTGAGACCCGAACAGACAGAACGGGGTGGGAGTCCCAAGGGAGCCAGCGCAGTGAGAACATCCTCGCTCTCCCAAAGCTACCTGTTGGCGCAGTGAGGATATCCTCGCCTCAGGTGCACTCTCCCTCTCCCCCCCCCCCAAACGCTACCTGGTGGCGCAGCGAGGAAATCCTCGCCCCCAGGCTTTTCGCTCACCAGGACCAAAGCAACCGGACGGATGCCGCGTCCACCGCGCCGCCTCCCAGCGCCAACCGAGCTCGACGCCGCACGAAGGACCGACCCGCCGCGACGCCGCCCCGCCGCTCCGACACTCGACCACCAGCACCTCCGACGACAACCCCGGGATCATCGCCGACCCGCGAGGACTACCGGACCTGGTTGGCCGAGGCCGCCCACCCCGCAGTACCGCCTCCGGCCCCTGGACTCTCCAAGGACGCCCTACGCAGAGGTGCCGAGGCTGCCCCTATTTGGCTCGCCGGACCGTCGGGCTCCCGCGACCAGCCAGAAGCCGGACAGGACCCCGGCCGCCATCCAGCTGCTGGAGCTGCACCGGACTCCACGCGCCCTTCAGGCAAACGACACTCGACCTTCTCCCTGGGAGAAAGTCCCCTTTACTGTAATCCTGTACTGGACGGAATAAACGCCCTTCGGGGTAATCAACGGAACGGCAGGGAAGTTTATTTTCTCCAGCAACCCCAGCCCTTGCCTGGGCAGAATGCTCACTCGCTCTCGCGTTTCGGGGCGGGTCGCACAGCCAACCCCGGTCGCCAGCGACGCGACAATTGGCGCCCAACTAACGGGGACTACGACTAGCTGCATGGAGAGCAGCTGGGATCCACAGGCCCCTCTGACTGACGACGCCCGGCAACCAGCGACTAGTGTCCCACAGACCCCACCGAGGGACGACGCCTCTACTTCGGCAGGCGAGATGGACAACGGTCGCGGAAATCCACCAGACACCCAGTCGGTCGACACCGAACAGGGAGACGTTTCCACCATGGCGACTCAGCCCATCAATGGAACACTCGCTGCAACCATCACGGCTCTTCCGAGAGAGCCTTACCAACACTCGGTGGCGCCCAACCTAACTCGCACCCGCACCAGGGACCAATGCGAGACTCCAAACTGCAGTGGGGTGGGGGAACACCTGATCTCCTGCGCCTGCTGCCACCATTGGTTTCACCATCTCTGCCTAGGATGGAGGGACGAAGCCAGGGACACAAGTGGTCTACAGTTTGTGTGCGGAAGATGCACCCTGCCGCAGCAACGCAGCCGCCCACAGCTATCCTCTCCGGAACCCGCCTTCCGGACACCGTGGCCGGAGTTCTTCGGGAGAGAAGCAGAGGACCCAGAAAGGTTCCTAAGAGATATGGAAGCTGCATTTCGGGATGACCAACTACCAACGACATGGTGGGTCCGCAGGGCGGAGCAACAACTACAGGAGGAAGCACGGCGATGGTGGACACCGTACCGGGAGTTCTCTCTGACCTGGGGAGACTTCAAAAACAGGCTTCGGGGACGTTACGACACTCCAGCCCGGAGAGCGCTTATACAATCCAAACTATTTGGAAGTACTCAAGCACAAAAGGAAAGCGCGGAGATGTTTATCCTGAAGAAGCTGCAACTGTTTAAAAGATTATTCCCGGACGGAAACCAAGAAACCATTTTGCCGACCTTAATAGAACAGCTTCTGCCACGGATAAGGCAAACGCTGCGCGCCAGCCCACCAAAAACCACGGAAGAATTAATACGGCTAGCAAGCGCCATCTCAGCGGACCAGGCCGAGGACACCAGCCAAGGCCGACCAGCAGGAGCACCTAAATGCAGATTTTGTCCCGGACATCACTTCCATCGGGACTGCCCCGAAAATCACGCGGGAAACGAGAGGGCGGGAAAATACCAGACCCCTTCAAACCCGCCCCAGCACCCATAGGGGTCACACATCCCACGGAAACGGGCCCAGAAACAATCGGGCGCACGCTCTTCGTAGCGGGTTTTGCGCCAACTGGGGAGGGGTGGGATGATGTGCGCCTACTGTGGCCAAAGCCCGCTCCGCAGAGCGAAGACAATTCAAATCTCCCGGCAGCGGAGAATATTCCCCTCCACCCGCGCTCCGATGCAATAGGGGGAGAGTCTGCCACGTGGAGAGCGCGACGTCACAATGTCACGTGGTCTCCCCTCCCCCGGAGTCCCCTCAGCGCTCGCCCATTGGCTACCGCCAGGGCATGTGAGCGATACGTCACAATGTCACGTGGTCTCCCCTCCCCCGGAGTCCCCTCAGCGCTCGCCCATTGGCTACCGCCCGGGCCAGGGCAGGTATATAAGGAGGGACCTGAGACCCGAACAGACAGAACGGGGTGGGAGTCCCAAGGGAGCCAGCGCAGTGAGAACATCCTCGCTCTCCCAAAGCTACCTGTTGGCGCAGTGAGGATATCCTCGCCTCAGGTGCACTCTCCCTCTCCCCCCCCCCCCAAACGCTACCTGGTGGCGCAGCGAGGAAATCCTCGCCCCCAGGCTTTTCGCTCACCAGGACCAAAGCAACCGGACGGATGCCGCGTCCACCGCGCCGCCTCCCAGCGCCAACCGAGCTCGACGCCGCACGAAGGACCGACCCGCCGCGACGCCGCCCCGCCGCTCCGACACTCGACCACCAGCACCTCCGACGACAACCCCGGGATCATCGCCGACCCGCGAGGACTACCGGACCTGGTTGGCCGAGGCCGCCCACCCCGCAGTACCGCCTCCGGCCCCTGGACTCTCCAAGGACGCCCTACGCAGAGGTGCCGAGGCTGCCCCTATTTGGCTCGCCGGACCGTCGGGCTCCCGCGACCAGCCAGAAGCCGGACAGGACCCCGGCCGCCATCCAGCTGCTGGAGCTGCACCGGACTCCACGCGCCCTTCAGGCAAACGACACTCGACCTTCTCCCTGGGAGAAAGTCCCCTTTACTGTAATCCTGTACTGGACGGAATAAACGCCCTTCGGGGTAATCAACGGAACGGCAGGGAAGTTTATTTTCTCCAGCAACCCCAGCCCTTGCCTGGGCAGAATGCTCACTCGCTCTCGCGTTTCGGGGCGGGTCGCACAGCCAACCCCGGTCGCCAGCGACGCGACAACTTGTTTATGAAACTCATGAATTTTTCAATATTTCTGGTAGTGCTCTTGACATAATTCAACGATCTAATCTCACAGCGGCAACACCAGTGTTAATGTTGGATTCCATGAGAAAAGGAAAGACATTCTTGGTGAAGGAAAAATTTTAATGCAGCATCGCATATTACCTCCAACTTTGCTGTAGGTAGACTGAAATTTTTTTCAATTTGCAACGTCTACCACTTATGCAATACTGAAATCGCATCAATTAACCTAGTTCCACATATAAATTACATATAATATCAAAACTCTGCACAATAAATTATGGGAATAGAAAATGTATGATCACCATTTATCAAATATAATGTAAATAAATCAATCATTAATAGTGTAACAATAATGGGTTGGCTATAGTCCCTAAATACCATAAAGTTAGTCTGTACAACTATAACGTATTGTATGGACTTCCCCCCAGCCAAAACTCTAGTTTGCCATTTGTACACCATTTTCTTTTTCATTTCCTTGTATCATACCTTCAACCAGTCTTCCAAACTATCCAAAATGCCTGATTTCTTTCTTCCTTTTCACCCTTACCTAATAAACTACCTTCTCTCAGTGCTTAAGTCATTCTACAGCATATAATTAGATTCTCCACCCACCTATTCTAGCTCCAACAATTACTAATATTTCCTTTATATATTTACCTTGCATACCTGCCATCAGCTTTCTTATCTTTCTAAATACTTTTTCACAGATGCAATTTTCTCATACGTCCCAACTAAAAAAAAATAATATTTCTCCAAAATACTCCTCAAACATGTAAACTGTTCAAACTGCTCTAGTTTATTCCTTCTTATATTAACTTTTATTAACTTTTTTTCTTTTTTATTTTGGCCTTACTTATCATGGGTAACCTCATTGCTTGGTTTTTCTTGCAATAAACATTCACCCGATATTCCATACATTGGAATTGCAGTACACCCAGTTATACAAGTAATGTGACCGTAATGACTATCTAACTCTTTCATCATCCACACAGCTCCCTGCCCTTATTTATTCCATACTCAAACCCATCCAGTGCCTCTATTAACATTTTCCGAGCTTAAATTCCAAAATTATTGGTGAAAATGAAAAAAAAACATCTTTGACTTCATGCCTTTCTTAGTCTCCCTTACTAGTGACATCCTGTGGCTACCCCTTTTTTGCAAATAAGCAATCGATGAAAGAGTTGCCTATTGACTGTTGATTGCCTATTGATTGTTGCAGTGCAAGGAATTACCATTCCTTGCACTGAGTCTCTCACTAAGCTTCTTTTGCCATGTTCGTTTCCCACCTTAGCTTATTATTAAACTATTTGTACTTTCTGCTTCTTAATTCTTTGTTATATTCTCCCATGTCCTTTTTTCTTTCATCTTCTTAATCATCTCATCTGTGATCCATTTTCCCATAGTTTTGCTTGCATTTTTCAATATCCTTTTTTTGGGGTTTTCCCAGTTTGCTTCCATTGTACCAATTTCTCTATTCTCAAGCGATAATCTTTGGATTGCCTTCTGCCTTCCATCTTGTTCTGGGTGATTCTGCTACAATTCATTTCCTCAGACATCTTCCTGATTTATCCTCTTGAATCTAATGTTACACTTCATCAGCACCTAATAATGGTCTGAATCCGCATCAGTTCCCAAGAAACAGTATGAATTTATTATATTATTCCTCAATCTGTGCGTAACAATGATATAGTCTGACTGATATCTCTCAGAGTACCTCAGCACTTTTAATGTGTACTTACATCTACTGCATTGTTTTTACCAAGTGGTTGCTATGATTGAATCCTATCCTCTGCCGTAATTTCTCATTCCTTGACCACAGTCTACTACCTCTCTACCATCTGTCCTTTCACCTGCCATTGCATTCCAATCCCTCATAACTATCAAATATGTCTTCCAAGGACATCCATAAAGATTTTGTCTAATTGATTGTATGTCCTGTCTACTCATTTCTCCCTATGATTACTTTGTTTACATGCATGCCTTAAAATATTCAAAAACTGCATATGAAGGCACAGCTTTTACTCTTAATATTCTATCACTCACTTGCCTTATGTTTTCAATGGCTCTTCTTCTATTTGTTAAATACCATTTGCAACCCCTGCCTGGCTCTCTTCCCCTCTGCTGTATATTACTCTATAACTGTACCTCCAGGATTCTCCGCTGTCCTTCCATCTGAACTTGCATAGCCATTATATATCTATATTTCCTCTCTCCATCTTCGCTTCATATTTTTTAATTTCCCAATCCTTATCCTAACATTCCAAGTCCCTGTTTGGGCTGGTTTGGTCCTCTGCCATTGCTGGGCATGACACATGGCCCAGTCAACCAAGTTGCTTAGTTACAGGACTCATTTCTATACTTGTATACATAATTATATCTTGAGATATATAATTGAAATTATTTTCCATTTACTTCCTCAATAGTGTTTTTAATGCGACACCATCACTCAAATGACAACCCCACTGGGGTTGGATGCATTTGCAGCTCCCATTACATTTGCAAAATATGCCTTGTTACCTTCCATTATCCTTTGGTTGATCTCCATGGGTATCTTATTCTTATTGCTAAGTTTGACTCCAAGATAGGTAAACTCCTCAACACCCTCAAACTCATGATTCCCAATTATTATGTTTTGCAGGTCCCGCTTGTTCTGAAAAGCTGATATTTTCAAGTATTTGGTCATCTCTTCACTAACCTTCAGCACCACTTCTTTACCAGTGTTCTAAAATGTTAAACATTTCTTTTAGGTCATCCATATTTCGTGCAATTAGTACTGTATCGTCTGCATATGCCAATCCTTGCTGGGATTTATGCACAATGGTCCCTCTTAAATTCAATTCTTTCATTGCATTATGTAGGGCCAGGTTGAATTACATGGCAGAGACAGCATCTCCTTGTCTTACCCCTGAGGTCATATTAAATGGTCTACTTGCTCTACCCCAGATAAAGGCTTTATATTGTGATTCATGCAATGTCAATTGAACCAGTCAAATCAGTTTCTCTGGTATATCATAACCTCTCAACATATGTAGCATTTCTTTCCTGTTCACGCTGTCGAACCACAATATTGCACTAGGATATTTAATAAGGCTTTACAAAATGTCCAGCAGCCAAACATTATACTTACTAGACCACTATGGCATTGGCATCTACTGCAGTACGTATTTTTCATTTTTTATCCCCTTTTTCACACAGGTAAGTCTTTAAATTACACCAAGCTGCCAAACTCACATTAATTATCAATAATTTCCAGTTCTTCTCCTGTCATGTTTGATAACTGATGATCCACCACTCATGGTTGATCACAAAATGTGTAGGTATCAGAAATCTTAACTATTTCCAGTAAGCTTGCCAAGGTTTTAATTAGTGTGTCGGCTAAAATAATGCAGAAATCAGTTTGTGCATTGCAAAGTCGGAGGGATTGGAATGGGATGAGAATCAACTATAAGAAAATAGAAACAATGAGGTACTCATGAAATATGAAGGCATTATGAAACATTAAGGTTGGTGTCAGAAACTAGAACAGGGAGAACAGTTCACCTATTTAGGAGGTTTTTAGAATAAGATGGGCAAAGTAGTAAGGGTGTTAAAAAAGAATTTTTTGGCTAAAGATGCTTGTAAAAAGTGGCAAGAATTAGTGACCAGTGACTCAAGTAAACATTTAAGTAAAAGATGAGGAAAAACTGAACATGGAGCATAGTTCTATAATGCTTGGAAACTTGTTTGTTAAAGTGGGAGGATAAGCATAAAGTGGAGATTTATGAGACATGGGTGTAGAGAAGAATGAAAAAAGTAAAATTAATGGAATAGAAAATTAACAAGGAAGTTCTTGGCATGGTAGTGGAAGAGAGATGGCTAAATTCCAAAGAAACTGCGGGAGATGCCGCAACAGTAACTTTTAACGGAGTCATCCGCTAATGTGCATTTTAATGCAACAATTTCAGAGCGTAAAAATCATTCGCCTTGACTGGGACTCGAACCCAGATCCCTCAATATCCGGTCGAGTGCTTTAGCCACTTAAGCTACCGAGGCGTCCTCTTAAACTCTGAAATTTTGGGGCTTTTAAAGGAACTAGATGTTATGACGAAATACCGTACATACAATGTCACATGCATTCGTAGTCGTGCGCGAGGCGCCACTGTCCACGAGGTTAAAAGCCAACTTTAAACACGTATGGTAAGCACGCAAAATTTCAGAGTTTAAGAGGACGCCTCGGTAGCTTAAGTGGCTAAAGCACTCGACCGGATATTGAGGGATCTGGGTTCGAGTCCCAGTCAAGGCGAATGATTTTTACGCTCTGAAATTGTTGCATTAGAGAGATGGCTATTGGGAGAATTTCGAGGGGGACAAGGCAAGTGGATGCAGGAGATACTGAGTGGCAATGGGTCGCTGATGACCATAATAGAGGGGAGAATGCTTGGAACTAAAAGTAGAGGGAGGAAAAGAATAAGCATTTTGGATGTAATTAAGAAAGACATTAAGTATGCAGAGCTAAAGAATAAGTTATTGTAAAATTTAGCATGGGATTGTATGATATTTTTTGACGTGTCAGGTGCAGAAGTACAACAACCTGTGTAATTTGAATCCCTACCCTAACCTGTTACATGACTGCTTAAAATAGTTATAACCTTAAGATGTTTATCCTTTTTACTAGGGGATAGAAGTTGTCGGCTAATTGGGTTGTGCATTTGACCATGCTTAACTTTGTGATTATTCATGGACCATAACTTCCTGGGAAGCTGCAGTTGTCACAGAGTAGGGAACTAGCCTACTCCTACTTAATATGATATTGGGATTTGACATACTATAGGGCTTAGTGGAAGAAGAGCACTGCCCTTACCTAAAGGGTAAACCAGCCTTCCCAGCAATTCCAGGATATTCTTCCATCAACTCTAAAACACTACACCAAAGTACTTTGAACCAAGCATAGGACTATCATAGTTGAAAGTGAAATGTGCCATAGAAACTTCCCTCTCCATTTCAGTTGGTACCATTCATGAATTTTGTATTTGTGCATACAATTAAGAGGCCAACTGTAATTGTGGTGAAGTTTACAGACAATATGAGATTATTTTCCTGCCATGATCTTTATGCAGTTTAATAGGGCATTTTTCTATGGTAACATGCATAAGTAAGCATAAATTTACTCTTCCTTGAAGATAATTCTTCAGTGTTTTCCTTGGACCATAACCTTATTCTTGTAAGAATTATTTTAATATGGGAACTGAGACTATAATGGTGTCAATGATGTCATGAATGTATATACTCCAGTAAAATTGTTTTTCAGGTATGGAGTCTAAAAATAATGTGCTCACAAATTACTTCATATTTTACAATTTTTCAAGATAAATTTAACCTTTTCATGCATGTCAATTTGAAGCATTTTATGAATGTAATTTTCCTCTGCTGTGACCTCAGTTAAATTTCACATCTGAATTGTTTCACAGATTAATGGAAGAAGCCAACAGTCATCCATTTAAGTATATTTTTCGAGGTCGGCATATTCTATCTAGCCCTCCTTTGCATGGTCAGTGCTAGATAAAATGGCATTTGAAACAAGTAATAACAAATAATGCTAATCCCTGGACTCAAGCATCTCCAGCAATGCAATTTTTGCCAAGAACTATGTTCTTGAAGACTAAATTACACTGTACTCCTTTCATCATATCATTTAATAATAAGTCCCATACAGGGAACTATATGTATTTACACCGGGTAGGGCCACTCGCCTAAAAGCAACATCACAACTGAGATGGTGCCTATCAACATGTGGATACTTCCAATGGGCTTAGCTTTTGTAATCACATGGAAGTTTTCAGGACGACATTCTGGAGAAATTCCTTCACGAAAATAACTTTGTGCATAACTAGAAGGGCTATGAGATAACATAGTTCACCCTAGAAGTCAACAAAAACTTCTAAACGATTTTTTTAATTCCCTTAAACAATGTCATTACATTCCTAGAGGCAAAAATTTAATATTAAAACGTTTGGATTGTATTAAACACATACAAATTTACTCAATTTTAGGGCACTTAAAATGAATCATTGTAGAGTAAATGTAGGCATCAATCGTGTTCTAATACTGAAAACGTTTACACGATTTATTTACCTAAGGAGACAATCAGATGATGGAGTTTTTCATTATTTTTACGAGTACAAAATTCGTTTTACACATCTGAAATGCTTTCTGGCACAAAATTATAGTTGGTAGTGAACTACTTAAGGTTGGTTGTTGATGAAAATACCGAACAACGGTATAACTCTTTTACTTCTCCCAACAAAATACAGCCCGACATCCCACACTGCATTAAACTGTTCTTATAACATACATAGATGAACTGACTAGCAATAAGAAAGAAACAATCAAATACAAATGATTTACCTACATTGCCTAAGCACAAACTTTTATCTTATTTGTAATTAAAATATCGTGCACGAGAGAATTTAAATTTGAAACTAACTCGCGCATGCGCAGTCTGCTTTACACCCCATTCGCTGTGTAACCGTTTTGGTGGGAAACGGGAAAACCTAGAAAGTTGCAATATTTTTCTGTGAAATAAACCTATAAAGGTGTTCGCAACGGCAATTTACTATTATCTGAATAATCCTTCGGAACTAGAATGTATTCTGCGGAGGAGCTAGAAGCTTTGAGCTACCGTGAATTACAGAAACTCGCAAAAAACAGAAAATTACGACAGTCTGGTAAAGGGATAACAAAGGTTAGTGAATTTACCATCTCACATCTCTCCTACTTGATTGGCATCTTTATGCCTTTTGTGAATAATGAAAAACAGTATATTGCCGTTTACATCAGCTTTAATGATTTCTCGTTCATATTTTGGAATGTTATTGGCCAAGCTTTTCAGTCACCACGCAAATTTGGTCGGAAGGAGTAATTCAGTTTGTAAATACAAATGTCTTCTACTTTGATTTTAGATCGCGACATAATTTCCTTGGTCTTAATTTTTGTGTCCTCATAAATGTCTTATTTTGTGAACATGCTATACTCTTAGAGTCTATGATGGATGAAGAATAATTAAAGCCGCTCCAATATTTTGGAATGCATACTCTTGAACAAACATAGGCTATGTTTAATTCACCTGGTCCTTCGTTTACTGACATAACTTGTTTTAAGCGGAGCTAAAACTTGTCAAGTGCCACCACCTGTATGAATGCAACTGTTATTGAAGTTGCTGCACTAAAATATTAAGTTACTTTGCTGTAGTCGTCACGTGCTGAAATGCAGCACGTATTTTGGTTATGTCATTTGTATTAGTCAGTGCTTACCAAACCAACCAATTGCCAAACAATATTTAATTAATTAATATTTGCCCTTGACCCTCACTCATAGGCTAATATTCTCACTTAATTTAAAAACCATTATGAACATTTAAATGGGTGCAGTTACCTGTGCATTCTTACGTTACTAGCTACTTCACTCGAAGTGTAAACCTCATGAAAACTCTTCGTTATTCTGCATTCCTCTGCGGCAATGAGAAAATAAGAATTACTGATAACCAGGCATTCAGCCTGCTATCGTATGTTTCAAAGTTGGACATCTTAACATTCTTCCCTTCCGTGCCCTTCTAATATTTCATGCTGTTTACATATATTGTACCCCTTAAGGTAATCTGTTAGAGTTCACTGGTCAGAATCACAATTCTTTACCACAATAAAGCATATTTTTTAGTTTTAAAATGACTGGAGTGTCATAAAGGGCGAGGATTTCTTTGTTGGCTATTATATTATAAGGGTATGGTTGTCCAGTTGTTAGTGCGGCCCTGCTGACTCGTGGGGTCAAGCTTGATTCCATGTGGTGCCTATGAGCACCCTCAGCATCACCTAAGCTATAGGATTATGTTGGGTATTTATTATCTTAGGATACCGTAGTGGACCCCAGTCCACTGGTGTGTGAATTTCACACATGATAGGAGGCTTACCCAATCCTGGGCTTGAATTAGTTGAGCTATCTTTAAGTTGTTCAAGTGTATTATAAAATACTTTTATGAGATATTTTTAAAATTTTAATTTTTATTGAAAATTATATTCTATCTAATAATGAAGCCAGAGAAATGAAATAAGTTACTCGGTAAAGCCTCACTCTCTTGTGTGTGTGGAATTGCAAAGTTACTTATTTTATTTCAGTATGCTGTGTAAATTCCATATTGTTACGCTGGAGACAACAAATTTCATTTATCTAGAGCTTTTAATTAATTAAACTTTTACATTTTTAGAAAGTGTTGGTGTCGGTGCTGTTGGACTCAGTCACTGAATCTTCTGAGTGTGATGACTCCTTGCCCTTGCAAGAGGTAAGACTCATAAGAAGATATGCTATTATGTTAAATATCACTTATGTTCACAAGTTTCATTGTAATAATGCTTTTCTAGTTGGAAGTAAAATTGTTGCATCCAGTTTCTTCCCCTGAACAAAGTTCATTTGAAGAACGAAGCTTTTTGGATGTGGGTAAGTTAGAATGTTTTGAAATAATTGTAGAAATATTTTTGTGGTCATTGCATGTTTCCTTAAAAGAAATGTAAGGATATAAATGATGTGTTATTCATCTTTTGCAGAGAGAGAGTTAAATGATAGCAATAAAGAAAATACTAACAGGCGAAGATTAACATACGAAATTACTGAGCCAAAGCATGAAAGTCCTTTGGCTTTGGAAATACAGAGCAAGAAAGCTTCTGGTCAACTCCAGGGGAAAGCAGATGAGCAGAAAACTACAAAGAGGGTTAGGATTCATGAAAGCCCCTCGGTTAGTGGTTTGAAATCCCCTAAGTTCACTACAAAAGTAGTGAAAACACCAGTGCCCAGCAGGAAATCATCTGGCAGACCTGGAGCACTAGGGCGATGTAAAACTCCTACAGTGACTCAGAATAATGCAAGTGAAGTTAAGGCTGCTAGTCAAGAATTATCTGTGAAAAAATCAGCACTTGCAAGTGAGTAAAAGTGAACATTTTCTCTTTGGATGTATTTTTTATTTACATTTTTTTAGAAAATGGGTTCCTAGCACTCCTCTGGTGTGTCCATTAGGTTTGGTCGGAAAGATTTTAATTTTGACACAATAGGCATCTCAATTTGAAAATTTTGCTTTGGAATGAGTTAACATCCATTTCTGAGGTCCCTTTTATGATCATGAGAGGGTTTAAAAAATTGATGGCCATAGATACTTATGTAAAACTTAAAGGCAGTGCCTATTGCATGTGTCCACAATATAATCTTTTATCTAGTGCAGTATTCAGTGTGTAAAATTCAGATTTTCACTTGCTAAGTGGGGTAGCTATGTTTCTATTGCGTGGAAAAGTGTATGAATAGGTTTTTGGTAAAGTGTAAAAATACCTGATTATAATTGAACTCTTCAAACTTAATTCAAACAAGTAATTAGTTTCTTTTAATCATACAGGTATTTTTTGCAAAACCATGATTGAATTGGAAACAAATGTGTATATTCAGATACTTAAGTGAACCTATTCATCTAATTCAAAATGTGACTGGGGATCGAGATGGTGCAGGGGCTAACATACTGGCTTCCCACCCAAAGGGCCCGGGTTCAAATCCCAGTGGTGTTGAATATTTTTCAGAGGTATCTCGATCCCTACTTGAGGTGCTTTGTGGAGGGCACTTAGAGTGAGTACGCCGTCCGTCGGATGGGACGTTAAGCTGCGGACCCCTTGGCGCCTTTCGTAAAGAGTAGGCTAATGCCGACACCGGGTTTCTCTCCACCCTTCATCCTTTCCTGTCCATCCCCTATGGCGCAAATGACCTCAGCTGTCGGTCGCCTCCCATAAAAATACTACTACCACTCAAAATGTGACAGTTGTGTATTTTTCTTCTAAATTTGGCATTAGGAACATCTTTTGAGTATCAGATAGTAATCACCATGTTTTCTTGGCAATTTTTTGGCAAAGCTTTCTTGTCAAAACATCCTATGGTAGTGAGAGCCAATAAAATGTGTCCTGAATGTTGATTACACCAATTGTATAGGGCTTAATATTTGGTGAGCTCACCACCTAGCCAACAGTTAGGTTGATTACTATTTTGGTTGGTATCTATTTTTTTAGGTTGTCGGAGATAAGCATCACATTAAAATGGAATAAAAAAGATAAATTTTGAAAGGGTATGGAGCTCGTGGCATTTGTTTCTATAAGGAAAGCAATTAAATTGGACCTTAGTTTTGACCATCCAAAAATAATAAAATGTGTGCTTCTTGAAATTTCATAATGCATATATTCAACTTAAATATTATAAATCGCTAGTTATTATTAAAATGCTTGTGGGATAAAAACAATCATTTGTTAGAACTGTAGAAGATGAAGTGGTTACTACTTTCAATAAGAATATACAATTTTTTGGATGTCTTATTGAATATAATAATATAATAATAATTTATAATAATATAATTTATAAAAGGCAGTTTACAGAGCAAAACTTTATTATCTTCAATTATATGTTGAAGTCCCATGATTGGTCTGATTTATACCAACTCAGATCATACAATGACTCATTTGAGTATTTTTATTCTTCATATCAATATTACTTTGACATTTGTTTTCCATTGGTCTCCCACAAAACTAGAAACTTGTCCTTAAATACTAGAAACCATTGGGTCACCGATGAAATACAATGCCTCTCGAAAAAAATGAAGGAGTTAGCTATCTCTTATAAAAATAAATGTAACTCGATAGACTGCTTGGAGTATAGAACACTGAAAAAGATGTACCGTCAAAAGTTACAACTGGCTAAAAAAACATTTAACAACTGTAGAATTCTCAATGCCGATAACAAATCTAAAGAAATTTGGAATATTATAAAGGAAGCTAAGTGTTCTATCAATAATCATCATGATTTCAAATTACAGGACTCCACCGGTAATGTTATTTCTGATTACTCTCAAATGGCATCCAACTTAAATGACTTCTACTTGTCCCACCAGACTACTACAAATACTCCAATTCCTGTTAATTATCCTCTAATCCCAAGCCTGTCTAATTCATTGTACCTGCTTCCTTGTACTGAACTGGAACTGATGAACATCATTAAAAAATTCCCTAACAAAAGTAGTCCTGGTACAGATGGTATCCCAGGGGTTGTGATAAAAAAATCAATTAATTCTATCAAGGAACAGATACTCTTCCTAATTAATAAATCCCTACAACTTGGTGTTTTTCCTGATGCCATTAAAATTGCCAAAGTTGTACCACTTTATAAAGGGAAAGGTAGTGAGCAGGATATGAATTCTTACCGTCCAATATCTTTATTAAACCAGATAGGGAAACTATTTGAAAAGGTCTTCCATAATCGACTTACATCATTTCTTGAATCTTTTAATCTCTTGTCTGGCTCACAGAATGGTTTTAGGAAATGCAGATCTACATCTACAGCTACCTATCACCTCGTAAACCTAATACTTTCAAATCTTGATAATAGAATTGAAACCTTGGGACTATTCTTCGATTTTTCCAAGGCTTTTGACCTAGTTAATCATCAGTTACTCTTGTCCAAATTAGGACACTATGGCATCAGAGGTATCCCTTATAACTGGATCAAATCTTACCTCAGCGCAAGGCACCAACAGGTTATTTTGTCAAAGAACGGTACTAATTTTACTTCTCCTAGTAAAGAAGTTACATTAGGTGTACCCCAAGGCTCAGTCTTGGGCCCTATCCTATTTTTACTTTACATTAATGACTTACCAAAAGTTCTGCAGTCAGTTCCAGGAGCCGAGCCAATTTTATATGCTGATGACACTAACGTAATTGTATCAGCACCATCGTTAAACAACTTGACCTTGACAGCAGCTAGAGTTTCCGAACTTCTTTGTGAATGGTGTTCACAAAATTCTCTGAAACTCAACCCTGACAAGTCTGGACTCATATACTTCTCTAATAAAAATAAAGCCCCTGCTTCATTGGCCATTGACGTAGGGGGAACGTGTGTACCTCAAATTTCTAGATCCAAGTTTTTGGGAGTTGTTATAAATAAAAATTTATCATGGGATGAACACATATGCAATCTTCGTAGCAGGTTAAATTCCATTTGCTTTCTTATTAGAAGTATTAGGAAATCTGTAAGCCTTGATATCTTACTTTCAATTTATTACGGAGAATTTTATTCTTTAATTATCTATAGTATTCTGTTCTGGGGTTCTTCCCCTCATTCTGATTCAATTTTTAAAGCTCAAAAATGTTTAATACGATTAATATGCAATGCTCCCTACAATGCACCTTGTCTTTCCTTCTTCAAAAGGTTAAATATTCTGACTGTTTCATGTATTTACATTTATGTCGTATGCATTTTCGCTAAAAGTAATATATCCAATTATATGACAAATGACAACGTTCATTGCCACCACACCAGAGCCTGCAGAGACCTGCATCAAACTTATTGCAGGACTTTAAATACATCCCTGGGGCCTAAATCAATGGGTCTTCTTGCACTGAACAGGCTCCCTTACGATTTTAAGTACGTAAAGGATCCAGTCCTGTTCAAAAAGAAATTAATATCATTTTTAAGGAAAGAACAGTTTTATTCTGTAATGGAATTCATGGAGAAAAAATAACCATACTGAATATGGAATATATTTTATGCAAAAAATTTATTATTGTGTCATGCTTTTCTGAATTTCATCATTGTTTAACATCTATATGTACATATGACGTGTCCTATACACTTATATGATGTATCTATTACACTGTGTCAGTGTCTTCTGGGCAAATAAAGATTATTATTATTATTATAATCCAGTGTGTTTAGCATTTAAATGAAGCTTGTAAATGTTTTAATGAACTTTTTCTAATTTTGAAAATAATACAGACTTTCGATACTCAGTTCTGGTGTGTTTCTTGATCAAATGCCACAGGTTTTTGTAGCTCCTGTTTGCAAAAGTGAAACTAATGATTACATCATGATAAACTATTCTTTTCATTATCATGAAAATGTGGGTTTTCAAATAGCTCAACGAGCTGCTTATGTAATTCAAACACCTATGTCATTTTGTTCATAGGTCATTCTAAGACTCCGATGGCCCAAAAGACACCTCGCTTGAACAAGGCAGTAGTTCTAAGATTGGCATCATCGGTGAAAAAAACAAATGAAAGTAAGTATATCGTACTCTGTGAAAAGTTTGCAGTGGGTCTTTCAATTCCATCATTTTTATTCTTTCCATCACAAATCAACCTTAAAGTGAATGATGAATCTTCTCTTTTGGTATGTTTTATGCATTCTTGTGATTTTATTGTCCCGCATACTGTAAGGTGAGGAAAATTACTAACTTGTGGCATGCTGTTAGTGGGCTAACCGACAGTGCAAACATTCATACCCTGCCTCAGAGATGGGTATGGTGAATTGATATTTCTACACCTGGTAATCTGATGTGAAGTCAGAGTGGCTGATTGTGATTCAAGAGTTAAGAATCATCTGCAATGTAAAAAAATCATATATTAGTTTAAAATTGTTCTGATTGAGATCAGGTATGACTTAGATGATGATAGCCCAGGTCAAGGTTGAATTAACGGTGAAATTGCGAGGGCACTAAGGGAATTGAAATCGAATAAGAGCATAGCGATAGAAAACATACTTCCTGAACTAAGGTTTTGGAAAATTGGGTGTGAGAGTTTTAACGGACTAATTTTTAGCATTTATGAGAGGAATTTGGTTGGAAGACTTTTTCAGATTAGTGCTAGTTCTTATTAAAAAATGTCATTGGCTACAATATGTGAGGATTACAAAATAAGTTTGATTTCCCACTCAGCAGAAGTTGGTTTCAGGATCATCAACAAAAGAATGGAGAGCAGGGCAAATGATTACTTAGGAGATGACCCTTAAGAGTTCAGGAAGGGGAGAGGCACGGGTGATGCCGTTGCGGTAATGGGATCACTGATAGAGAGGAATATGGAATACAATCAGAACGTGTTTGCCTATTTCCTAGATTTCAAAAAGACGTTTTATCGAGTGAATTGGGAAAACTAATGAATGTATTGCAGAAAATAGGAATAGATTGGAGGGATCGGAGACTAATCTGTAGCCTGTACATGTCTCAGACTGCTCAGGTGTGAATGGGGGATGGAGAGTTCAGATGAGTAGTTTTAGGAAGAGGAGTAAGGCAGGTTATCCATTATCACTCGTGCTATTCAACATATGCATGTAGGAAATGATTAAAAAGGCATGGGACGAACCGGAGATGAAAGTCAGCCAGGAATTCATAAAATCAGTTAGTTTTGCTAATGATCATGCATCAGTTTGTCAGTCAGCCAAGTAAGCATTGCTGAGTGCATTGGAAGGTCAGTGTAATGGGTGTGTGATTAGCATAAATGTCGATAAGACAAAGGTTATAACGTTTTTTTGGAAAAAGGCTAAGGTTAACATTAAAATCAGAGGTCAAAAACTAGAGTAGGTGGAACAGTTTACATATCTTTAAAGTCTTTTGGACCAAAATGGTCAAAGTGAGAGGGCATGAGGAGAAGAATTGCATTATGAGCAGTTTTCACGAGCAGAGACTTAATGGCACAGATGTTGACTAGGGATATTAAAAAAAGGCTCATCAAAACTTTGATATGGAGTTTAGTTATGTGCAATGAGGAAACATGATCATTGAAGCAGGATGATTGGTGCAATTTGGATGCCTTTGAAATGTGGCTTTGGAGAAGGTTAAATGGACATTAACTAAAACAAATGAGGAGGTGCTGAGTATGTTGGGGTAGGATTGTTGTGAGCAATTCTAAGGAGACAGGAAAAATAGATGCAGTTGAAGACTGAAAAAGGGGAGAATGTTAGGCAAAGGAGGAAGGGTTATGGATTAGGATAGGAATGTTGGATGGAATGAGGGGCGGAAGAAAGTGTACAGGGATGAAGAGGGGCTGGTTTAGAGTAGGATAATAGGCTGTGTTTTCTTATGAGAGACAAGAATTACTTGGCAGTATGCCAATCCATACCTACCTTTAGATAATTACCTATAACAAAAAGAAAAGGTCTGATTAAATGCAGCTAGGTGTCCCTTGACCTGGTAAATTCAGGGAATTTTGATCTCCTGAAAGGGAAATGACCAAATGATTGGAAAAAAATCTGTAAGTGACATATTTTAAGCGGGGAAGTTTCTACCTCACCTGTCATTTTGTATTTAAACGGTGCTACTAATTGAGCTGAGGTATCTCTTTTATTTGTAGGCCTTCCCTACTTCACCATCAATTGTGCTACATTGATAGCACAAGTGGAGGCAGGGGTTTCTTGCTTTACCTGAAGATGAATGCAATAGCATTTTGTTCTTAAGAATTTGTTATGTAGAAACAATTTTAGTTTGTTTATTTTTATTCCGGTGCCTTTACATTAATGTAGTTTTTAAAAATTAAATTAGTATTTAATTTTCTTCTTCCATCATTAAGTTATCAAGAAATGATTTTTCTTGTGGCTGTGTATAGTATTCAGGACTCCTGCTGTTTGATGAAAGTGATCAGTCAAGTTTGATGAAACCAATGCATCACTATTTTTTTCAGAAAATTATTTATATTTTCCTGGACATCAATGCTCCTCTAAGGGACTGTTCTTCCACTGTCATTAAGTCACATTTACAAAAGTGAATTTCTGATCAGGGTAGTTTTATAACGGTATAATATTCTGTTATTAACTTATACCACTGGAATAGCATGTGGTACTTTTAAGTGCATGATATCATATTGAGACTACCAGCATTTCATTTTGATTTTAAACACCTGCTTTCAATTAATATTAGCATAGGACTGATGTTTATTCCAGAAGGCACTTATTTGAAGATGTGGAGCATCCTAGTAAATTGAAAGTATTACCTGGAGAATGCTAAATTGGCGGAACAACCTTAGGCTATTTCTATATCATTTATTGAATTGTGTGGGTTCAATTAGGGGAAATTCAGGGGAAATCAGACCTCCGTAAGAGTAATTAATGAAATATTTCTGTTCCAAGTTCAGATAATTTATTTGTAATTCAAAATATTGATGAAGATAGAATTCTAGCTAAAACTTGCACAATTTGCCATCTGATTCTGGGTACATTTGGGGAGAATGCTGTCTAAAGGAAAGAAAATATTTTGTAAATATTGTTATGTCTTCCTGTTTAATCGTGTATTTTTGACTCTCCTAGGGAATCGGAGTAGAATCCCCAAGCTTGATGTGAAGAAACCTCCTAATTTTGCCAACATCCATCAAAATGCTTTTGAAAAGATGGATTCCTTATGGGATGTTGAGCATCAACGTGTTTTGAGGAGAAGAAATGCCCAGGGAAGTGGTGCTGTTTTTAATTTTCAGGGTAAAACGGAACCTCCAAAGAAGATGAATTCAAATGTAAGTTGCTGAAACTCTTGCTGATGGCTGAAGTTTTTCTTAATTTTTAACTGGCGCATTTGATTCTAAATTCATGTGATCGAGATCGCCAGAAGAGGCAGCAATTTTTAAATAGCCAACCATAATGGGGATAGTTAACTTTATTGACGTGGTAACATATTTAACATTATGGCTGGTTACAGTGGAAGCTCCTTATAACCAGAGCTTACATAATTGCTTGGTGTCAAAAATTTTAAAATCACTTATTTACTAATTTCTATGATTTTTCCATGTATAATAGTAAAAATTTTATTTTCCCAAGGATTGGTGTACAATAGCAGTATATGACGCACCATAAAAAATAGGAATTCTGAAGGAGTTAAATCTTATAATAGCTATTAATGTGGGCACTTAACATCATTGATATAAAGATATCCACTGGGAAACTATAAATAATAGTTTTTCTTACATTTTAATTGACTTCATAGGATATTCATTGCCATAAAAAGTTCCGATGACTGCCCCCCTCTGGTTATGCTAGTTTAGATATCACAAGCATTGCTGTCAAAGGCTAGAGGTCATGAATCATATCTTGGAATGGATTGATAATGTAATCTAATAATGCCGTGACTTTGAAATTGTTCATTTAAAATCTTATTTCTTAAATTTTAGGTAATCATTGGAGTGTTATTGCAGGGCAATGGATGTTATCTTGACATACATATTTTTCAAATGCAAAATCACCTACTATTTACATTTGCTAATGTGGCATAGATAAAAGTGGACACAAAAGCCTTTTTTTCAACCAAAATATGGTACTAATTAGCTCACATGAACAAATCAAAATTCTCAAAATGTTTCAGTCACTTAAATTCTGGCCATTCCTTAATATTTTTGTCATTGCTATCATCGGTAGAAATCCTAGGCACTTCTTGTGTCTCATATGCTGGCTGGGAATGAACAAAGATTACAGGCACCAACTTCGCAAAAAATCAAAACTTCTTTCTTGGCATCAAGTTTTATTGAGTGGAAATGTAAATTCAAAGACGCTGGCAAATCATTTTTGACATCACAACAATCCTCTGCATCCACCACCTTTTGACACAACGTATTATCCAGAGGGTGTTTTTACAGGAAAGAGGTTGTGGAACAGTTAATTAGTTCCAGTCTTAATCCTGTTGTCATTGTTGGTATTTAATACATTTCCCTGATACTGATCTATGGTGACAAAATCAATTGGAAATGGCAGAATTCAATCCTAATCCATTTTTGAGCAGTGACGGTGCCATAGACTAATTGAAATGCTGTTCCCCAGAAAATAAATGAACCACAAAAAGAATGTTCCCCTGATCATTACAAATGCCCCAGACAGTTGAAAATATGGGTACTTAGCCATAATATGAAGATGTAAATTTATGATTTCTATGTTTACCCAGATCTTTTATCATTCTTAAAATCAAATGATTATTGTGGATGCCATCTGTAGGGCTACCTATTACCAATTTATTATGCATGAAAATCATAAAACAATAAACTGTACCTCAGGTATTCTTTGTAATACCAATATTCTTTTTATGTGCCATACTTATTGGTCTTACACTGTATTTTGGTATTCTTTTCAAGAGTAGTGGTAATATTGGAATGGCTTGTTTTTCAGAATCTGTTATGCCTCCATGTTCTGAGAGAATATTAGATGAAATTTATTAGATAACCATCTATTACTATGATATATTTTTGATAGATCAAAGTACAAAGTTGTTCTGTTTGTGATGTAGATTTCAAGCCCATGCTATCTTGGGTCATTAATGATGAGATTGATTTGGTTCAGCTTTCCACTTAATTTTTCAATCTGCTACCCTTTTCATGCCATTATATTTCTTCTCTATCGTGTCTGAAATTACATTTTTGTTTTTTATTTTTCATTTGAGGAATTCCTCTGTTGTTCTTCCCGTTTGTCCTTCCCATTTACTTGTCCTTATGCAAGTATCTTCAGGACATTCGTTCTCTTAAGATGATGTATTATTAGAATTAACTCCCCATTATCTAAATTGATGGTAGATTATCTATACTATGCAAAACTTTGTGGCACAATTGATATGCATACGTGGGCCATTCAGTTGGTCCTTCAGATAAAAAAGAAAATCAAATTACTTTGGGTAGATTTATTTTTATTTTTCAATATAATCTTTTTGTGGCTTGACATGCTTTTCCCAGTGTTTCTCCAACTTTTTTTTGGCTATTTTGAAAATTTACCTTACAATTTCGTTTATTCTACACTAAGAGCAATTGTGGCACCCATGTTCCTGAGATTTTTTTCACTCACGAATTTTAGTGAAAAATTTAAAACCCTATTGTTTAATATGCCTTGCGGCCTCAATTACTTTGCAAACTTTAATTCATCGATCAGTCAAAACCCTATTGTGGATTTTAGCTATCATTTTGGAGGAAGTCATTTCCAGTGGATGTCTGGAATGATGTTCATCATTAATGTGTGTACGACCACATTTAAATTCATTTACGCAATTGCAAACAGTCGAAATAGAGGATCGGATGTGCCATGAACTTCATCCAACCTGGCTTTGATCTCTTTAGGTGTTAAACCTTTTAAATAGAAGTGTTTAATAACTGCACAGGATGCATTTTTTTCCATTTTTATAAATAAAAAATTCCTTGGTGCTCTATCGACAATGAAAAGGAAACTTTAACAGCTGTCTAGGGAGAGATAAGGCTGAGTGTAAACAAACTTTTTCCAATGCAACGAGTGCCATCTCTTAGATTTTCTGATGACAAATTGAATGACCCATGTAAACATGATGAAAATAATTTCACTTTATTGTTTTTAATTTATTGTTTATTAAAGTTGAATGCATTAATAAAATGTAATTTTATGGCATTTGTTCGGAACTTACTTATACTAGAAGGTTAGAATATATCAATTTCATTTTTTCTTGCCTAAATTGCTCTATCTTTTCCTCCATCATCGCAGTTTCATAGAGAGGGGAAGAAAAACTAAGAGCAACTTTCCTGTTTTTGTTCCAGTTTAATGTATTCTGAGTTGAATATATCTGCTGCATTTCATTTGTCCAGAAGTGCTCTCTGACTTGATATCATTAGTATGAAGGCTTAGATGACTTTGGATCAGAAATACCGAAGAAGTACAATTATTTCAAAAGGCAAAAAGAGGACATTTTCATACTTTGTTTTTCAGGATGAGAAGTTCCAAAAAAATTGCCATTAAAGCACCAGCTACATTTGTTATGCTAAATAAAACATATCATCCGTTCCCCTCAGATGAAAATGCCTGTTTTTTATCACCATACGTAATGGCTATATATTTCTGTAATTAGCTTTGCATTTCTTGAAAAGTCCTTAGTATAGAATGGAGGTCTAAATTAAAGTGCTATACATGTTTTTTATCTTAAACAAAACAAGTTTTTAGAGTGAAGGACAATAAGTTTGTCTTATTACATATCTAGAAATTGGAATTTGGTTAAGTAATCTCTGTATTTATGTACTGCTCATTCCTTGAGATATGAATGAACACCTTAAGATTTTACAATCATTGAAGTTTGCTGTTTACATATTTATTCCGTAAATCATTGATCATCCAGCATTAATGCATGTTGTGTATATATCTAAAAGATTAAACTTATGGCTAATTCTTCAAGACCAACCTCATTGGTCCCCGACTCAAAACTTTCAAATGAAAAGAGTGCGAAATCAGCCTAGGGAGTTAGGTTATATATGTTATCTTGGGGGGGAGGGGGTAGATTAAGGTAAGAGATGACAACAGTTATGCATTGAATGTCAGGACAAGGTCAGGAGCTAGATATGTAAAAGCAGCTAATGGGGCATGAAGCAGTTAATGTTAGTTATACCTGCTATATTACAGTCTGGTATAACTAACAAAAGAGGCTCTTTCTAAAATGCATGGGAGAGAGGCATCTTGAAAATATGCTCTGGAATTGCCAGCTTAAGAACCGTAACCATTGGTCTTCCCCCCCTTTAAGTTTGACAATATCTATCCATAAAACCATAAACACATTAATCAACCAGAAGGTTGTGGTTTGGTAGGTGATGATAGAGTTCACCCAGTACCAAGCCTCATGGCGTGTGAAATTCAGACATCAGGGTAGGGGGGCCAATTCCTTTCCCTGTGCCGGTTATGGTTTCCCAGGAAGATCTGGTACCCAAAATATCACATAGCTTGGGTGTAGCTGCAGGTGCCCAGAGAGGCTTGCCTGGGAATCAAACCCTCCGGTCAGTAGTCCAGCGCTCTACCCCCTGTAATACCTTGACCCACAATTTTTAATATCTATCGTGTTGGTACAAACTAAAAATAGAAGACATTTTTATTAACCAATTTTTATTATGCCTGAGATACCACTGGTTAAATTTTACACTTATCTATCATTATTTTATTATTTCAACAGGTTAAAACAAAAAAACCACTTCCTTCAGAAACTGGAAATGCTGTTTTCAGATTTGGAGCTAGCAGTGGTATGTATTAAATGCATTATTCCTAATTGTAATATGAGATAATTAATTGTAACCAATTGTAATGGCAAGTGCATCATTACTAATGCTCACTTAATTGCTCTTCCTTTTAATGCCATTTTTGTGTTGCACTTTCTCTTCTAAACTATGAGTGTATCTAAAAAAATGAGTAAGTTTTCTGGGTTCAGTTAAATTTCTTTTCCATTCTTGATATAAAGTATGGATGAAAGGGGTTACTAAGTACAAACACAGCATTAAGTGCTATAAAATCTTGAATTACAATAAGCAATTTTTCCATTCTACTTACTCCTTGATGTTCATCAATCCATTGAACAAGCTTGTTCTTTTCCTCCTCCAGCCTCTCTTACACAATATTCTTTCCTCTATGACCGTTTCTAAGATTCCATTTCCAATCAATATGCCTTGCATTTCATACATCAAATTTGATTGTTTCCCATCAAAAGGGTGTATCTATTTTCATGAAATACTTATAGGGCTATAAAATATTGTATACATTTATGCCCCCCATGCTGTTCCCTTTCATCTTAGGCAAAATCACAAAGACTAATTCAATGGTATTTCAGGAAACTGATAACCTTTTGTTAAATTCTCCAATGTCCCCTCATCCACAAATACTTCTTCCACCTCCAAGAAATTATGACCAAATCTTTCATACTTGTCCATTCCATTTGCACTCAGCTTTTTTCTCTAAGTTTGGCCGCAAACACTTATTAAACATTCTACGGAGTAGGGTGAAAGGTTTCCGGCTTGATAAAGAAAATGAACTTTTTCGTTTTTTTATTCCGGTTTATTTTTCAACATAATCAAGTGCTATTGGGGCCTTTCTTAAATTCAGAAACCCCCTGTTTAACCGTTGAATATGATGGAGAAGAGTCTTTCAGTGTGAAATTCAGTTCATCTTTAATTTGAAGTGGTGTCAGGCCTTTTGAATAGAAGTATTTGATGACCACATGCTTCTCTGATTTTTCCATTTTTATGTAAGCAATCAAGGTATCTTATTCAGTTGGCTCTCAAATGTAAGCCAACAATGCAATTGACTTGAAAGTTAATACACCATCTAATGAAATATAAATCTATAGAATACGAGCCAAGAATTAGATCTGGTGCTGTCTCCAGGTCAGGTCTGAAACTTAACACCCAACTCTTGTATTTATATGCAAGCCAACCTGACAGGGGTAAGTTTTTATGTATTCTGGCACCACCCATTTCTCTATGTTGACAATCATTCAACAAAATATCCTTTACTCCCATATTGCATACCACAATAACTCATTGTTTAGCTATGCACACTTTCTACCTTGCTTAAATCCATCTAAAATGCCTATTCTTTTCCTTAAATTCCTAGCCTCTTCCTTGCTTTCTCAGGATTCTCCCCTGTGTTGCCATCTTCCAGCATCCTCTTGCCTCTCATTATCTCTTGCATCTGCTTGTCCTGCCTCCCTTGAATTTCTCCCATCATCTGCCTATCTACCTCTACGATGTTTAGGGCATTATTATGTGTTTTACCCTTTGGCTGATTGCCTAAAAAATGCTTTTGCATTTTCATCATCGGCTAATTAACTAATATGATGAGTTTCTCTCCTTTTTTCACTCATACTCCAGCCCTTCCCATGCCTCCCTTATCATTTCCTCTTCATATATATTAAAAAAAGCATCCCAAACCCACTTCATTTAGTCGGCAATGATGCTTATCCTGCCGTACCCAAGTTTCACTCCAATGCCATGGAGTAATTCCCTAACTTAACTCCTTTCATATTCAATTTGCCCTGAAAATTTTCATGCGAGTTAAAAAACTCACATTAATTCATCAGTACGCATTCAACTTTATTTGACTAATGCTGTCAGCTATGCTGTTATTTTTACTCTTGGTGACCTGAAGAGAATTTTGGTGAAAATTATGAGCAATGCCATTTTCAGCTTTTGTGATAAAGTTTTACAAATGAAATGTTCACTGCATTAGATAATTAAACCTAGAAAAATTTAAACTGTGACAAGAAATGCAAAGAAATTAAAATTTGATACTCTATCAACATCATACTACCTTGATCAAAAAGTTCCCGGAATAACCACCGTGTGGCGCTCCCATCGTTCCGATTTGAGTTCTGTTTTTTTTGTTAAATTGGTACATCTGTTGTTGATATTCCCTTTAAATCTTAGTGTCATAACTTGACATTTGCAAAAGTTACGCAGCCAAGAGTACATCTATCTCTGTGTGTGTTGGCGATTTTTTACAATTTCAGAAATGGATTTAAATTTGCAACAACGAACTTGTATTAAATTTTGCGTAAAAAACGGATTTAGTGGCGCACGGACGTTGGAAATGTTGGAAAAGTGTTTCGGCAACGATTCTCTAAAAAAAACGGTCGTTTACCAGTGGCACGAGCGGTTCAGAAGTGGTCGTGAGTCAATCGAAGATGATGAACGCAGTGGCAGACCATCGACATCGAAAGTCGGTGAAAAAATTGATAAAGTAAAAGAAATGTTGGTCAATAACCGCAAATTAACCATCAGAGAAATAGCGGAGGACTTGAACATTGCCTATGGATCCGCCCAAGACATTGTGGTTAATGATTTGGGTTTCCGTCGTGTAGCAGCAAAGTTGGTGCCAAAAGACCTCAATTTCATGCAAAAAAGAGACCGTGTTGACGTCGCAAAAGACATGATTTGCGAGGCTGAATCCGATCCCACATTCATCAAAAGGATCATTACTGGAGACGAGACGTGGGTTTATGAGTACGACACGCAATCCAGACATCAGGCAAGTGAATGGCGTTCACCAAATGAGCCGAGACCAAAAAAACCACGTCGTTTTCAGTCAAAAAAGAAGGCAATGCTGACGGTTTTCATGGATTACAACGGTGTAGTGCATCATGAATTTTTGCCAGAAGGCCAGACAGTAAACAAAGAGTATTATTTGGGCGTTATGAGACGTTTGCGTGAAGCAATTCGCCGAAAGAGACCAGAAATGTGGGCAGAAAACTCGTGGAATTTGCACCATGATAACGCACCGTCGCACAGTGCTATCATTATTCGTAATTTTTTGACGAAAAATGCAACAAATACCATCCAACAGCCACCGAATTCACCTGATTTGGCTCCCTGTGACTTCTTTCTGTTCAATCGAGTTAAAAAACCATTACGGGGAACGCGTTTTAGCAGCCGAGAGGAAGTAATGGAAAAATCGCAGGAAGCACTGATGGACATACCGAAAACCGAATATAAAAAATGTTTCGAGGATTGGATCAAGCGCTGGCATAAGTGTGTTGCAGTCGATGGGGATTACTTTGAAGGGGACAATATAGATTTAGATGAATAAACTTGTATTTTTAATTTTCTGAATAAATTCCGGGAAATTTTTGATCAAGGTAGTATTTGACTGTATAGTGAAGAATTTAAATAATGCATGCTAGTGAAAATGCACGATTTAGAAAAAGTAACTAATAAATGCATAGTGCTTGCAGGTTATTTATGTAAATTCTTCTGGATACAATGGCATGTTATTAATTTCTGTTTTATATTTGTGTTTTTCATGTGATGTTTGAATGAGTACTTTTTTCTCTGCAAAAACTTTAAGCTAATCATATTATAGCACAAAATAGCAATGTTGACTTATGGGGGAAAATTTCCACCATATATTGCCTACAATTAATTGACTGTGTTTGTACACTCAGGGCCATCCACAAAAGGTTCTGATTGTGCAATAAAGAAGTTACACACTAAGGATGATGCTTGCAAAGCTGTAAACAAAACGAACACAAGGGGGTAAGTAGTAGTTATTTTATCAGCAGTATGCTTGTATTTTACAAGGTCTGTCCCAAAAGTAAAAGGATTGAATCGATTAAAAAACATTCCCAGAATTGATACTTAATGCCAAAATTTTATTGCCAGGATTGATACATTCACTCAAAAGCCTTCAATGTAGCTCCCTTGTGCATCCACACACCTCGTGTGTGCCCTCGTTTTGCCCAGTTTCACACAAAATTTGATGGCGTAGTGCTGTTCCAATACACAGTTCATGATAGAGCATAACAAGGTCACATTATTGAGGTTTTGTGAAAGAACAATCCACCATCCGCAAAGGCTGGGAGCCAAATGCCACTGGCCTCCAGCCTTTCCTGAGACTCGACTCCCTCTAACTCAACCAGAGAAACGGTTGTCCTTCCATCCAGGAATAAGTAAGTTTTACTACTATTGGGACAGACCCTGTATTTGTGATTATTTTTTATGAAACACAAGGCTGCAATCACTTATCTTTGCCTTAGGTTTAACAGCTGATAGTATAGTATATGTGAATTTAGAAGTATAATTTATATGATTTTGTAAAAACCAGAAACCGGCACCTTTCTTAAAGAGTAGGCTAATGCCAATGCCGGGTTCACCTCCACCCTTCATCCTTTCCTGTCCGTCCCTAATGGTGCAAATGACTTCAGCTGTTGGTTGCCTCCCCTAAATACTACTACTACCAAAGCAATATTAAGACTAATATGATGATGCGAGTATCACACACACGAATTATGGATAATGCACAAAAAAATACTGAATCAGTTTCCAAACACACTCAAAAAATCAGGTCGAAGGCAATTCTTTGTCTAGAAAATTAAGAAAGATATATGTGTGATGTAAGAATTTTAATAATAAATTAAGAACCTTGTATTATGTTCTAAAATTTAACTTGAACTGTTATTCCATTTAATTCAACTGTATGTGGACTGGATTCAAGAATGTGCCTTGAAATCATTTAGTAAATTGATATAAAAAAGAATCATGAAATAAAAGTCATTATTTTATATGTACCGTCCACTTATAAGGTTTTTGTAATGTTGTACTTTCCACAGCTAACTGCTTTCTAGTAAAGTCAATGTAGGTTTGATAAATAGAACTACCAAGAAAGTGGTGTGATTGTTTGTGCTCAGTGAAAAAGGTTACATTTTTCTCCAGGCTTTACATTATACATTTACTCTTAGAAATAATTTCCATTGGAAAGTATATGGTGAATAAGGCTAAGCTAGAATATGTTTGGATATTAAACATAGTGGTGCTCATTATTTCATTTTTAAATGGAAAAAATTTGACAATGATTTTAATCTCATTTTTCCTCTTTATTACAGCAAAGCAATGAAAGAAGAACAGAGGTCATTCTTGAAAGGTGTAAGGCTTAATCGACGATTTCAAATGCAGATGCAGAATCGAGGGCTTCTGTAGTTCTTTTTTTAAATATATGTGGACAGATGGTTGAAATGCGTAGTAATATATGACTTTTAGGAAGACCTTTACATGTTGGACATTTAAAGTTTGTGCATACATATTTTGAATGTAATCACAGTAATGTTTCTTATAAGTAAGTTTAATTTGAGCAGAGTGAGTACACTAACTCCAATTAGAGGAAAGTTTTCCTAAAAACATCTGTTTGTGTGCCAACCATAGTTGACAAGTGTAGTAAAATTAAGTTGGGGAAAGGGGAGGGCGGTGAATAGTGTGCATTTTTTAAAAGAAAAAATTTATAGTTGGTGCATATTTACTAAATGTATTTGACAAGACTTAAGAGTTTTTTCATGCCATAAATGTATACAAATCTTGTAAAATGAAAATTATTTTTTAGCATATTGGTCCAGAAGCAAGTTTTCTGAATGATTTGATTTGTTTGTTCATGTAATTATATACTTATTTTCTTCTTTTTCATTTAACTTTCTTTGTGGCTTGTTGTGTGTTAATGGTAGTAATAATGCAGCCATTAAAATTACCTTTTGTTGTAAAGCAATTGGAAACTGCTATCAGCTGTCATAAATAGCCTATTTTATCTGTCATGCTGAGTAAGATATTTTCAATCATTAAATATAATTTCAAATGATAGGGTGTGGTTGAAATGTTATTAAGGAGCTGCTAAGGAGTAGATGTGTATATATGTATTTGTTCTCTGTGTTGACTTATAAAACACTGAATTTTTTTAAGACCTAGGTGCACTTTGGCACAGGTGTTTGTCAACATTGATGTGTAATCAAAGGTGACATTTCTAAATGAAATAAATCACTAACTGGCATTTAAAAAATTTAAAATTAAAGACTGGTGGGACCTCAGAGCAACGCTCCCATCTGCTAATGGATACATCATGTTAAAGGTTGCGATTTGTGTAGACATGCATTTTTTGACAGCCCTGAAAAGGAATGTCCATTCTTCAGGACTTCCTGGAAAAAAAGAATCTTTAAAGTAATACCCTTATTCATCTCCTAGTATATTTTATCTATCTCTAGCTATCCCCGTTTCTTAGTTTCGCCTTATTTTCTGCTTCCCTAAAATTCTGTCTTGTCTTTATTCCTGTCTTTGGTCTTATATTTATAACCTGAAATCTCTTCTATCCAATTATTCTCTTCAGCCATAGCTAGCTCTTTTTTGTTTCCATTTCTATGAAGTTAACTTTTTTATCCTTCCCTATAAGCAAATATTGAAGATAATTTCTGATTTCTCCGCTGAGAAATCTGGAAGTCTTTCAAATATTGAGGTTTACAAACCAAAGTAATCAACTGGAAGGTTTATTGTGTTTGGAGAGGGTAGAATTCACCCTGAACGGAGCCTTTTAGCATATGAAATTCTTGCAGGGGCATCTCTTCCCACCTTGTCTGACCCCTGCCTTTTCCTACATAGTTATGTTAATCATTATACCATAAGCACAGTATATTGCATCTCCATTTTTTTACATGCATCCTACATGTGTCCCTTCATACATACCTAAATGCCACATACCCACTTGACTCTTAGGATAATAAACACCAATAGAATCAGGAGAATAACATTTTATGAATGGACAGGTTGTTTGGATTACTTGGTTAAATGTGGCTATCAGAGATTTCTAGTCAAATCTAGGTTTGGAAGTTTCCATTCTGATTATGAATGCTTGGAATTGTCTCCGTGTCTTATTTCAGCAATCTTCTTTTCAATTTACTTTTATTTAATTTAATTATGTCATTATTTCTAGGCTTACTACGATGACGAGGCTAGTCAGCCACAAGCCTGTTATATCTTTAGCATTAGCATGTTCAAATGTTACTTTATGAATGGGTATATGAAATAGGAGGTAAGCATCAAGTGTGATTAATGTTTTCAAGTTACATTATTAGTTAACCAGGCTGTTGGTGCCATTTTTAAATCTAAAAACCTCATTTAATATTTCTGATTTAAAAAATTTTCTTCTGCCTCTGTAATAGTTAAAGGATTTTCTGAAACAATTTAGCAGTGTTTTCATTCTCTGTATTGAAATCTCACCTCTTCAGTGTGATAAACAGTTCTACTTTTATAACCTTTAATGTTTAACCTTTTTTATTGACCACCACTAAAAGGCATGACAGCTTTTTTTATACTTTAATATAATATTGGCATTAGTTCAGCGTCTACTTTGCTAACATCTTGGCCAGGAGCAGTATTCAGCTTGTGTGTATGACCAAACCTTAACATTTATTTCATCACTGTAGCCCAAGGGTTATTAAGCTTTGATTAATAAACCAGACTTTGACTGATGAAAGTCATTATATTTGACGAACCAAACTAGTCATTGGTGAACCTCGCACTAGCATGGTAATGGTTTTTGAGAGGGCATCAGCCAAACATGAAAAATGATAAAATTCGTGTGTAAATCAATATAATTCAATCAGTTACGTGAGAAGGACCAGTTTATTAATCCAATAACAGAGGTTATAATTGTTTGCGCTGAACCGTCAGAAATCACACAGCATGCAAATTTTGCAGTCTGGTCAATGGCATGGTAGTTCAGTGAGAAGGGGATTAGGCTACTGACTGGAGGGCCCAGGTTCAATTCTGAGTGATTCCTTTCCATCTAAGCTTTCTAATTTTTTGAGTAAGAACCATTATTTTAGTAATTAATTATTGAAAGTAAATTCTTATTGAACATTCTGGAAAAAATTCTGAGTGCCGTTTTTTAAAACATAATTTGAAAGTATGATTGTGAGAAAACACTTGTTCTGTAAATAATTTATATACGATTCTAGGTAGGCACTTTATTCTACTATGCATAGGTCTACCTGCCCATGTATTAGATATCTGCAACATGATCCATTCCTTTGAATTTCAAACTCAAATTGTTAAATTGCTCCCAAGTTCTTCCAGTTGATTTTCCTAGTCAGAAAGTCAAATTCCTTGACTTATCCTGAGAGACAGTTACGGACTCAAAAACGTACTTGAGTCGTAATCGTAAGGGTCCACCGAATTGCCGGCCAAGAGGATGATCATACATAATCATGAAAAATAGAAAAAATAATATTTTGAAAGTATATAATTTTGTACTTTTTCTTTTAAGATTCAAGTTTAGAAAAACGACGATTTAAGGCCGCAAGTGATGTTTAAATGTCTACCTTAACAAGTAAAAGAATACTATACGAAAACCCTTCAGTTCGTGTTTTGCATGCTTCGCGAAACAGAAGAGCTAAGTCAAATAAGAGATCACTCTCAGAAATTTCCAGGTGTTTTCGGTATTTTTTTGGTTGTTTATGTTCCACCGTAGCTTATTTACCATTCCCCCAATTCACCAGTAGTAGTTCAAGAAAGCTCGCAAGATGCCGTTGACACCGGCGTTGGTGAGAACCTGCTGTCAGGTGTAGAGAGGAAAGGTGCGATGATCGCCGACTCCACATTCCAGACCCAAACAAGTGGACGAACCGACGACGTCTCTGATGTAGTCAGGTGAATGGAAAACCTAGTGGGGGGCTGGTCCGACATGGAAATTTTTAAGTTAGCCGCACAGGGAGAACGACACGGGTGAGGGGTGTTGTTAACCGGTAGTTAGGCTGAACTGAGCGTTGTTCAAATAAAAAGTCCACGCATATCTCAGTCGTTAACGATTTCAGACTCCCGAGTGATGTTATTATCTTCAAGGCAGTGATGTTAGCCTTCGTGTTTTACTAGTATTCTTTCCTGAAGATTTTGACGTGTGATAGGTGTTAAAACTTAACTTTTGTGGACTTGTTTGTGAAACATGAGTGATTTGAACGATACGTTAGTCCCTGCCAGCGAAGAAAGCGGAAAACAACCCCTGATGGATCTCATTAACGAGGTATGTATGCAGAAGTTCTATCATAGTGCTGCAACTTAAAGAATTATTTTGTCAAAGGGTGGTCGAAAGTACTGTCAGATTGGTTTTGTGGTCAGTAACTTGTTTTCATATTCTTTTTGTTTTGCATATATTTGCCTCGTATATTGCGAACGGCTATGTTCCTTACCAATGATGTATTGTCAGAACGAAAGCTTTTAGAATATTCTTTGTATTGCTTGCTTCACACCATTAACCGTGATTCCAATAGTTGTGTGCGAGACCAAATATTCGGTAGCGCAAATCCCATCCCCATCCAACTGAATTTCCCTTGAAGTTTGAGTCATGATGTTGAAGGCTGTTCTTTAATCTTTAGAAATATTTTGTGAAGGTTAATTAGCAGATTAGGCCTTACTTGTCATAGCCTATGGAAAAAGACATTTTTCGACAATTGTCTTAGATTAAAATTCATGTTCGATCGGGAATTTTGATAGAGACAATATTTTAGTTATTGACAATATTACAATGCTTTTTCGCCCCAATATAGGTAAGGCGTTTCTTATTGTGGTCATGAGTCGCTGAGTTTTGGTATATTTTTGGGACATCATTTAAATTCAGTTGATTATTTAATGGTTTTGTTACAAACAGTTGTGAGAGGAAAAGGTTCTCGCAAATTCATGCTGCTGAGAAGTTAAAAGTTATGACATATTCGAGCAACTCCATATTTATGCCGTTTGCTGAGATTATTAGGGCATTATAATTATCGCTAATATCTGAATGAGATTTTAAACATAATTTTAACAAATAATTAACGTGATGATTCCTTTTTCTGATTGCCTTTGTGGCCGAACTGTTTAGGCCAAGTCGATGTGTGTTGCCATGGCAACCCGTTTGATCGTTAGAATCGTTGACTCTAGTGATAGTTGAAAAATTTTAACGGATTCGTTATTTCATTCTCAATTTTAGTCATTTATTTTTTTACATTAACTGTCGACAGGTTGATATCCGAGCGGGGGTGCGTCATTTTCTTCCAACACACATTCATGGCAGGTTTATCGGTTGAGACAACAACATGTCAACGTCATTCTTAATATTAGGGGTGTATACATAAATGTATTAAGTGTGATGGTCCATTAGCACTTATATAATGGATATATTCCTGCCTTCTATTGCCGGCAGGAAGTAAGGAAGTTTACGTAAAGAACAGCAACAGCTGTAGGGAAGAAAGGGAAAGTGCACGGGCAAAATATTTGCACTACGGCTTCTTTCCTTAAATATTCTAGGTATAAATTTAAGCGAACAGCAAGCAAATTGTGCTCAGCGTCATTAAAATTCCATTCCTCATCTCATGTTACTGAACAAAATTCAAAAAAAAAAGAAACCACCACTTTTTACATGTTTGCGTTATAACACTAACACTTGCGGTGTGACAACCAACATCATCAGGCTTCTGGACCTGTCTCATCGGTGGATTCTAGTTTGTGGTGTTATTTTAAGATTGAAAATGTTAGATAGAATTCCAGCTGTATATTTCTACGCAGATTTTAAAACATCTACTTAAATGGTATGCTTGTTTTGTGAAAGAAAAAACGGATACGGCACAAAGAGTCAAATTGTGTTTCGAACTCCCATCTCCTAATTTCCTTCATGTAGTTTCCGGAGCGTTATCGAAATTTCGGCTTTAGAAAATATTCCCTTTCGAGTGGACAACGATTCGGTAATGGAATTGAACCTCCGGCCTTTGTTGGAAAGACTAAGTGGCGAGTTTCTTTTCGTTGTCAAGTCAACTTGGGCGACCAGCCGCACATGCAGGTGCACGTTGTGTGGTGGGCTTCTGAATTGGTAAAGGCCATTGCCGCCGATGAGAAGAATGGCACGAAGTTACTCTACGCTTAGATCCCCGCCAGTTCCTTCCTCCGCATCCAGCGTTTGCCCTTTTATTCCCGCTCCCATGTCCTAGCTACTCTCATGGTTCTTGGAATCATTTTGAATGCTCTTATGCCCACGATTTATCCTTCTGTTCACTTCGTTAATAAGCCACCACATCCTCCTCACTCAGATTTCTTCGATGTATCATTTCTCGCGCTTAAGAATGTGGTTAGCAATAATTATTTGTGTAGAGTGGAATTATCTAACATTATCAACGGTATAATCAGAACACGGTCCATTGTCAAATTATTGACTTTAACAGTGGTGATGGACTATTATGATAATTTAAAGGAAAATTGGGCATACGAGTGTTTCATCTTCAATATAATTTCTAATTTTTCCTCGCAAGGTTCGTTTATCCGGTGTATAGATTGCCATTTCATGACTGGTATTTTACAGCCATCCTCATGTCATGGGCTCATTCGCAGCGTATGTAATAGAGGTGAAAACTAAATCGGCAACGTGTATTTTGAGATTTTTGATAGTGAACTGGTATCAGTCTCTCTCCAGTAGTGTTCTTTTTCGATCATTTTCCTCTTTGTTTCCTCCTCACGTTTCCTTTGTTATACTTCCTGTAGGAATTAGACGGTTTTAATCCACCAGAGAAATTTAAGATCAATTTTCCCGCTCTGCACGAATGCTTTTTTAAGTGAAAATCAGCGGAAAACGATTTAAAAGTGTTAAAAAAAATTGCGTGGGATTTTTGTTTGTTGCGGCAACGTATTGTCTAGCAATTAACCGCGGACGTTACACGTGCCATCCCGGCTTCTGTAAAATTTAGGATCGAGTTTAATGGAAAAATCGGAAGAATGAACTCGGGCCTCGACCGTTAAAGTTGATTGCGAGCGACGACTCATCCAGTATCACCACTGAAGTGTTCTTTATTCGCATGATGAGGAAGTCAATATGAAATCTTTCCTGTTGCGAATTTGTTCTTCGGGAACTGTTTTCGATTTTTAAGCCCTAACGGAACTTCCTTAATGGTCCTCCTCCGTGTGACCCTCAATCGCTTGGGCACCGTTAAAGCACTTCGCCGTTGCCAGGCCGTCCTATCTCTCCTTTCCTCAATCTAATAGCATACATAGGTAAGATCATCTCCTAGGGTATCTTGTTGTCCTCATTCTTCGGCAAGAGATAGATACCTTTCGCCGTTACCGCTGGTTGCGAGACCTGCAGATTTGAAAAATCCGAGGTAAAACAGATTGTGAGGAGAGGGCAGTCCAGCGTTACTGTACACTCACGGACGCCAGTGTTTTTGAAGGGTTTCCCACCTCTGGCACCTCTCAGGCTATTGATATGATGAACAGGAGGGCTTTATTGCTAGCGGTTGAAGAGGTTTATTAATTTTGGCGGCAGTAATTAGGTTGACCAAACATGACTGCTGCTGTTTTTACAGCCATTGCGGTTGGAATGGACAAGGAGTTATTATTTAGGTATTAATTGGTAAAGTTTACATTTACACAATACCCCGCAATCCGTCGTAAGGTCGTGAGGGCGAGGGGTGTCAGGGCACCAGTCTTGTTTGTAAAAATATTCACTTATGCATAAATATAACTATATTTACACATAAATATGCATGCGGACACTGATAGACATGCATGACTATCCACATCATGCAATAATGAGTATTTTAGAGTAGTTTAAAAATTTGCCGCAGTTAAAACACAATTTTCTCACTCCAACTTCTGTACGTTACTCCCAACATTTTTGCTAATTTTAGCCCATTATAATGCGTCACTCAAGCCTTCTCACTTTTCAAATACGCTATGGGCGTCAATTTTTCCTGTGAACTTGAATTTGCATATTTAGCACACCCGGTAATGTGGACCTCAAGGGGGACATTTCATTGAAATTCCACAGGCGGAATATTAGCATCACAATATAACGCTTCCTCACGGAGTCTTTTTGGGAGTCCCCGAGTCGTGAATAGGGTAGTTCTTTGTTTTGTCCAATCCCAAGTGACATAGGTGGTTGATGTATCCGTGAGATTTTTATAGCCCACTTGCAGTGTAAATAGCTCCATTAAGCCCAAATGTATTTAATATACGACCTGATTTATGTGATATAACAGCTCTGCTCACACTAATGTCATCACGTTCATTTAGATGCGAGGCACGTTTAATGATTCCAGGTTTATTCAAGACTGCCGCATGATCTTTGAATGTGTGTCACTCCTGAAAGGTTAAGAAATGGGTGGATCCAAGAGGTTTCGAGTTGTCAGTTATTTTTGTCGATGTGAATTTTTATGTGTGCAATATCCTGCTTCCTATTATCTTTTCCTTTCAAAATCATTATCATAATCGTATATACCTGTCTTTTTCGTTTGTATTCCTAAATACTTTTTCCATGATTTCACGTTAGAATGTCCTCATACAACAGTCGAATACTTCTTGTAAGCCTCTTTTGGAATTAGTTTCCAGCGTGTCTATCCTATGAATAAAAAAACGAAGCAAGAAAAAAGTATTAAAAAAAATTGTTTTGCGTTTTGATATCGATATGGTCGGTTTGAATGAAACTTTTATTTTCTTCAATATTAATCACCTTATAGATGCTAGTGGTTTAGTGGGTGGAGAGAACTCGACTCGAGGGTGTTCGACTCAAATTCAGGTGATCGCCCCTGTAATTTCCCAAATAGTTATTTTATTTGGCTCGAGAACTTACCGGGGAAACTGCGGATTGCACAGGAAAAGCAAATGGCCTTTGGTTTGCACACGTCATTGTGCTTATGGGCGTAGTATGGGTCCAATTTCGTTCCCCGAGTGTGAGGTGACCGCCACGCATCCCGTACCCTCTGCCCATTTCACTTGTGAGATCTCCTCCAGAGTTAAGGGGGGAATGGCACCTCTGAGGCGTTGGACCATTGTGGGCAGGGTGGTCGGGAGGGCATGACTGCTTCGTGAGTCACGTCCCGGGGCTATCCTCTGGTCGCTCCCACCTCTTCTCCATCGCTCCCCTCCTCAACCTCCCAGGCAATGAATGATGGGCTTCGTGCCTCAAGCCCGAGGAATGCGACCCCCATTCCACCCCACCCGCCCCCGCGCAACTCTCCGAGAGCCATCCCGGAGACAGACTCGTTCGCGGGGCTCTTCGCTGCACGTCTCCGCAAGTCTTCTGGGGCTGCATGAGACTCGACGGCCTTTTTGATTATATAACTTTTAAGAGTATGGTGAATTTTCTTCATGGAGTGTTCGTGAAAGTAGGAGGCGTGTGGCAACGGGGATTCTGCGTTAAATAAAGTTGGCCTGCGTAACGATAATGTTGTTGTGGTCTTCTATTATGCGAAGAAAATGCTATCAATTGAGAATTTATTTATGGAGACCAGTGCGGCAGTCATCTTATTCTTATTTATTTAATCCGAGTGCTCTTGATCTGCCGATGTGGTCTGTGGTCTTAGTTCATTCTTCAGGTTTGGAAGTAAAATGGAGTTCGGGTACATTTACAGAAGTCTCATTTGACTAGCCTGCAATCTTCGCGAATGATTGTTCCTATACTACACATAATACGAAAAATATACTTATTTTTTGATGTAACTGTCACAGTATGGAATGGTTTTTTTGCTGTGTGGCTGATACTGGCGAAACCTTTTTGTCAAACTACTTAGCGCTCGGTAGAAGCATAAGTATAGATTCGTACACAAATTTAACTGCCTTTAACAGACTCGGTTAAAGTGAAAGATGCGGCGCTTAATTGCTATCCTGTCAGTCGCTACAAATGTTGGAACGGATTAGGCAATCATACCTCTATTCCAAACAATTTTTTTTCCATCCAGTGTTCTCCAAGCTCGATTTTTTAGAATACAGTCGCTATGCGGAGATTAAAAAAATTAATTTAAAAAAGCCATTTCTACGTGACGATTATTAAACTTGTTCAGTTATGTCGCAGTAGGTTGGGACATTACGAAATATATTCCAGGTTACTACTTCAAGTACGCGACTGTGGCGTACAACATTTTTTAATGATTTCAGAATAAATTATCTTTTTCCTCTCCTTACGTCGAATGTCGGATCCGTGCTATTTAATGAGAGGAGAGAAATAAAGTTTTTCAAGAAAGCCTCAAGAAAGCTTTTTAAGTAATTTTCACTCGTAGAATTCGATAGAAATGTCTCAATTTTTGACATAGCAACTGAATGATTATTTCAGCAGATGAAAGTGAGCGTGTATGAATGTGCCAGAGGAAACCTATTTTATAATTAAGTGCATAAGTGAAGTTATTTAGGGTATTTATTAAATGTGTTCCGTTCAATCAAGAAATGAGTAAGATAGGTCAAATTTTATATAAATAATCACCGCATTGGTGTTATTTTCGTCGTTTAATTTATTTTTTATTCATATCAGCTGTTTAGTATTTTACTAATGCTAAGTTATCAACTGTAATAAATATAATGCTTGAGTTATGCGATCATGAAAACGAAAATAATTGAAAAACGATGATAACAACGTGTTATGATCATTTTATCAGGAAAACCTGATTTGGTGTTCTCGAAGTGCTTTCTTATTCGTCAAAGAATGGTCATTTTCATTGGCTAAATTACATTACCTGTATGATTGACTGTTACTTCATCATTCTTTTTGAAATAGGAAAACTGCCAGCGTGAAGAAAGTAATTCTTTGGATCTATCAACTTATTTTGCTGATGGTTGAGAAACATAATTGGAGTGACGCCACTTTTTGGGCTTTTTAAGAAACTACCCACCTAGTTGATTTATATATGGAATGAAAGGACATTGGCGTCGATTCCGAGGCCCACGTGTAACCTTTAATAAATTCAATCGTGGGAATGGACTCCTGAATCAAAACATTTGCTAGCTCACCTTCTCGAATTGCCCTCTATTTTTATTTATCGCTCACGTTTTATCGCTTCCCTCGCTCTTTAAACTTGGAGCGCCCGAAAACACCTCTCACTATCGTCGTGTGACCTCCAACACTGTTTTATAGTTCTTTCTTTAACATCGTCCTTTCAGCCTCTCCTCTCTTTGCCTTCCCTATCATTTTTTCTGCTGCTGGAGAATGTTCTAGGCAAGCGTAGGGAACGCATTTCAAAGTCAATGTTATAAGAGTTGCATATTAATACTGAGGTTATTGAAAGAAAGAGAGCTCTAACTTCGCATGTTCGTAAACCAAGGGGAAAACCGTGGTTTAGCATTACTGTCAGCTGAAAATGCATTAATATAGGACAAAATAATTTCGATATCTGTGGCATAAATGCACTCCATGCACTGGTTAATCGACGCATTTATAAATGCAATTCAAATTTAAATAAATAAAAAATTTAAATAATTATAATTTATAAATGCACGATGGTATAATAATTAACCCGTTTAATTAAACCCTTTCATTGATTTGAATGCCCGCCTCACTCGACCAGTGCCGAAAAGTTTTTCTTCTCCCCTTCCCTATTGTCTGAAGTCGAAAAATTTGGCACATGATATGCAGCGGAGTAAGGGTGACGAGGAACGATAGTAGGATTACGATCGCCTTATTTCACTCGGGACAAGTTCTTGCAAGTAAATGAACTAAAAAGAATGAAGTTGGACACTCGTGTCGTATTTTACTCGTCTACACTATCAGGATATCCTGAAAGTCGCCACTTAGAAGGTATGGTATGAGGTGTACGTATGCCAGCCTTTTATTGTGCAAGTTGTGACGAAATTGTATTTGGAATTGCCAATGAAAATTTAAGTCAGTTTCGATCAGTTTTTGAAGTTCCTGCTCTTCGGTTATTCGTCCTGTTTTGATGCAATCGCGAGTATGGTCAAGTGAAAACAAGTATTTCAATCCCTCAATACGGAATTCTCTTACTTTCATCCTTTTGGTGTTACGGACTTGCAGTGTTAAATGAAGTTTAAAGTATTCTCTCTCTGGTGGCGTAAATAAAATCGTGTGTTCTCTGCCCATGCAAAAAGGTTGTTTATATTGCTAGGTCTCTTCGTGACTGGAGGCATACCTTATTCAAGCATCTCTAATAAATATAGACCACTTAATTTTTTATCGTCTCAACATTTGACATGCCATAGCGGATGTGCATCCAACTTGGTATAGCGGGAATCGCATGCACGCAGTTAAGTGTATTACTTCACCAGAGATGGTTTTTCTCGAAAGTGGGAACTTGATCGAAAGAGAGTTTATCATGGTTTCCTGAATTTAAAATGCGCTTTTACTCTCTTTTGATGTGTGAAGATGTCGAAAATGCTGTGCTCACAAAACAAAAACCGGTGAGTTCTTGCATTATCGAGTGTGAAATTCTTAAACTTCTAAGCGCTGCCAACATCTGGCGTAATTATTTTATAAGCGAATGGCAACGTTATATCATTGAGTCATGCGTCAAAGCTATCGATAATTTGTATTTACTGAAAGCTGAATGAAATCATCAAAATGGTGCCAGTTCAAATATGATTCTTGTACTCATAAAGGTTCTTCAATAAACCGATATTGAATTTTTTTTAAGGTAATCTACCGGTTAAGGTAGGTTTTTCTCTGAGTACTTTCTTCCTCCCTTCATCCCGTCCAACATCCCTATCCTGTTCCTTCCCCTTCCTCTTTTGCCCAACATTCTACCCTCTATCAGTCTTCAACATCCCACTGCCGGTCAACACCCCCTTCATCCACTTTTCCTGCCTCCATAGGATTGCTCCCAACAAACCCCTCTCTTCGCCCACCATACCAAGTACTTCCTCATTTGTTTTCTTCTCTGTCCATTTCATCTTCTCCATTCTTCTCCACACCCACATTTCAAAAGCCTCCAGTCTACGTCTATCCTCCTGCTTCAATGACCACGTTTCCGCACCGTACATAGCCACGCTCCATATCAAAGATTTTACGAGTCTTTTCTTAACATCCTTACTCAAAGTCCCCGTCATCAACTCCCTCCTCCTTGTGAAAACCTCTTTGCCTAGCGCAATTCTTCTCCTTACGTCCCTACTACTTTGACCGTGTTGGTCCAAGGCACTACCGAGATACGTAAACTGTTCTACCTGCTCTAGTTTTTGCCCTCCTATTTTAATGTTAAGCTTGGCCTTTTTCTTTCTACGATATTGAATATTGACTCCATAAAATCGGAAGAGAATCAATAATTTAATATTAATTAGGATTTATTGTCGAAAGGAAAGGGGCGTTCATGATTTGAAGCGATAATTTTTTCAGGCTTGAAAGATAGATGGTGTATTATTGCCTGGAGTGTCTTTTGGACGGTTCCTTAGAACATGATCAATTTCCTTGAGTGAATGTTAAGTCGTGTGTAGCCTCGAGAGAACACGATCCACGAAAGGAGTTGCCATCCATGGAGAAATTTCAATCCTGATTATCAATAAATTTGTTTAGTATGAATGTGGTTGTAGATTTGCGGAATTCTAGTCACTAGAAAGGTAGCGATAAAAGTGGTTGAGTCGTGACTCATATTCACTGGCGCGTGAGTTTGCCTCGCGGTGTCTATTCTACGTTGGCATATTATCTTACGAGCTCTGTAATTACTTTAATCAGGAATGGTCCGGGTTTATTTTTGATGCCCTATCTCTCCCTGGATTTATATAGATTTATCCTTTATTCGTGCCAGCAGAAATATTTATTAAATGTTGAACTTCAGTTTCTTAAAGTTTCATTAGAAGTGCGTTGTTTAAGCACTCCACAATAGTCTGAGAAAAGCAGCAATAATTGTGATACCAATTGTTCAATTTCTTGCATTAGGGTTTGGTGGAAGGCAGTGCCAAAATTTTTTCTTGGGGGCTGAGGCAAATGAAGAGAACCGACGAAGAGGAAGGTTGTACTCATACATGGAAGATATTCATTATGATAAATTAAAATCACTTAGTATATTTCCTCCTCTTTTATATAACCAACTAACCTCTACTTCTTTTATATAACCAAGCGTGGTTTCGGCACCGTGTGCCATAATCGATATATCGGATCAAGTGAGCGTTATCATATATGTATGTACAGGGCTTTAGAAAAGTGATGATTGATACCTTGAGCAATGTTAGATTGCAGCAATGCAAAGAGTGCCCTAATTAATACATAATGTTACATTGATGCTCAACGCCTTCTGACAAAGCCGTTATTGGTATTTAGGCACTTTTTAATTTTTCAATATTTATTTTTCAGATCGATTTAGATATCACAGTGTTATTGTATAGGTACAGTTAAATTTGAATGAATATCGGAAAACTAAAACTCAGAGGAAAATCAAAAAGTGTTTGATGATCAAAGATTTATAATACGCTATTCCACAGGAATTATCCATATGGTTTTTTATCACAGATTTTGGTATATTAAACCATATAAGAATCGTAGCCGTACATTCAGCCATTTTATATTGTAATGATAACGGTGCGACTAAAGGGTGATAGATTTGGTGGTACACTTGCTAGCACAACCATTCACAGTAGTGGCCCTCAGTTATTCGCCACTGCTACTTATTTATATACTTGCTGTAATAAAACAGGAATTGGTATCATGCTCATGCTTAAATTTTCTCCATTGAACATTTTTATAATTGAGAAGATAGAATTCCCCAGCCACTCATTAGTGACAGTGTCAATGATATCAACGGAAGAAAACCGTGACTAAACGTCTTTATCCCTTAATGCTACTTTAAATACGCTTTGACATCTGACGTTACATTATTAATTATACATCTCAGATATTAAAAATAGTGAGGTTTGACCTTGTACATTGAACATACGTATACGAATAATTAGGTTCAATAAATTTCATAAGATAACAAGAGGTAATGGTTGGTTGTTCATTGATTGTCAGTTGCCTTGCTGTGTTTACCATCTTTTAAGGTAATATATCACTGAAAAGGCCAGGATATGAGTTAGTTGCCTCTCTCTTAGAGATGATAACGACCGTTTCCACCATGGGTACGTTCACAACAGTAACACAAATGTGGCGGACGTTCTCCTCCAATGAACAAGAGGGTGTCTCTCTTAGAAGTCAGCCTCCCAGATCCCAACCAGAGAGCTGACTGATGGCAATTGAGCAGGCTAGCCCCGAGGAAGTGAAATATCTCACGCGGAAATCAGGAGACGCTCCCTCAAGACAGCTTCGCTCGAACGGAACCCGCCCTATGAGCGTACGTTAATTTTCTGGAACCGTTAAATTCGTTTCATCTCGTATTCCGCATTCTAATCCAACGAAATCCGTTAAGCGGCTCTCAAATTTTAGCAGTGTTGTATATGAATTTAGATTTAGACATGGTGTATAGTGAGCTCTATAAGCAGCCATAGAAGATTGGGATAAAGATTTACTGATGATCCTCGATTATAGAAGGAACAACTAAGTGACATTTCGTTTTGAAAGATCAAAAGCACAGTTCGTAATATCACTCACAATTTTGCCGACAGTGAACAATCTTGTTTGGATGATAAATGCGTACCGTCAAACTTTTAACTGTTTGGTCTCACAAAGCGGTCTTTTAATCATTTGAGCTAATATGCCCCATTTTTGAAATACATTGGAGGGTGAATCGATTATTTCGATGGGTGAATGGATGAAAACCTGTTCGGTCTGGGTTTTGTATCCTGCCTTCGGGTTGAATGTGATATTGTGCGCGTTGGTCTCGTTTGAGTTGTGTGGTAGTAATTAAAAGCTCTAGTGTGAGCACCTAGAATCGATCTAGTGCCACCAGGTCGACCTCACGACTCGACGCTCAGGTGAATGCACACGTTAATAGTGTGATTATGTTCGAATTTATTACGTGCATACCAAACCCTGATGAGTAATTGCGCATGTGTTCGTCGGCGTGCTGTAAGTCTGGGGTCATTTCACACCGTTAGTTCATGAAAGCCTTATATCCTCGCAGCACAGCGGCCAATCCTGAGCCTTGAATCGAACTCGAGACCTTCGAAGTAGCTATCGAGCGAGCCCAACGAACGGGAATAACTGGATCGTGTATTAACAGATTTCCACATCCGTCCCGGAAACGCAATTTAAATCATTAAACAAGAGGGTTGTGGAGTCAAGGAGTTGGGAGGATATGTTTCTATCTATCCTGCGGAAAGCACATTGACTCTTCCTGTTGTTAGCATAATTGGTCGTCAGAAAGATGTTGCTGTAAATATATTTCTGCCAAAATCCACCCTACCAGAAGTCTGATCAAACCTAATATGAAGTCAATGTTAATTATTCCAAAAGTCGTAAAAAGCCAACGTTTATTTAATCCGATTCAAGTGGAAGCCGAGGATTTCCATGGAAATATTTCCAATGGAAATATTCAGCAGATTTAGAGAAGCGCGTTCTCTAATTTAATGGTCCTTCTTCGACTTGGAAATATAATTTGGGCACTGATTGATTGAACGTTGGCTGTGAATGCTCTCCTATTTTTTTCAAAGATTTCAGTCTAAAATTTAATCTTTTGAATATTAAATTATAGTTCTTAGTCGTGTATACGGGTATTAAAGCGTGCATGTAATTCTACCATTTTTCTCTGACTTAATCGACTCCAAATGTGTAATCCATAATGGAAACGTGCATTGGAAATATGGAGATATGTTGTAGAAAGAGTTAAAAAGTTGTCATGTATAATTGACAGTATATGAAAAAACACCTGAAATGCGTATTCCCGTAAAACCTTTTCCATGCCTGTGACAGAATTGCCTACTTTTATCGCGACGTGGAGATCAAATGCCTTAGGCGCTATTTTGCAGGCAGAAAAAAATGTATGCAAATGCTTACAAGGGAAAAAGAGAGACTGGAGAGATGGAGTTGTTCTGTTTCTCCGATAAGGCCGCGTCGTTTCAAGCTAACGAATCGACCTTCGAAGTTGGAATGGCTGGCACACCACTCCTTCCAAGATTCGATTTGCTACCTACTCAGACTGAGATCGAATTAAAAAATGCGGGCAAATCTCAAACCGGCGGAGCGTTAAACTTCGGTAAACGTAACGGAACCCGTGCTGCGGCTGACTTTATCCTCTAAATCTCCACGTTACGGGCATTTCCAAAGGTAGAACGACTTCCATGGACTGTCATCTATCGGGTAATTCTATTCATAGGGGTTGAGGGATATTTTCGAGTTGGGCTCAGTGTCCCGTGCCTTTTCCATGGATTATTTTTTGGCCCTTATGTTTCGAGTGAAAAGGCGTACTTCGTTCACGAATTCAGCTCCACATACTCTCCGACCAAATGGAGCATTGTTTTCGGTAAAGAGACAACGACACTAGATACTTTTACATTTGAATCCTATTTCCCATAAGGTTATGAATTGTTTTCCCGGGAATCGCTGTTTGGCAGGACTGCGATTCAGACTATGCATCACGCCACACCTTCGCTTCTCTCTCTTGGGCGAAAAAATGTTCGTTGCTGAAAGGTTTTGACTTCTTCTATCTGTCTGAACTGTTTTCGGAAATGTGTACTATCCACAACTCCTGCCCGAAGTTTCTTGCGTAGCAGGTCTGCAATTAGCTCTTTTTTTCTCGTTGTGCATCTGTCACTACATTTAATTCAGTTGGGAAAATTTGGAATTTATAAACACCATAACGGATTCGATGATGCTCTACAAACCTTGAAACAAAATCCAAATACGCGCCCTCAATGACCTTACATACGCTGGGCTGAAAATGTTTCGGGAAAATTTGTATGATATCTAAAATTGAGAAGAAGGATATCGTGGAGTCTTGCATATTAGGGGTTGTCAAATTTTGTTCCAAAATGTAATGCGAGGTCGATGAAGTTATCCTGTCATCGGTCATTGCCATGGCGAGACAACTCTCGTGTAATTTTCTTGTCTTATGGGCTGAACTTAACATTCAAGAACGCTCGTGCTTGGCTAGGTCAGCTGAAGATCGAGGTGGTCATGGATAGGTCCGGGTCAATGTGGACTGGACCGAAGTCCAGCTGATGAGTACATGCACATCTAGATCTCTAGGTGCTGTCGACTTTTAATAGCTTTTCGGATTGGTCCATAAGAAGAAATGCGTTTGGTAAAGGAGCTTTTACAGTGTGGAGGGCGTTGATGACTTGGAAGTTGAGTAGGTTACTTGGAGAAAATTAACGAGAACTTCTCGGGTTTGGTTAAAAACACATTAATTGCTGAGCATACTAGAAAATCAGGTTGATTAATATATAGAGGGCTTGGATGAATAGTTAGACCTTGATGCATAAAGATCTTTATTTGAAACTTGCTTCCTTTTCTAGTCATCTACAGCCATACTTGACGCCGGCTGTTGTGATCATTTAGTGCCACAGCCATCCTCGGCGATGGATGTTGCACTTTTCCTCTTTAATGTCAAGTAAAGTTATGCATTAATACATTGCAAAAACACTTCACACACACCTTCCTAGAGCTTTGAATGATCGTCTCACCATATGGTATTCTAATATCAATACCATATCTCACCATAATGGGCTTTAACACAACTGCTTAAAATAGTACAAAAAGTTTCCCATTCCGACCCATTAAGGGAGGGACATTTTTTAAGGTATTTCTGAGGCGAGAATCTGAAAAGCCTTCTAGAGCTCGACCTTAATCCCGGCGAAGGAACAGCGTCGTTCCGGGCAAGGATAGCTCACCCGTCTCCTTCGATAGCGTCTTGTGGATTCAAGGCCCGAACTTGCATACCTCCTTGAAGGAAGGAAAGTCGGTTGTTAGGCGTACTGTATTCTCCTCCTCACCTTTTCCTTTTGAAAGTCAAGCAACAGAATCTGGCTGTATGTCGATGAAGCACTCGGGTGATGAATGTTTTTTCCCCTACACCAGGAGACGGGCGTGCCCAACTGGGCGGCTTGAGCTTGAAAAATAGGGACGCGGATGAATTTTAAGCATTTTCGTTTTATCTCAAACTATTACAAACTCTCAAACAAACCACAAAAGTGTTACTTTCTCATTTATCCTGCCGCCAATGGGAGAATACGCAATTTTCGAATTGAAGATTCCAAGATATCAGCGAGTTTTGGGCGAACCAAACGCACCTCACTTGCCGAATTGACTTCGGCCAATCTGGCAACCATGCTGGGAATTGTAAAGGGCTGCAGAATGGAGTAACGGACAGAATTCCAATGACGGGCATTTATGTACGCGTGGAATTTAAATTCAAACAGCGGCGGAATAACCAATTCGTAGAATGTGCGAATCCATCTGAAAGAGACGAGGATTCATCCAGCGTAGTAGAAGTGATGAATGTTTATAGGAGAGATTATTTTACATTAATCACACACTTTGACAATCGTGTATATCTTCCAGTTAGGGTTCAGAAGTAGATCACTTAGATTTAAAATATTGGTGTGATGAGGAAGAGAGATTTTTAAAGGGTTAATGGAGCTTCTCCAGAATGGTAACTAGCCCAATCACGAGAGAGAGAATGAGACTAATTAAAATCATTACAAGTTACAGGGCATTCGGGTTTACTTCTGACATCTTGTAAATATAGAGCTCAAATCAGACTCCATCGGAAAATTTTACCATCCAAATGTGGCTATAGATTACCATGCTGATGCCTCTAGACATTGTATTTTTCCTTCGCACGATTAGCGATATCTATGAAACCAATCCTGACATCAATTGTTTCTAATTAAATGGCAATTATAATTGAATCTTCAAGTGGGTTTTACTGAAAGATGTTTATGTGTTCCCCTACAATATGACATATATACTGGAATCATGGATAAATGGTAGACAATTTTTACTCCTGAAAGGGAAGGAACAGGATGGGATGTGGGACGGGATGAAGAGGGGAAGGGAGTACTCAGAGATGAAGAGGGACCTGATGTAGGTTGCTGGATTTTATGTTTTGTTAGGAGTCACAAGATATTTATTTGGTAGTTGTGTCCAATCAAAAACCTACCTTAACCGGTAGATTACCTTATAATGATAATTGTTTTAGTTACCTCGGTTTAGTTATTTTATTATATTTTAGTGACATGTTTCGTGACCAATTATCATGCCACCCTTTGCTGCGCGATATAGCGGAAATCCGGACGCGATGATGTACCAGTAGTCTTAGATTTCAAATGTGCATTTGCATGACTGGGAGGCTGTGAAATATAGTGACCAAATAAAATTTACATGGGAATCATTACCTAAATCCCTAAGTGTAAAACGCTGAAATCAAAAGTCAATCCCTTTTAACTTTTCAAACACCATATTGAAGTAATATCTGTCATGGGACGGAACTGAAGGACATTTTACGCTAGGTAGATATGTAGGGAGCAAATAAAACCAGTGTAAAACCTTGGGCCGGAATTTGCCTACTTTTATTATTGTAGAGCCCAAAGAGGTCACGAACCTTATGCAATTACGCAGTGAAGTCTCCGTACAGCGTCCTAGTATGGATTTGAACCGGGGGCTTAGGATATGAAAGAAGATTTGGCCGAAGGAAGCAGGTTTCTTTTCCTAATTTCTTTGGATCACGGTAAGGAATTTATGTATGCAAAACTTCTCCTTGCGCTGGGAATTGAAAATTTAAAAATCCCCCTCTGTAGAGATTAATGGAGCGTTTCCCCATTCTCCTAAGCCTCTCTTGATCGCGCATATCTTCCCATAGGAGAGTGTAGCCATGGAATCGTCTCCACCTCATTCTCTTTTTATTACTGGCCCGTGAACAATCAGCACGAACTTTCTTTGCGGTTAATGAGTTGTGAGCGCTCTCTCCCCATTTTCCTCTAAAGCATCGGACTACACACATCTTTCACGTCTCCGTGGAATTTGATTATGTCTTACATTCCTTGAATAATTAATGATACGTAGCTACACGCTAAGAATGTGAAGGGGAAAGAAAGGGAATTTGACGCAAAAAATGTCCATTAACTCAGGGCAGGTATGGATGGTATGGTTAACAAGCATATTTCAAGCTGAGGAAAAGTTGTCTCCTCTTTGTGTGATTATTTCGTTACCAACACAGAGCTTAAGAACAGCACTTCGCACAATTTTCTAAAAACTACAAGCAGTTGATGATAAGGAAAATTAGCAGATTTTTTTTCAAGAAATCCTGGAAGAGAGCTCTTTTTAACCGATATTTTAAGTTCTGAGATATTCTGGGCATATAATTCTGATGCAGAATTATTTTTAGAATGTCTTCAATCCTCATGATCTAGGGTTATGAAAAGAATTGTGATAAATGTTGAAAAGTAAACCTGAAATTTTTCTCATTTGAAGCCTTGCCTTAGAACGCTGGACATATTTTACCCCCGGAACTTGCTGAGTTTAAAAAAATATATGGCAATAATTAATTTTACTTCAGTGGAATCCATGCAACGGACAATCTATTTTTACGATTTACTAACACGTAGGAGAGGGAGTATTTTGGTGATTCTACTAGTATGATAATTTGTTAAATGAGATTTCACGACTACAAATAGCACTCACGTGCGTAGAATTACTCTGATATCATTAATCTTTGACCCCCGACCCTTCATTTTTAATAATTTGTATCCTAATTATCATTTGATGATACCGCGTCTATTAAGTCACGGAAAGTTTTGTCAGCAATCTACCTCCCCTATACCTACCTTGTTTTGATTTTCACGTCTTGAATTTCTTAGCCTCCCTTTCCTCCTCTCATATGTGCTCGCCTTCCTCTAATGGCGTTCTTCATGTTCGAGTAGTGCAATAAATTAAGTATGCGACAAAGTAAATTAAGTATGCGACAACTTGTGACAAAGAAGGGTTCGTCATCATCTCGGTTCACGTATCAGAATTTAGGTTCGACACAGCTCTGCACTCAGCAGTGCTATCGGCTAGTCTTTTCATGTCTCCAGATTTCATCTCTTGGGCAATCTGTTATTATTATTTGTTTGAAGTATACCAACCGGAGTGGGGGTTGGGGACCAGGGTGGACCAGTAGTAGCGTGTTCGAATCTTATACCGAGACTCACAAGTTCGAGACCATAGCACGGAGAATATATTTCTGTCTGTTTTGTCGGAAAATATTTCCCAGCGGTTGATAACTTTGCACACAACACCAAATGACCCCACTACTGAAAGGAAGCAGCTTCTAGTAGAAGGCATTGATGGCGCAGATCAAGGAGATCAGTCCGGCATCAGCAGCCACAGTCAAAGCTACGGGCGAGAGTAGAAGTTCACGGAATCGGAAGTACCGCGATGAGGAAGGCAACAGGAAACCACCGACCGTATCTCCCGAAGAGATGCAGCCCTGCACTCCACGTATATATAACATGATGGCATCCTTCCCAGTAAAATATTCCGGAGGTAAAATAGTTCCCCAATCGGAACTCCGGGTGGGGCTACTGGAAAGGGTACATCGGTCGGGAAAGACAGATGTACGACAGGGACATTTAATGTAAGATCCGTTAATCTAATGTAAGAAAAGCTAGGGAGAGTTGGATAGAAGGCTGCTGCGAAGAAATCAGCGAATATATGAAGAAGAGGAATACCGACACAGCATAAAAACTGGTGAAGAAAGGGGATCGAGATGGTGCGGGGGCTAACGTACTGGCTTCCCACCCTGAGGGCGCGGGTTCAAATCCCGACGGTGTTGAATATTTTTCAGAGGTATCTCGATCCCTACTTGAGGTGCTTTGTGGAGGGCACTTTGAGTGAGTACGCCGTCCGTCGGATGGGACGTTAAGCCGCGGACCCCTTGGCGCCTTTCGTTAAGAGTAGGCTAATGCCGACGCCGGGTTTCTCTCCACCCTTCACCCTTTCCTGTCCTTCCCCTATGGCGCAAATGACCTTAGCTGTCGGTCGCCTCCCCTCAAAACTACTACTACTGGTGAAGAAACATTTCGGAGAAAGGAAAATGAAAAGCAACAACATCAGGGATGTAAACGGGTATATACTGATCGAAGACGAAGATATTGGTAAGAGATGGAAGCAATACTTCGAAGAACTCTACCAAGGTCCGAGGCCGCTGGAAGAAAACCCGATGAAGGACGAGAGTGAAACTGATGACGAAAACCAGGGCACATACATACTGAGGAGCGAATTCGATAGAGCAGTAAAAGACCTTAAGAAAAACAAAGCTCTTGGATAAGACAAAATCGACGGATACATCATAAAGGCACTCGGAAACAAAGCCAGGGACAATCTGTATGGAATAATCAAGATAGCTACGAAGACGGAAGACTTCCTGAAGACATTCAAAGGAGTGTGATGATCGCGATACCAAAGAAAATGAGGACAGAGGAACAACGAACCTTGAGTCTTGTGTCACATGCATCAAAAATACTAACGCGAATAATAAGTCGAAGAATGAAGAGGAAAATTGAAGATAACCTATCGGAAAACCAATTTGGCTTTAAGAAGAACAGAGGAACCAGGGAAACCATACTCTGTATGAGGATCATGATAGAGAAAACAATATATGTGAACAAGCAATTTTATGTGGCATTCGTGGACTTGGAGAATGCCTTCGGCAATTTGGAATGGAACAAGATGTTTGGACTGCTGGAAAAACTCGGAATTGATTACAAAGACAGAAGAATAATCTATCAGCTGTACAAGAAGCAAGTAGCCACAATACGAATGAGAGATGGAAGCCTTATGAAGGCTAAAATTAACAAAGGAGTTCGACAAGGATGCAACCTTTCACCTGCATTGTTCAACATGTACCTAGAGGAGGCAATAAGAGAAACACAAGGCATCGGATGAGACGGACTTAGGATCAATGGAGAAGAGATAAACATGCTACGCTTCGCCTAATGTATTGCATCGATCGCAGAAAACCAGGAGGATCTTCAAAGGTCACTTAACGTATTGGATCAAGGTCTACAAAGATACAGCATGAACATAAACAAGACTAATATTAAAATCCTTGTATGTGGAAGAGAGAAGCGGAATACAATGGCAACACTGAAAGGACAAAAATGAGAGCAAGTGGATTCCTTCACCTATCTCGGAAGTACCATCACATAGGACAGAAGAAGGACTACAGACATCAAGCGAAGAATAGCTCAAGCTAAGAGATAATTCACAATAAAAAGAAAACTGATGTATCCAAATAAGATAGAACTACAGATGAGGAAACAATTCGTAAAAACATTTAATGTAGCGTGGTAATCTATGGATCAGAAGCAAGGACCATCGGAAAAGTAGACCAGAAAAGACTAGAACCCTTCGAAACCTGGTGTTGGAGGAGGATGCTTAAGATCAAATGGACGGATAAAATAACAAATGAAGAAGTAAACAAAATAATAGACGAAGAACTGGCGTTATGGAAAAGTATAGAGAAAAGAAGAACCAGATGAATTGGCCGCACCCTGAGGCACAATGGATTCATGAAAAATATAATAGAAGGAAAAATAAATGGAAAAGTCCCAAGAGGGAGGCCAAGGGATACATACGACATGTGACAAATAAAGAAGAAAGTGCATTGCAAAAAATACCAGGAAGTAATCCAATTAGCATCAGATAGGGTAGGATGGAGGGCTGCAGTCAACCAATCTTAGGATTGAACGACCAATGATGGTATCATCCGGACTCCTCCTTAGTTCCTCCCTTTCACTTTTTCTCCAACGATTGTCTTAATCAGTTCATCATATCTGAAAATTTTTCTGATACGTTGATGCATTATTTTTGGGGTTTTCATTAGCGATTTCTTGTCCTCCGCTTCGCATAATCTCTTCATTCCTTACTTGATTCGCCAATTTGATCTTCATCGTTATTTTTTTTACCTCACATTCCATTTGCTTCCAATGTTCACTTTGTCAGCTGTTGAGTCCCTACTATTGAGATTCATGCTTTCGATAAAGGCTTTAATTAAGTGCTTCCTTGTTTCCAGACTTGTGCTGCCAGCTATTGGGGAAACTGTTCTCCTGGCAGTAGAATGTATCTTTTGCGTCGGATATTATACTATCTATTTCCTTCATATCTCTTTCCATCGTTACTAATTCCGCTAGCCCATTCGGGGGTAATAAAAATAATAGAACGATGGGAATATTTTTAAAAGCCCCCACCTACCTAGGAACACAGGAATTCTTCTTCGAAGTTTTTGAATGGTTTAGAAATATTCGAGAAATGCCTCACCATCACCGAGGCATGCGAGAATTAGCGCCGCGTAATGCGGTGGCACTAAAAATAACCGCGCACCTTTCTACTTTCAAAAGAGCAGCCCTCTTACTAAACCGAGCGCTCTCTCTACCGTCCCCCCCCCCTTTTGTCCCGCTAGCGCGGCAACTTGCTTGCGATTTAAGATAATAATCTACCGCTGGCAAGCTGCAGCATTGGACGAACAGTGCGCATAGTCTGACACAGACAGTAGCGTTCCCGGGATATTTTCACGAGGGAAACTATAAGAAAAATATCTCGTCCAACCATCCCGGGCGCCTAATAAACTGCAAGCACTCAATTTGCGGCGCAGTGTGATTCTCGGCTGGATGTTTTTACGCCGTAGAATGCTGATGCATGTCATTCAGTCCCTTGTTGAGTGGAGAAGATATGCTTGGCGTGATTGTTAACCTTCGTTAGTTCTCGGGACGTCGCGCATAAAGAGATCTTCTCGTTTATGCAAAAATTCGTGGCATGACTCGTGCGCTCAATTCCGGTCATGAGATCGCATTCCTATTTCCTTAAATATATCTTTGTGATGCTTCAAATATTGTTCTGCGAGGAAAAGAAAGGAAGAGTGTCTATTCCTTTGTCAGAAGTGAGGAACTTAGGTCAATCATAATAATATACTGCCATTAGAATATTTTTCTCGAATGAAACTTAAGGTAGTTGTTTCGTCAGCTTGTAATGACTTATTAGTTAAATTTCTTCATTGATGTTCATGAATTTACGGAAACCTCTTATCCCGATTATCTAAAATTCTTCAGTGAATGATAATATCTCAAATTTCATATTTTATCTACTTTGCGATCGCTTATCTCGATCTATTTCTATTATTGTTTTTTTCTTTTATTTTAACTTGCAGTGAAATTGAATTTGTGAACGTATTTGAAATTGGGAAATTTGTTTGTGACGTAATCACAAAGTTGATGAAGGAAATTCTTATAAATAAAGGGAGATATTTTTCGCATGGCAGTTCCGTGTTTGTTCCAGCTGTGCGCCATATTTTTCCCTGTCGTGAATCAGGAACTGATGGCTTGGGTTCGATTTTTATAACTCGCTTCCTAACCAATTCGCATTTCCAGTAGACGGTTGATGCTTTTGTTTTTTCGTTCTTTTTCATGCGATAGATCACCTATTCTACTATCAGCCACATTCTTGGGTCTGACCAATTTGCATAAGCAACAGTACTTGCGAAAACGTTGACCAGAAAAGGATCAAAACAACGGTACAAGGGAAGCAGAAGCATATAGAAACCTAATCAGTATTATATTCTTTGATAGGTGAATGAAAATGTTTTTTCGAGCAGAAGGGTGTGTTGTCGTGTCATCAAGAATACCTCTATTTCTGTCTACTGCTATGGTTTGGACTTTCGGACATTTTAAAAGTTGTACAAAAACTATCAACAATGCTGGAAAATTACTGTAGAAAATTGCTGTTTGGAGATGAAGGAAGGGAAAAGTACAATTCACTGTTCGTTTTCAGATCTCATTAAGATCTTCAAGATGCGTTAGATTGAGAAAGTTACTCAGTCCATAGGTTAATGATGAATTCGTGACGGATGAGACTGGAATCTTCTCTCTAGAAGTTTGAATATACGATTCTCAAAGTACTCCTTAAAGAGTTTTAATGGTGGAAAAGGTTAGATAGACCTTTCAACCGTAGTCATCCTCTCTCATTGTAGTCTTAACAGACACTTTCTCCTTGTTTATACTTTCTGTTTCCTGTTTTCATTGGGTCGTATCAAAGTTAGTTTTGATGTCAAGTAGTGTCCACGTTGCTTTACTCGAAATGTTAATTGCTGCTCTACGAATTCTAATTGCACTCCCGTGCGCAAGTGGTTGAAAGTGTCTAAGCCTCCCAGAAAATTTTATTTCCATAGCTGTTAAAAAGTTTTGTAGATTGTTGAAGCAATATTATTTTTATTGCATTTATCAAAATTTCCAAACAGTCATAACCATTATCGTAATATAAATACTCGCTAAAATTATTTTCCTTTCTCGGATAAGATAAGATTTTCTTGCTTAGGTAGGTATATATATGACTATTAAATATTCTTGTTTTTAGCTATCCGAGTCATAAAAAACAATGCGTCGTGTGCCTTTGAATTGTGTTGCTGAATATAACCTCAGGCATTGGTCGATCTATTGGGGTTATTCTGAATGGAATGAATCGTGCAATTCGAAATAAACCGTCAGAATGCTACAAATTTAGAATTAAAAAAAATAATTTCTAGAAGTGCTAAAAGTTACTTCTCGAAAACTATGCCGAAGTCAACCAAAATAAAATATTCTCAATACTTTTGTTTGGGCGGATAGTAAAAAGAGGAAAAATCTTTAACGCTCCGTAATTACTCAAGTCACATTTAATTGAATGCGTATCGATTACGTATTACGCTTTAAAACGTGACAGTTACTGTAATCAAGTATTAATGCCTAGCTTAATGCTCATATTGATATCAGCAACGAATATTTGAAAGCATTGTGATGAAAACAATATCAATGCTGTTATCCGAAGCTTAAAATTAAACGCCTTGGTTTCCCAACAATTCGACTCGACGCCTTCATTTATGTTGGTATGTTTTTTCGGTTTTTGTTTACGGGAATGGGGAAGTTGTCCTACGTGCATGAGCTCGAATTTTGCCCGGAGGCCAACACCTTAATGTTCTCCCCTGCATCTCCTCCCCATTTCCTCCTGCTCGTCCGTGACTTACCCGTCTCCAATCGAGCATTGATCTCACTCCGGCCCCGCAGAACGTTCTCTTCCCTGTATCTCCACTTCCGGATGACCCAATGAATGCTTCCTCCTTCCCGGAGGAAGAGACCAATACATTCCATGGGAGGGTTTCCTTTTTCCTCTGCCAGCTCTCCTTTCTGGTGGCTTGCAGAACTTTCAGGTCAGTCAGGTTCAAGCCAACCTTTGCCCCTTTTTCCATCAATATTCCACTTAGTGGCTGTATTGTCATAATGGTTTTGGCATAATGGACGTGGAATCATAGCTATCGTTTTCAATTTTACCTACATTAACACGGGTTTTGTTTTCCAAATCTTGAACCTTGCGGAAACATTGTAAATCCCGAGTCTGTTTCCCCAAACATCACATTCGACAGGATGAAATACACAGTAATTTCAGGCGTATCGTAGTGTACGTGGTGGTGATACAAAAACGTATTAGTTGTCATAATTTCTCATTGCCACAGGGAATTAGAACTAAAATTAAAGCCGATTTTGAGCGTATGCTTAAGGCAATTCGAATCATTAACATACTATAAATTATAAACCGTCCCAGGTTAGTATAACCATGTTTGTGATTGACTTCTCTTAAAGGGACACGTAATGGAGACTTTGGTTTATTTACTACACCGGAACACGTAGAGGTGACATCAGATCCTGCGTAAAATATCAATTTTAAAAATTATTCGCAGTGCTGATTGAGGACGTCAGTCTTAAGCGAATCGGTGCATTGCAATGATGATACCTATCATCCTCGTTTCCCTGATGATTTCCCGTCCTATTTTTGTGCTGTGTGGATGAAATCCCCGCCAGGCTAACCGAAAACAATGGCGTGGGTTCCTCATGCTGAGTTCGGGTGTGTTTTAATTGTACGTTTCCCTATGGCGTGCATGAAACCGGTCTCGTCAAATTTCATATTCCTCCGGAAGTGCTTTCCTTTCCGCGGGCGATTAGGGGACGTGAAGTTGCGTGAGGGACTGGAAATGTTTATTTTTGTCGTAGTCCGTGAGAGGAGCGACCTTGTGCCAATGTGTCCACTATCACCGCTTCGATTTTTCCCGGAACCGTGCGGCGTCCCCTCGGAATGCGAATTGTGCGGACTGGTTCTCTTTGTGTTTTTGCGACAGTGGAAATAGGACGAAAGTCGATTTTTCCGTGACATTTTTCACGCGGTTAAAATTTCTGGCTCATTTAAGAGGAGGGGGAGGGTTAATGACCGGGGCCTAAGATGTGAGAAGACCCACGTAAATATGTAAACATTGAGAGAGCATTAAACATTAAAGAGTGAGAAGATGTTGCAACTGGCAAGTGAAATTTCACAATCATTTTAATAATTAGAACGGCCCGGATTTCAGCGTTTAAATCCTATCATAAAGTATTATGAAGTATTAAGTTTACTAATCCTATCATAAATATCATAATTTTCACACTTGATGAATTTTAAACATTGGAATACGCCATACTAAATAGTTTGAAACTTTAATTTGTGCAATATCTTTTCACACTAAAAATGGAAATCCACCGCGTCAATCTTTATAGTCAGCTTTATATTTGTGAAAACTCTCATAATGATCGTAATTGCCTATAGCTGGGAAACTTGGTCATTGAGGAAAGATTGATTGGAGACTTTTCAGGTGTACTTGTGGTGAAAAATGCAAAATAAATATGAACAGGAAGAAAAACAAACGAAGTCTAGGAAAGGTGTGGGAAAAGAGAATTTTTTGGAATAAATTCAAAGGAAGCCAGGCGCATAGAGAAATAGTGGAATGTTGAAGACTCTAATAGAGGATAGAACGTAGGGTAAGGGAGGTAGATGCAGTATACTACCTTGATCAAAAATTTCCCGGAATTTATTCAGAAAATTAAAAATACAAGTTTATTCATCTAAATCTATATAGTCCCCTTCAAAGTAATCCCCATCGACTGCAACACACTTATGCCAGCGCTTGATCCAATCCTCGAAACATTTTTTATATTCGGTTTTCGGTATGTCCATCAGTGCTTCCTGCGATTTTTCCATTACTTCCTCTCGGCTGCTAAAACGCGTTCCCCGTAATGGTTTTTTAACTCGATTGAACAGAAAGAAGTCACAGGGAGCCAAATCAGGTGAATTCGGTGGCTGTTGGATGGTATTTGTTGCATTTTTCGTCAAAAAATTACGAATAATGATAGCACTGTGCGACGGTGCGTTATCATGGTGCAAATTCCACGAGTTTTCTGCCCACATTTCTGGTCTCTTTCGGCGAATTGCTTCACGCAAACGTCTCATAACGCCCAAATAATACTCTTTGTTTACTGTCTGGCCTTCTGGCAAAAATTCATGATGCACTACACCGTTGTAATCCATGAAAACCGTCAGCATTGCCTTCTTTTTTGACTGAAAACGACGTGGTTTTTTTGGTCTCGGCTCATTTGGTGAACGCCATTCACTTGCCTGATGTCTGGATTGCGTGTCGTACTCATAAACCCACGTCTCGTCTCCAGTAATGATCCTTTTGATGAATGTGGGATCGGATTCAGCCTCGCAAATCATGTCTTTTGCGACGTCAACACGGTCTCTTTTTTGCATGAAATTGAGGTCTTTTGGCACCAACTTTGCTGCTACACGACGGAAACCCAAATCATTAACCACAATGTCTTGGGCGGATCCATAGGCAATGTTCAAGTCCTCCGCTATTTCTCTGATGGTTAATTTGCGGTTATTGACCAACATTTCTTTTACTTTATCAATTTTTTCACCGACTTTCGATGTCGATGGTCTGCCACTGCGTTCATCATCTTCGATTGACTCACGACCACTTCTGAACCGCTCGTGCCACTGGTAAACGACCGTTTTTTTTAGAGAATCGTTGCCGAAACACTTTTCCAACATTTCCAACGTCCGTGCGCCACTAAATCCGTTTTTTACGCAAAATTTAATACAAGTTCGTTGTTGCAAATTTAAATCCATTTCTGAAATTGTAAAAAATCGCCAACACACACAGAGATAGATGTACTCTTGGCTACGTAACTTTTGCAAATGTCAAGTTATGACACTAAGATTTAAAGGGAATATCAACAACAGATGTACCAATTTAACAAAAAAAACAGAACTCAAATCGGAACGATGGGAGCGCCACACGGTGGTTATTCCGGGAACTTTTTGATCATGGTAGTAATACTAGGCATAATAGACAGAATGAAGGGGTGTAGAGATCATGTCGATTTAAATAAGGGTGGTTTGTTTGCAGTAAAGGGTTTGACGATATTAATTGTCGTATTAGGTGGGAAATTGGAGCGTAACAGTACTCAACCCTTGAATACAACAAATACCTACATCAACCGGTAGGGTAGAGTAAATGAATTATATGTTGAGTACGTCGCTACATGCTAATGTTTAATTTATTGGTAATAGAGTTGGAATGAAAGTTTATAGATTTTACGTGGTATAAAAAGGGACGCTCGAGTGCTTTCGTCAAGTTTCGCTCTTCCGGCCGGCGACTCACTCCACTCCGAGGCATTCTTATCACGGTTGCCCTCACCCCCCCCTTCCTATTCTTCCTTTCTCAGGATCAATTTCCCCGCTTCTCCCCTTCTCCTGAAACATTCTCCTCTGGCAACCGGGCGCGAATACTGCCATTTCCAATTGGCCCTCCATCTATCTCGTCTTAATTATCGTGTGGATTCCTTCTTTGAATTGTAATTGGCCTCCACCCCACTTCTGTCTTATTTCCGTGGACCTATTTCTTCCGAATGCATTTATAATTTGTCGGCATTTAATTTTTATACTATCCGGTCAGTTTTGAATGGGGTTCTCGGGAAGAAAGAGAGGAGGAGAAATTGAGTGGCCATGCGTGAACGCCTTGAGGCGACTTTGTGTATTTTGCGACCAAGCCCACAAGTATAAATCTACATAAATCCGACTCGTTCCAACTTATGTTTTGCTTAGAACTAACATTTTATATTTTTGGTGGCTTTGAGCTCACCAATCAAAGAATTACGAGCTCGCCAAAGGCACGCTCTCATTTTAAATCCAGTCGCCCGCTCACAGTAAGGAGACTGTTGAAATGGGAGGTATGAGGAAGGATTGAAAGTAATGTTGTTGATAGCTCCCGTAAGTTGTAAATTACTTTTGTATTGAAAGAAAGTGCATTCTGTCCAAAGTTGAGCACGTACCCTTTGATCGTCATTTGATTAAATATTATTGTTATAATCACATAAAATTTTAATACACGACCATAGTTTCGTTGCAAGGTAACATCATGAAAAGTATAGTGAAGCTCACTTTTGTTCCACATTAGTCTGAAGCTGCTTCCTTTCGTGCATTTTACCGGATTATGCTCCATGGCAAAGATGCTATAGTTCTGCATGACATATTTCATGTGGCAGGCCAGTGGTATTCACTCCATCGCTGAATTTCTTTTCTCTCAACAAATAGTTTATTTCTTACTACTTTGTTGCTTTGATCAGTGGTCTCGAAAGCTCTACTGTAATCGAACGCGAATTTTCGTTGCTAAGTCTCATAGTTTAGTCCCCTTTGAATTGTAATTCTATCTATGCCACAGAGTGAGAATCCATTGACGTGAATTTTTTTTTGGCTTCATTATTCCAAAATTTAATTGTGTCCTCTATGCGCATTTATTAATCAGCAATACTCTGAAATATTTATATCCTTAATCCGTTATAACCAATCATTGGTACACATTGGCTTTCGCTCAAAATTCGTAATAAACAACATTTTGTTTTTCGTCTTATGTACATTCGGCCGAGGATGACTTGAAATTGTCACACTGTAAGGCTTTGAGTTAAATCGTAATACCTTTAGATGTACGGCGTATCAAGAAGGGTTAGACGCCACGGATGCTCTTGACTCCAACTACGAGAGACTTTCCGTGACGCTTGACCCGACCCATCTCCCACAGTTGTATTGCTTCACTTGATTTATGGATCTTTCCTTAAGGGAATGTACTCAGTGTCGTTCTTCCTTCTCTCTATTTTAAAATGTAGGTTGCTCTATTGTTCTAAATTCATTTCGATTGCGGGTTAATTACCCATCGTTTCTTTTAAAAGTCACGTTCTATTCGCCGAGCGTGAAAATAGGCACCGCTCTCTGGAGGTGAAAATTAATTTCTCCCGGCAGATCTTTTATCCTCCTGTCGAAGGAATATTTTCCTACGTAATGGTTCAGTTTCGACACCCATCTTGAAGTGGGCCATTTCAATTCGGTTCCAAAAGCTCTGCCGCGGCAGTGCACACCATACAGTGCTTCCGGCCGTTCCAAAGGTGATGGTGAGTGCCCACTTGCTTGGTTTTGTCTCGCAAGTTTTTCCTTGTTGTTGTTTGATATCCTGAAAATTCCAACCACGTGCTACCGTGCGGTAAAGTTACTTGTAGCTGCAAACTTCAGATTATCCTTGCTACAATCGATTATTTTTCGTTGAGGGTGTTGCGGTGTATTGCATTTCGTAGTAGTCCGCGAAACTTAAGTGGTCCCCTTGAGGGAATGAGATACGGTTCTTCCTGCCAGTCACTGGCGACTATTATCGATTGCTTGGAAAAATTAATGCAGTTGAATTCTGTGCGTTACTAAGAAACTTTGTGTAGTGTCAAAGATAGAGCTCCACTAGTGCCAATTATTAACACCTTTGAATGGAGGTTGTTGTAAACTCATTGACGAAGCTCTGTTTGATTTATGTAATTGTTACTTGTGTCGCTATTAAAAATATGATTAACATCTTTGTCTCAGGATTGCGTGCTTTGTCTCAGGTGCAGAAAAAAATATAAGAAGAGAGTTAAAAAGCTCTTCCAATTCTGTATTCTTTTGAATGGAATAACTTTGACACAATCCCGTTTGAACTTCACGTGATGACTTGATTGATTGTACTTAGGTTCAGTGTTCAAATGCGTTTATTTTTCAAAACTTGTCATGTTTTAACTTCATGATAGACAGCCGATTATTTACTGTGTTGAATTTTACTTTCGTAAGTAATTTTATAGAATTTTTCCACATTTCACGTCGGATTTCAACCCTAAGGATTTCTGTTTGCTGATGTATTAGAACGAGAATCTTCATAGCAGTTATAATTAACGAAGGAAGAGAGTACGGATACCAATAGAGAGAAATATTTTTGTTAACGATCAAGGGTCCAAAATTTCACTTCCGGCGGGATTTGTCCTGCAAACAGCGAAATATAATTAATCACACACGTGTAGTAAGGGAGCAATACATGTTAAAAGTAGATCGCATTCTCTCTGTTATTTAGATTTTTAAAAGTAGGAATTTCACCCAAATTGCTAAAAGTATTGAGCATTTGAACTTCTTCCCATTGTTGGGGAATGAAATTTTTGTATATGGTCAATGTAATGGACTCTTTTAACTATGCAGCCAATTACTGCTGACAAATGATTGTGCTAACGGCAATTTTATACTCCGTTCATCAGTAAAACACTTTCCTTTGGATTCTATTTGATTAAACCTGTGATTTTTACCATCTATTATATGTACTAATTATTGATAAAATAATAAAACATCTTTATTTGGGCGAGATTGTGACTATATAGTCCCTCCAACATATTTAATAATCATTAATGCTTAATTAAATTCATTTATGAATCCCATATGGGATAAAACCTGAATTCCAAGCTGTTCCAAATTACAACAATAGTTTTAGGTGTTTGATTTTTTTGAGATAATACCCTTATCTTTCGTGTAGATATTCGATGATATTCTGCGTTAGTTTTAGTAAACTGCAATTATGGCATTTTATGCATACGTCTTTGGTCTTATATAATGGTACCGTTGGTGAATATCTAACCGGGGCTAACGTGTTCGGCCGTATCCTCCTTGACTTCGTCGCCAAACCCCATTCTTTTGGATGTGTCGTCATAGTTTCGTCGCGGTTAGCATTTATTTTTTTACTCTCCAACCTTGGCGATCGATCCACGGTGGCATTGACCGCATTTCCCTGTTTAATGATGCATATTTGTAATTTTCTGATCCCTCGAGTATTTCGGCGTGCACAGGAAAACCTTTTTGAGGGCCAAAATTGGCTCGAGTACGGTTTAATTTCCGTATATTTGTAAATCGATCTCAGCCTATCGTTGGAAGAGTTAAAACGGTTGGTACGTGTAGTTGACTAAACGTTATGGAATACTAGAGGGGTGCGTTCGGAAATGATTCTCATGTGAAATATGTATTTGCCTGCAGTTGGATAGTTGTTGTGTCTGCAATCATGGGGTAGCATAGAACTAGTGATCTAAGTAATTATTATTATTATTATTCCTCTGCGAAGGGAGCTTCCATTATTGCTTTGCTTTTTTTGAGGTGAAATTTCATTCATTTTCGTATGCGGCTCCTTGAAATATTTTCTCGAACCTTGCTCTGGCGACTTTCGTCATTCCACTTTTCTCCCCACTTGAAAAAGGTGCGCGCAGGTAACGTGGATTGATTCTAGATTTTTTAGCCTGTTTACTGGATAAAAAGTTCCTCCCTGTGATCCTCATCAAAAGCACGTGGCGGGAAGTGTGGGGTTCATCGGCCAGAGGTGTAATTAATAATGTTTAACGTTCTCCAATATTTTATTTTCGGGTAGTTTAAATAGTCATGCGTAGTAATGTTTTTAACTTTTTTTATTGTCGATTTGCAGTCACTATGGTCTTAAAATTCATGATTTCCTTTCCTGGCGAGACACACATAGAGTAAAACGTATTTAGCGATCACTTTATGATGAGATATCGAAAAACTTTCCAGTTAAATGAAGCGTACCATGTCAGGCATACCCCTGCGCAATTTCCCCTCGGCGGAGTTAGTGAACAACATTTTATTAATCTTACTAGAAGCGTTTTAATTTCCACAATCGCTGTTTCAGCAAGCTCTTCCATCATGACTATGAACATTTTATTATTCACCTGAAGATTACAAAACTTTTAAAATGCGGGTTGTTTGTTTAGTCAAACTGGCGGCGTATTGTTCATACTGCAGTTTTAAGGAACTCAGTACATTTTTAGATTTAATGGGGATTACATTGTACCAAGGAAGAAACAGCAGGAAGAGTTCAAAATTCGCTGCCTTTTTCTTAAGGGCCCATTTAGAGAGGGAACAGAAACGGCACACGTTTTGTTTATACATGCATGTAGTTCATTTTCTTGGTCCAAAGAAAGAGAAGAAAATGTAGTGTCGTGTGACGTCTTCCCTGGATTATTTTACTCACTCAAACCCTCTCTCCCTCTTTCCACTGCTCTTCCTTCGCCCAGGGCCCTCCGTCCCAGAATCGTGCGATTAATGGTCCGCGAACTTACTCTGCAAAACCTATACATTATCTTCGGCAAATAAAGAAAAGAGTGTAGTTGAAATCCAACATAGTGTCCGAAATTCAGAAATTTCCCATGGTGGAAATATCGTGGACGTTTTTGATTTGTAAAAAAGAACCAGCTGTTACTGTTTCGTAACAATTTTGAGGCAGTCGTACAAAAAGATAAATGGCGTTTCGTCACGATAGGACGTTCAGTTGTAATTGGGTCGGAGCTGTTCGATAGCGAGGTAGAATGCTCTGTTTTCACTTTGCTCTATCTTCTCTGTGCCTCGCGATAGTAAAATGGATTCGGTCTCTTTCTTCTCTCCGGATCATCTGCTTTTAAGGAGAGCCTGCGCATTTCCACAATAATAAAGCTCATGGCATGTTTAATCGTGTCACGATAGAGATCCACCAATCCAGATATGCTTTCGTGGCTGCACATATCCTCTGAACACCGCAACACTAGTTGGCTTTTGGCCCAAGCTCCATTGGAAAATAATCGGAAAGGAGTTTGAATATTTTGCCAGAATCGTTGCTTTAATCGACATCCGAGGTCCCCATTTTGCCCACGTGTTTCAAATTGGTCAGTAGTTGCTAGTCATAAGGTGTCTTTGGAGTGGTGCTATCAAATTTTACTTAAATAAACGACTTCCACGTCTTAAACCCCGAAACATTGGGGGATAGAAGTTGAAACTAGACTGACCTAATGCTGCATAAGGGCTTAGATTTGAAGTAGGATCTTGAAATTACTACTATCATTATTTTTTTGGTCGAGAAAGGAGTCCTTAAATGTATTCGCTGCAACATTGGTTTCTATGGTATTTATGGACCACACGATGGTTCAAGTTAGGGTTCAAATAATTACTTGCTTAGGCAAATAAGTGCTTCAGGTGTAAAGCAGCCCATCTTTTTTCGGTCATTCTAATCTGGTCATAAATCTTCCATTGTCGATTTTTTCAATCCAGTTATGAAGGAATAATGCAAGAAAGAAGAATTTTCGTTGTGCGATAAAACGTTTTAACTACTCTCCGTTCTGCCGAGCCACCCGGATGAACTGATTGAATTCTTTTCGACCGAATCCCTTGTGTTGGACGCGTGTTGTCAATAGGGTCTAACAATGGCAAGGCAACTTCTTCAGTGAGCCTATATTAGTTTCTCCTAACGGTGCTACCGGTAAAACACGAAGTTTCGTTAGACTACCCGAAAATTTTATGCATGCGTGGGTTTCGTGATTAGTTTTTAGTGATCGCCCGGAGTCGCTCGACTGTCCGTTGAGTCTAAGGCGGCCCACATAGTTTATGCATTTACTGCATGCGTGAATTTTCCAAGCTCCAAAAAATTTTCGATTAAGAAACTCGAATTTAAGAGTATTTCTTGTTTTTAGCAAAATGGCAGAGGGGACTAAAAATGTTCTGCCTAGGCCTTACCGCTGATTTCAGAACATAAACTGTAATGATGTTTTCTTTGTTGGAATTGAAATTTCTTTCTAAATACACAAAAAGCGATTGGTTTTTAGAACGGATCAAAAATGACAGTTTAATTAAAAAGAGGTATATGCATTAATATTTAAGTGCTCTTTATTAAAGTAATTTGTTTATTACCGTGTTGGGTTTATTTGGGATACTCAGCTAATAAATCCCCCTCTGCAGTTCCATTATACCTTCTTTTTCCTAAGAGAAAAACTTCACTTGCCATTGATAAATAAACTCCTTCAACTAGCGTGAAAAGTGTCGACACCTATCTTCTGGGCCGGAGAACATGTATCTCCCTGGAATTCGATACGCCGTCTGAGGCCGTGGGCATATCAACTGCTACCTCGTAAGTCCTCCCCTCATCGAGCCACTTCCTGGAGCGATTCTTTTCCTCGTGTAATGGACAGTACGGATTGTCTTGCTTCTTGTACGAATCAATTCCCGTACTCTCGAAATCAGCGGGGCGGAACCAACACTTAACCGGATGACGTTATTGTTTTGTTTCCGCATCTAATGTCACCGCTAGTTCCCATCTTGGCAACGACGGTGACTGAATTCCCTTCAGCACAATACGGAGGCTGTTTTTCGGAACGTTCTCATCATTCATAACAATCCGAGCTTGTGCTTTTAGTGGACCTCTAAGGCTTTTTGTCCTCGCTTCTTGAAAATCTCTTCATTTCTTCGTAGTCGTTTTCTCTGACGTCATTTATTATTTGTTTTCGTGATTCACCCGAAGGGAACCAAGATTCTGACGTTGGTTTGTCAACGGTATATAGTGCAATGCTCTTAACATTATGTCAACCCACCACCCTGTTCTGCTGAGATAACCACGCTATTATGTAATCGGTAGTGCTCCTTTGGATTCATCGACCTATTTTTCTTTTCACTTTCATGATCCCAGTGGGCAAATTATGGCGAGCACTCTCTTGGAAAATTGGGAGGTCTGGAAAATCTCTGGAATTGCTCAACTGCTTCGAAAATTCGGGAATAGTTGGGGATAAGGTCCGGTTTGTTAGAAAAAGACGGGGATTTCGGGATTGCAGTAGAAAATATTAAATGGGATCGGCAATTTCCCAGGAGTACGACGTTCCTTAAAGTTGCGAAATCTGTTCATGTTTCCAGTAGACCTTTGCGTATGCAGGCCCTGTCATAAACCGATGCTTTAACATAATTAGGTGATAGAAGTGGCTCGTGAAGAATGACGGGTAGCTCACAAGGAACAACATGTAATTGATATCCACAAGCTCTAGCGAAAAATCAGGAAAAGGACCTAACATTTGTCGGGAAAATTAAGAAACATTCTGGAAAATTTCGGGATAATTAGGAATGGGATTCGGGAAAATGTGTAGCTACTGTAATAATATTTGCGTGATCCTAGGCCAGATACGTATCACGTGCCCCACCATTGTAAATTGTGCCTGTATTAATGGTCGCATGAATGGGATGTCGACGGTGGCGATGACATTGAAGTGGGCGTGGCACATGACCTTTTGCTCTCTCTACTTAATTCCGCGGCTTTCGCCGCGGATTTATTACTGACAGGTGAGTAACCGGCTAACCATGAGGTTTTGGGTTCGATTTGCTATTTGGGATTGCGTTTGCTATATTATTCTGTTCGATTCGTCTTGTGTCAGTGCTCTACATCGAACAGGGCAGAGACTATTACGCAAGTTCTGTTGCAATTAACAATTATTTTAAAGTTTTACAAAATTACCTATATTAGAAAAATTGCTGTAGGATACTAACGTAATTTCTTGCTTATTTTTTATACAACAATGGTTGATAACTTGATAAAGAATTATAGCTGGATGAAATATTAAAATAATCCTCAATATTTCACCATACATTTTAGGGTTTTCCTAGAGTTACAAACCCTGCAAAAATGCGTAAAATATTTTCAATCAATGCAAAAGGACTATCCAAACTTTGTTTTTTTTTCTGGGCTAATTTAGCACAATTTTCTTATAAATATGTACAAAGGTTACTTTATGTTCTGTGATTTCACTTCCTTCTTCGATTCATATTAGCTGTGCTCTCCTTTATGTAATCTAGAACAGTGTTTCTGGAAATGACTTGACAGTTGTTTACCAATCGTCAGGACCAGTTTCGGTTCATCTATACTTTCTCGTAATTCCACAAACTAGCCTAATGAAGAAGTATTTAATGGTAGAAATGCATTTTATTGTTTCAGAGCACCCTTTTTTGTGTTGAGGTAATGAGTGTCGAGGGAAAAGGAATCTTTGAATCTGTCTTTTCTCGACGTGTCCTTGAATCAATCTTGATTTTGTTTAGCTTTTCCTTAAATGCTTTGCTAACCTTCTGACCTGTTGACCTAGGGTTATTTGTCAGAAAGTATAATCTCATGATTGATATCAATGCAATTGTTTAATCTAGTGAAACATATTCACGATTCTATGGGATTCAACCTAAGATTTTTTTAGCGATGGTCGCATTTTTACTTAAATAAATTTTTAATAAAATGGATGGGTTTCCTCTGTATATTGTGCAATCCTCGAATTGATTTTTACGTAGATGATTTCAAATGCTGGAAACATTTTACGCCTATCTAATGAGAAATCGCCGTTATCGTTCACTTTTAATGACTACATTTTCTAGCTATGCGTTCCACAACGGTTAGAATGCCTCACACATTGATGACATACCTGTATAATGGTATTTGCGTTTCAGGGACTCTGTCATCCAATCGTGGAAATTTTATCGAAAACTTCGTTGGCCGATTGCCCTTATTTATCCTGATTATTTCCCCAATCCTCATATCTCATATATGCATCTACATCTACATAATACCCCGCAAGCCGCCGCAAGGGCGTGTGGCGGGGGGTATTAGGTCACCAACCGTAAAAAGGAACAATACCACATGCAAAACAACGTGGGAAATTACCAAACTACCACCATATTCATGCAAAATACAGGCCAAATACGAGACACTTTTTCATACATTATGAAAATATACTTGGTATGCTCTTGCGTCAGCGTTTTATCGAAGTAATTCTGGTTGTTCAATAATTTGGTCGAATAATCCTTGCATCATGAGTTTTTAATCGCAATATACTCATATGTTGAGGTTAGTTTTTCGTGAGGTTCTTGCTAATACGCTTTAATATTTTTCACGTCTAACCCTTAAAAAACACCTTATCCACGCTTGGTGTTTCGCACGTAGTAACTCGGTCTAATGTCGCCAGTAGCATTGGTATTTACTGAAAGAATCGTAAACTCGAACCTCGGTATATGAATGCCGATTTGGCTGACGGCAGCTGCAGACGTTGAACTCGCCTAGACGTCGCGGTTAATCGCAGTGTTGTTATTGAGGCATTCGGAGAGTTCTCGCTCTCTCCAAGGACAAAATGCCATTGTGAGACTCAATAATGAGGTCGGTGGCATTGTTTTTCCAAGTTGGGGACCCAGGGATGATTCATGTCCTTTCTTAATCCAAGAATAATCTCTTCTAGCTGACTCAATTATTTTCGTTCCTTACGCCCCGATAACTGCACTAAAATATTAAAAAGTGCTTCAATAAAGTTTTGGCATTCTTGGCTGCAAAAATCCTGTGGCTACTTTCTCCATCATTGCATGTGGATGGACATGTTCGGATATACAGGTATATCATATTTGCCATTCTACAATCTGCCTTTTAGAAAGAAATAAATGGTGTTCCGCTAAACGTAGCTTGAAGCAATTCAGAGCCAAGGATGTCGAGATTTAATATCTTCTCTCTTAATGACTTTTCCCTAGCTATTATTACTGTGGCCTTTGAGCCGGGAATTGAATGATTGTTTTCGGGTAGCTTGGTGCCTGTCTTCTAATTGGTTTCAACAAAATGGCATTTTCTAAGAATTCATCCTCTTGGAAAGTCATTGGAACTTTTCTCATGAAATCAAGTTCCCAAATTAGCGTTAATTTTAATTTTCATCTGAGTTCCCATATTTAAGTTATTTTTGACTAAACGCGATTGTTGGTCTTAGTGAGTAAAAAACGTTTACTCAAATGAAAAATTATGGAAAATAGTCTCCCTGCTACTCCTTCGCTTCAAATATTCGTAAGTTTTTAGTTGTTTATTTGATTAAAATCTTATAGCTCTAATTTACCGGGTTACATTCCAAGTATTTATTAAAATCGTAAGATGTCGTTAGTGGTTGTGTCAGAAGTACATTTGCTAAGAATTTCCGATTTACCTATTTCATACCCTTGTGAGAACCTCTGATCCCCACTGTACTTGCGCTTTTAATTGTCGTTTGAAGATTAATTTTTCTTTGGCCGCATTTCACAGTATTAGTGTCAATTCAAGGCACATGCATCTAGTATCCATGCTAAACAAATATTCGCACAATACGAGCGATCGTATGACTGTTTGCTATTGGTTCAATTAGTCTGTGAATTTATATTGGTATTTGACGTAAGTGTGGCTACAATTTGTGGTGCTGAAGAGCAATTGTTTTCCAATTCTTCTTAATTGTAGAATCAGAGATCACCCTCTTGGCAGTGTAACAATGACATCTAAACAATGGGCTTTGTGGAAAAAATAAAAAGATCTTCTAGAAACTCCTAATCTATTTTGTAATTGCATAGAAAACAGTTGATCTGCCGTCGTTTATTCTTCTCTGTTTATGGCCAGGTTTTTAGGATTGTATATCATCTTATTGTAGATGTTTATGTCTTCACGGGAGGATAAGGACGATCTCACATAAATGATCTGTCAATCAAAGTAAATTGATCCACCTCCATCTGTGAACGGAATACGTTTCTTTACACATAAGCGCGGGAGATGTGCAGAATTATTTGGTTCATTATAGGCTGCATGATTGTTTGTGAAATATTAAGATGCAAGCGGAAGAATCAGATCTGATCCAATTATAATACGGAAGCACTGAGGAGAATGAATCATACTTTACGTGAAATTTCGTATTCAGCGTTGCTTGCTACCAGGATGCTGCCAGAGAGCTGTGAACACGGTAGCTTCACGCCGAGAATAAAATATAGTACACTCGAAAGCTCTCTTCTGGTCAGTGTAAAATAAATGTACACTCTTTAAGGGTTGAATGGGCTCTTGTAGTCGATGGATTACCGTGTTAACTCTTCCGTAGGGTTAAATGTAAGCTATAGGAAGGAATTGATTGAGACATTTATTAAAATAGTTTCGTTTGAGTCGCCCGTTGTGGCGACTTTTAATTGTGGGTATTCCGTCACGCTTCCTCCAATATAAGCTCTCGGGAAATTAAATACTCCGTGCATTCTTTCACCTAACACTCTTTTATGACCATTTAAGTGAACCCCATTTCCTGTATTGACCACATGCAAGTGGTTTTTCAAGTACACTTCTCCAACATTTTTGCTTGAGGTTTTTTACGTTATCTCTTGCAGTGTCGAATCGCCTTTCCAAAGTGTCAACCTTGATCATTTTACTCTCTATCACACTTCTCTATGTATATGCTTGCTTATGTTCAACTATCTGTGTGAACTTTCATATGACACGTTATGCAGTCTCTATGTTCTTTGCAGGATTTCCATCCTGTGTCTGCCTTCATACCTTTTATGTACGAGTTTGGAATATATTTATGATTACATTGCAGCATTGATCATTCTATGATCGTTCGTAATAATAGTACTTACGATTAACAAACATTAATACTTATGTGGTAGAATGTATTTATATTTAAGAGAAATAATATGAAACGCATGTGATTTCTACTGTACTCTTTTTATTCACACGGCCCGGATTTCAAAATTTCGTGTCATACGTGTTAAAAACTGGGTCGTGCGAATTAAAATATTATCATGGAAACCACAAGTGTTAAATATAATTTATCTTCAATAGGGTAAGTTTCTACTAAGTTGAGCCTAAAAATATATGGTTCCTTATTTATATCAAAATGAATTTTGCGTTGCATGATTCTCTGATTTTATTCGTCTATGATATTTTTTGGATGTGAAAACAAAAATTCTGTTAATTAAGCTTCTAAGGCTCTATGAATAATATTGTAAATAACAGCGGTAAAATGTGTATTTTGGGATAATGTATCATATCATGGTAGAAAATAGTGCTGGGTTTAACTTCCTCATTATCTCTTCCTCATCCTATTTTCCTCATCGGTGTTTCAGAAGCCCACCAAGTCATGTAAAAGTTTTCATTAGTCGCCAAATACCCACCTTCACAAGATATACTATTTCATGTAAAACTACGCTGTTCGAGGCGCTTCCGATGATTGTACCATATGTTGATCTGAAAAGTGCGCAGGGTGCTTTTAAACTCGTTTGAATGAGAAAAATAACCATGACGGCAAATTAAAATGTCCCTTTTGCAAAAATATTAAATTGAAACAAAGAAGTCGAAGGAGGCTGTAAAAGTGGATGCAAGACATGCTGAGTAGCAGGGAAATGTTTGCGAAGTGTCATTGAGGGGAGAATATTGGGTAGACGAGGTAGAGGTAGGCAAAGAAGGGGAGCGTAGAATGGCATGAATGGAGGGAGAAAGTATGTGGTGTTGAAACAAATAATTTACTCTTATGTGGAATGATAGGATATTTATTGTCGTGTTAAGCGGGGCAACCTACTCCCTTGTGCATCACAATTCTGCTTTAACTGGTTTTATTACGAGTAATTAATTCTACCGGCCAGAGTAAGATTTTTCATAGATTTAATAATCTGCTAAGTTTCTAAGCCACACCTGCCACAATACTACAGGTACTCGAAAACCTTCATTAAAATAAACCATTCTTCAAATCAACATACTCTCTGATTCCCTTAATTTCATCTAACATGCCATTGATACTCAATATGCTCTGCATCCATTTTTACTTCCTTCTTTTAATTTTTCCCAGAAACTTCTCCTCTCTAAGCCTAGAACGTCTTATGCTTCTTAACTATAATATAGTTGATACTTTGATTTAAATATTTTAGGGATTACACCGAGAATATCAGTCACGTCCGTAGCAGTATTTCCTTAGTCACCTCCGTGAGTTTATATTTCTCCGAGAAGTTACGAGCCCGGGGATCAGTTGTATATTCTCCGTTTTAGCATCCTTCGTTCCGGGCAAGTTATTTCACCATAAAAGAGGGGAAATTTGATTCTCCGCTGATTAAGTACTGCCACTCTGGACGGTGGGCAGCGGTCAAGAATTATTCGGACGTCTTTGCCGGACAATCGCTTTGAACGGCATGCCTCTCGACCTCCCCTTCCTTCGATTGCCCCTCGGGTCGACTATCTCTTCCGGCAGAGCGCGAGTATCACCTGTCCGCTTTGAGTTGTAGCGGACCGGGAGGGGGGTTATTATGGGGTTGGGGAAGAGAAGAGTGGAGTGAGAACTCCAACACCATCGACCGTTAAGTCCACCCCAACTTCCCCCCGCGCCACAAAAGGACTCCAAATCAATATATAGGTGTATAACAGTTCGGGAGCCCGTCGAGAAAAAAGGGAAGGAGTGAATGGACGAGACGGGGTACCGTAATTTTCTAATTGCAGTTCGCATTCATGTCGTCTAAAACGGAGTTTTTATAAGTCTCATACCACAACTTAATCGTTAAGCATCTATTTTATTACAGTAAAAATATCATTGTACCTTTTCTCCAGGCGTCGGTGAATGTTTTTCTAATAGGTTTATTAGCGATTGGTCCCATGTTTTACCGCGGCTCAGACTTCGTGCTGCCGTTTTCCTACGACACTTCCTCTTGCACCGAGGTCGGTGATTTCTTGTAAATGTAATTTCCCATCCCACCCCCCTATGGAAATTACGTCTAAGAAATCGTAATGGGATTGGGAATGTTGGTCAGTGCTACCAAGCTCCACGTTCTATTCCTTTTCTATTGAAGATTTTCGGGTGAATTCATTCATTCAGTCACATCAATTCACTCATTCATACATTCTCTTGCAAGTTCTGATTGTTTCTCTGTGCCTTGTAAAATAAGGAATACTGTGAAAAATTATGTATCGAACCTTTTTCTCACTCGAAAAACATGGATCTGGAGAAATAATGAAATCAAAGAACAGAGTCTTCCGAATTTGGATTTTCTGGTAGAGTAAAGCTTTTTTCTCAATTCCTCAGTTAACTTGGACCTGTACGTAGAGCCAAACGCCGCGGTATACGAAATTTTCTGCATTTTAGTAAACTTTACACGCGGGTAAAAACGTTCTCTTTCTTGAGCCATGTAGGTACAAAGTATTATCTTCCTACCTATCGCTCGGTAAAAGCACAATTTTTCCCCTCCCCTGACCTAGACCTCGCAAAGGCGAGTGACAGAATGATTAGACAAAATGATTGCTTTTTTCAAACTGATGTAATTCATATTTAGTTGTTGGCTTTACGCAACAAATTGACTAAGGTCAATCTCAAAAATAGTAAACTCCCTGATGCCAAATTATTAAATTAAAAAAAATTTCTTTCAGGAACGAAAATAGGCTATGTTTCGGTTGGTAGGTTTCGTGCGCACCACCATGTGATATACTGAAATCTCATGAAAAATTTTACGTATGACGATGTATCATGAAAGTTAGGATTGGTTGGCGAAAGTGGGAGTTCGGTAGAGGAGTGAGGAACGTTCCCTTCCCACTCGCCTCTCCTCCGAACGAAGTGAAGGATGGCCGGCGGCAGGCACAACATTTCGTGACGACGCGTGTTATGTGGGGGCGAAGAAGGAAGTGGTGGGTGCCATGGCTGAGGGTACGGCACGTGCCCCCCCCCCCATTCTGTGCTCACTGGACGGTGGAGAGTTGGCAGCAGGGAAAGTTCGGAAGGGTAGATATTGAGAGATAGAGGGGGGAGAAGGAAACGTTAAAGAAGGAGTCGAGAATTTTCAGGCTAAGGGAAAAAGTGAACAGTGCCCCCTAGAAATCGTTTGGGGAATACTTCATGCGCTGTGAAAATAACTTATATGGTTTGAGTGGGTTTGAAAAATGAAAATAAAAATAAAATTTCATTGATTTCTCCATACTAATGATACATATTTTTGAAACCTGAAATTAGGTGACAGCAAAGAACAGTAATCATTTTGGGGTAATTTCATCCACTTTGAAAACCGAAACTAGGTGACAGTTGATGGAAATCAAATAGATTTAATTATCGGTTGACGGGGTCATAGTGTACGACCTATATAAAACCGGACTGAAGAATCGGAAATCTTGTTCCACGAATAATCCGCACATAGAATTAATGTCTAAGAAGAAGAATAAATCGTCTCCTCCGGCTGCATAATTTCATTTTAATTTTCTCCTTGAAATTTCTCTTTTCCTTAATGAAGCCCGGCATAATAGAGGAATATGCATACTTACATTTTCTCTTCTAAATATCGAATGCGTACTTTCTCTTCCAGCCTGGGACGATGAACTCTTCAGTTTTTGTAATTGAAATTTATTGGAATAATAACGACTGGTGAATTGGAGTTTTTTGTAGTTTCAACTTTGACATTTTTTCCACATTTGTAGCCCTACCCACGGAAACTGTTTCATTTTTCCCGTCTAACATATAATTGGACAATGCTTAATTGACATTCTCATCCATAGTGATCCATATCCTCGGATTGGTCTATAGCGAGGCACTGTTAACTACCACCAGGACGAAAAACTTCTTAATAAGAGCTTTATTTAGAATTAGTACTTTTGAAAAAAATACTGAGACACCTGTTTATAATAATGTGAAGCACGAAGTTTTATAACGGCCCATAACATCAATTTGCCGGTATTAAAAAGTAATGTTGAATGAGCTTTAGTCGGTTTAGGAAATCCTAATTAATTCTTGTCTAATTTGCTATGTTGTGTAAAAAACAGTAGATAGTTAAAGAATTTACTATCCCAACCGATTCCTAGTTTGCAGTTTCTGCTAGTGATAAGTTTTGTACGACACAGTCGGAAGAATTCCTGTCTTCGCGGGCCAAGTTTTTGTCGTTCTCGATCGATCAGTCCATCTTTTTTCCCCTGAAAATTCAAAATCTCGTAGAGAAAATTTCAGCTAACGGGACATATTGGCCAGTTTGCTCAACAATGTCGGCAAAATATGAAAACTTAAATCATCTATACCTACTTATTGAATTGTGACCCAACTCCCTGTCAGAAGCCACTTGAGTGCCTTCTCGATCCTAGGTTTGAGTGTATTCTGTAACATCAACGTTCTGTACCTTTTCACCTAGTTGTCGTTCGGAAAACCAGATCTAAAACACTCCAATGACAAGTACTTCACTGCTCGAATGAAATTCAACCCTTATGTCCGGGTCGAGGTAACCCAAGAGTCAATTCATTTATTGTTTGGCCGTTAAAAGTAAACGAAAATGTAAGGAGACAAAAGTAACGTATTTTTATTTAATGGAGACATATAATAATGTAATAAAGGAGTATATAATATCCGGGTGTATTGTTTGAAATAAAAACCCATGGGTCCTTCACACGCATTGATTCTCTTTGTTATTATGCTAATTTTCCCATCCTAAGTGATGTCACCTCTCGGCTCAAGTATCCCATATTCCCTTGACCCTGCTTTCAATTAGAAAATATTTTACCAAGGAATTGGTGTTTGATTACTATTTTTAGGGTAGGAAATAGCATAGAAACGAAAGAGATAGAAGAGTATTAGCGTTAAACACTTTTAGTGTTTAACGCTAATTTTAGGTTTCTAAGTTTAGTGTTTTTTAGAGTTTTATTGTTTTCATTTTATTTTGGGAAGCTAAATGACATAGTTGATTGTATGGTCTGGCATAAAAATCTAAAGACATGGCAGCTAATCGTATGTGAATGAAATCTACTCATATTTTTCTTACTGAAAATCCGTGAATTATTTACGCTAATATGTCGCGAGATAGTGCAAGAGTGAGATATTATCTCCTAGTAAACAGCATTGCTGCAAATTAATGTGAAAAATCTTTAATTATAGGTAAGTTTGAACGATTTGATAGCTTTACGAAGCTTGGCGTTATGTTCCATCTTAAGAATTCTTTTTTCTTCGATTTAATGTTCGTGATCCACTTATGGAGATCCCACTTGGCCGTGGTTAATTTAAATTAATGTCAATTTTCTTCCTGCTAAATATTTTGTGCTGATTAATCTAGACAAGCAATCCATGGACTATGGAAGAAGCCCTCCTATTACCACTGACTCCTAATTCCTAATGAATAATTTCCGACCATAGTTTGATTTTTAGCCGACGCTTTTGCACTAAAGGTTTTGGTTGTCAATAGATTTCGTAGGAGTCGGCACACAATGTCTGCATCTGCATAAGGTGAGACGCGAATCCGGAGGTTAATCAACGGAAACATTAATCAGCAGATGACCACGAGTAGATTATTTTGGTCAGCTTGCAGTTCATTTGGCGTTCATACATTGTTCAGTTGTATTGCAGTTCAGTTACTTGATTGAGACTATGGGTGGTTAGATAAGGTATGGAAATACCATAATATTATACGGTAATTATTTCCCTCTGAAATCTTCCGAACTTAGACTCGAAACTCGCTGAACAGGACGAAACAGATTCGGCTAGATCTCTCAGATGTTTGTGCTTTGCTTCGAGCCTTTCAAAATGAAGAAATAGGGTCAGCTGGAACGCCATCAATTCATTTCTTGAAGTAGAATCACTCTTTTGCTTGTTTCTTGTGATTTAGCTGGACATTTGACCAAGGACAAGCGGTCATAGCGCTCTGCTCTTTTTTCCCTTGTCGAATGCTTTCATTTGCGTTCTACTGAAGTGCTGTAGCGCTTTGAAAAACCCCACTCACTAAATTTAGACCTGATTTTCCCTCTTTGCGTGTCCGTGTATCTCTGAAACTGAACTCGCTGGTCATAAGGTGAAAGTCCTCTTCCACCCCTCTCCCTTGCCCGATCCGTTCATTGCCTTACTTGCCATTGCATGCTAACTCGTGAGGCGATTGCGGATGCGCTATTGACCGCGTAGGTTTGACATGATGTTACGGCGTCAGAATTCCTATTGCACATGTCAAGATATTAAGTAAGTATAGCGCTGAGCGATAACTTGGGAATGTGTTTTTCGTATGTACGGAAATTCATATCAATTCTCAAAAAGAACGAAATATGCGTCACTTTTTTTGCACTCTCCTCCGTTTACATTTCGATTGGCGAAGAAAATACGTTCATTTGGTAGAAATTCCATCGCAGTAATACCATAATTGTTTAATGGCCATTCTTGGCTCAGAATCCTTTATTTAAGTTGATTATTTTCCCCAATCTCTGCAAAAAAGAAGCCCTTTTTGTTAAGTGGCCATTTTTTGCGTTTATCTAATCGAAGTGTGGATGATTCTTCTAGAAGCTGTCATATAAAATGTAAAACTTGTGCAAATTCATAACACTTAGTCCTGTGAATATGAGAGACATTCTTACGTTATCCCTCCAATCCTTCCATATTTTTCTCTATGTATAATGTGCGCGCATGCTGAAGTTAGGTAGCCATAACTATCTAAAGCAGATGTAAACAATAAGAGGCATTTCTTCCGAGGGATCCCGGCGGTGTTAAATATTTTTCAGAGGTATCTCGATCCCTACTTTAGGTGCTTTGTGGAGGACACTTTGAGTGAGTACGCCGTCCGTCGGATGGGACGTTAAGCTGTGGACCCCTTGGCGCCTTTCGTAAAGAGTAGGCTAATGCCGACGCCGGGTTTCTCTCCACCCTTCATCCTTTCCTGTCCATCCCCTATGGCGCAAATGACCTCAGCTCTCGGTCGTCTCCCCCAAATACTACTACTTCTTCCGAGGTCATAATGCTAGGCTAAGTAATAACAATCATGAGAGGTAGATTCCGGGATGACTAACGTTTTAACTCTCACCTTAGTAGTACAAATGAAATTAGATTTTTTTGTCCTGTAGTCGCTTACCTGTGCGTAAATGGGCAAAACTTTCACTAAGTTTGATAAAAATGCAGTCCCTGAGAGTCTCCGCTTTGAGTTCACAACTTCGGTGCCACCAACGTGCAACAGCTTCGGGAGTTTCTTTCATATGGATAATATGCAAATCCATTCCCTTTTGAACAACCGTATCTATAAACTATTAAAATACGTAATGATTGCGCTATCGCTTTGGGACTTGGAATAAAATTGTTCTAAAAGATGCCGGCGGAAATTTTGATACTACTTTCACCCATCTTCGAATTTATTTCAATATTTGTCGTTGTACAAGTTATTAAGTGTATTGGGCTTTTTTCGCCCAGATGCGCACTTTTTTTGCCTTTATTAATCAATGAGTTTAAGGAAATTCGTGTTTAAAGAGGTTATTGCTTGGAGTTAGCTTTGGGAGAAGGCGCGCGAAAGTGTTGTACTAATGGCCTACGTCACTTTTGAAGTGCTTTCCTTCCAACTCGCCGGCCTCGGGGCTTTAAGAAAGCTTAAATCTTTAACGAGCCTCCGATTCTTTTTTTTTCGCGTGCTTGCCTTCCCTGATTCTCAGGCGGTCTTCGGCCGAGTTTACTGCCTCACCCTTCAGCTCTCACGGCTTTCCCCTCTATCTTTGAAGAATTATCGATCACCTTACCCCATTGGCCTTATCGTAGGACAATTTCCGCCCCAGCTACTTTGGTAGTTTTTTGTTTAATTATTTTTACCATAAGTTCTTGCGCCCCTCTTGTCTTTGACCAGCGTTCTTCTCTGCGTTGGTCTCCTGCCCCTTTTTAGTCTTTAGACAGGGGCATAATATTGACCAAATGGTAACAATCCTCCTTTTGATGATAATTAATTACATGGCTGGTTGAGATGTATTATGTACTGCAATCAGGCACAAAATCAAGTCAGCCTAATTGCTTTGTACCTGAAGAAGATGTGGTATATCGAAGCCGGTGGTGTAATAAATGATCCAGTTGTAAATTGTAACCATTTGGTCATTATTATGTTCGAATCCCACCATACAACGCCTACAACTACGTAGTTCTTTAGATGCAGGGACGTTTAGCGCATGCCAAAGTCTAACCAATTCATTCTCGATCGAAGAACGAAAGTCAATGAATGAGTCTTTCGGCGGAGAAAAAAATGCCGGAAACAAAAACAGAGAAAGTACAACTGGACAGAACCAACTAGGTTTTGTAGTAGTTTCCATTAATAATAGAAGTGCATCTAAGATCAATAAAAACAGCAATGGGGACAAAGTTAGAAAGATACATAGACGATTCAAGGAACTACTTTTCAAGAGTAAACCTACTTCGCGATGCAAGGAGGAGGAAACACTAATAACGTAGTAAATCTTTTCCGTCATTTTTAAGGAGGAACTACTTTTCAAGAGTAAACCTACTTCGCGATGCAAGGAGGAGGAAACACTAATAACGTAGTAAATCTTTTCCGTCATTTTTAAGGAAATCGTTTTCCTTTTTTCTTTCTCGGCTGTTGTGTAAATAACTCCTTCGAAAAATTCTTTCGGCCGTTGGAGACTATGGTGTAGTTATCGATAAGTAATTGTTGATAGTTAGGTAAATGTTTGGGTATTGCGGTTTACGCTCCTATGGCAGCTAAATAAAGGTGGCAAAATGACCGTTGCTGTGAGCCAGCCGAGGAAGTTCAGCAAGGTCTCGGAATCACTTCGACAAGATTGTCAAGGGTTTTCTACGCTTTTCGGATCAATTGATTTGGCGGTGTTAGTTCTCATTACAAATGATTCGCCAGACAAGATTTGTACTACGTCGCGCATAGTTTATTTCATTCAAAGAAATCCCTCCTGTCGAAAAATTTGCGAGTGAACGAGAGCCCTATTAGGGTTCATAAAGGTATTGAGATTACGTTGCATAAAAAATTATGTAAATTATTTTTTGATTTTGCACTCATCATTTAAAGTGACCACATGACGTTTATGTACGTCAGCAGTCGGACAATTTTTTTGTGCGGCTTTCATCCTTCAGTGCGGCAGTGGAAATCAGATTTTGTAGCTTTCAGATAAACACATTTTTTTGGTCGAATGTAGTGATCGAATGCCCCTATGATTCGAGTTGAGGGAGTAATAGGTTAACCTTTTCTGCGAAAAAAAAGATCTTACTTTCTCTTGTTTTTTTATGTACGACTTTTTTCTTGTGTTGAAAGAATTGTTGGTTTGCAGAGCAGAGAAATGGACTTCTGTCAACTGAAATCGCCGCCTAGAAACGAAATCACCATCTGCACTATTTTGTGTATGAAGTATTTCCGGTAATTAATCATTCTTTTTATAAATGGTCTCTTAAGGCATTAATAAAAAGCCAAGATTGAATTAATGTTGAAGGTCTCCATTTTTGAGGTGATACATTTGTTTGCGCTTCTGTCAGATATTTTCGTCTCAAATGCACACCTATCCCGTTTATAATTTTTAAAAATAAATTTTATTAATTTTACGCCTGGAAATATTTTATTCGCTCATAAAGCATTCGGCGTAGCATTAATGCTGTTTATTGCTTATGGCTTGCCTTCACGCACGGCTGTGAAGTTGTAAACCAGCCACGAAGGACACTATAATGGTTTCAGATCTGTAGTTTAGTGCACGAAAAATGTGTTGTTGCTGTACATTTTATTCCAAAAATATCTGTGGTATGTTCTTGCTGAAAAATATATTCATCGGCTGGAGAAATTTTCCTATGTATTTAGCTCCAAATGAAAAATCACGAAACCCATACTATTTTGCTCATTTGCCCCACTTTTATTGTAAAACGAAGTTTATTAGCTTTCGAAATTCATTTCAAGAGGATGCTAAAGTATTAATTTTTCAATTGCACATATATCGTACTCATGGGTAGGGTCTCAGGAACGTGTCATTAAGATTTAAATAAAAATCAGAATGAAAGCTATGTACAAGAACAACTTAGCACGCTCCTACAGACATAATTTCCACTGAGGATGGCATCATGATTTAATCTCGAGTAAAAATAGAAATTATGGGTTTACGTGCACAATGTTATAGGAGGTGCGCTCAAGATCTAAGGCCGCCCCATTTTTTTAACTGTGCTAGAAGTAGAGGGTAAGAAATGGATGAGTTCGAAGAACATGGGCACTTGTTATGAAAATACATAGATGGCTGTTCAGAGTTTGAATAGCTGTCACGAAAGCAAGGAGCGTTTTCAGTGGTTAAAATGGTGTCGTCTATGGCATTAGCACAGCAGTAGTGAGAAAACATTGGAGCCGTTAACTTTAGTCCGCCTTATATTTTCTCGTAGGAGAAAAATCGCAACTTTTTCTTCAATGTTTCTTCCTCATATCTTCTTTCTCGTTAAGGGATTTCATGACCGCACCTTTTACAGAACTTATCGTTTATATTCTGATCTGTATAAACATTTCACGCACTTATTAGGGCACAAAAGTGTGGCAAAGTTATTAAATTAGAGTCATAAAACTTATCGTCACCTTTCAGGATTTCCTTGGGCATTGATAGATAGATGAATACTGATGAACAATCTCACCAGGTATTTATTTTTATTGTATGGCTATCGGATTTCAAAGTTTTGATTGCGTCGTCCCGTAATTTACTGGAGCAGAAGTTGTGGTGAAACAGAATACCCATCTGAGGTAACCTCCCGGTTTGTTGTTTCTTTGTGTAATTGAGACTACAGTTCTCACCGACCGAAAAACTTGTTCCAATCATCTTCGAATTGGGAAAAGGTTTTATTTTTGATTCAGAAAATAAACGATCCGACGTTGCCTCAATATAGATGAAATTGTGCGAAATTTCATTTTTTGCTCGAACAATAAATTGAAAACGGATATATTTTAGTACGATCAGCCCATATTCTCTTGTACTTCTTGCACTACTAAAAACCCTTTGTACGATATAGTACCTTGCATGATTCATAAAAGCATCAAAACTTGCATCATGACATATTTTGACTTATCTTTCACTTGGAGGAGGCATTCATTTCACAAGCTGATATCGAAGGAAAGATGAGCGTGTTTATTAACCTTGATAACTAATATAAGAAACGATTACTTAGCGGAAATGTTTTACCATCATTAAGATAAGTGGAAACGCTCGGTTAATGTCCAACACTTCATTTTCACACGTTCACACACATCCAAAAACTTTTTCTTCAATCTTCTCATTCATTCCATTGTGTGCATCGTGTTTGTTACTAAAACATTTTATGTTTGAAATTCATTTCCTTCAATCTCGTGATTTCGGATGGAGTGATATTAGGGCAAATTGAACAGGCGCTCCTTCTTTTATCATTCATTGCCACTCGACAGCCTTTTTGTCCGTCTCTCGCCTTTCATCATCCCTTATATTCATTTTTAAAACTCCTCTCCTCCCCAACCCCATTAATCTTCCTCTCACTCCGCCGTCCAAAATGCTGGGTGTCGTCCGCGATCAACTGACGCATCATCACCAGCATTTTGAGACCAACTGAACATATTGAGACTCATATTCCCGGTGTAATGATAAATACCGATTCCGAATATATTAATTTTAAATCACATTACAAATGGATCACTTATCGCAGCCCCAAGATAACAGCTTACAACTTAAGTCAAATGATATCGGAACTTCCAAAAGAAGTATTCTTTGCTCAAGGAGTTTGTTTAAATATATAGTTTTCAAAACCAATAAAAATTTTAAAAAATCTGTTATCCCCTCATTTTGATGGGCTACACGTAAGAGCATTAACTAAATCTCATTTCTTGTGCGTGACTGAAAACAATTATAAATTTCAGGCTTTCATTTAATTAATCACAGTATAAAGGATATTCAGAGTAGTAAGGCAGGGTTGTCCACCATCACCTGTGCTGCTCAACGTATATGTGGAGGATAGTATTAAAGAGACATGGGGAGAACTGGAGATAAGAATTAAATTGGCGGGGAATTCAAAAAATCAGTTAGGTTTTCTTTAGTTTGTCAGTCAGGCAAGGGGTTGCAAGCATTTCTGAATGAATTGGTAATTCAGTGCGATAGAAATGGGGTGAGAATAAATATAAATAAAACAAAGGTTATGCGGTTTTCCACATAGAGAAAGACTAAACTAAGCGTTAAAATAGAAGGGCAAAAACTAGAGCAGGTGGAATAGTTTCCGTATCTTGAAAGTGTTTTGGACCAAAACAGTCAAAGTGGTAGGGAGGAGAATTGCGTCCGGCAAAGAAGCCTTCGCAAGGAGGGGGGAATTATTGACAGGACGTAGAGTGAGGATGTTCATTAAAGGCTCGTTAAAACTCTGATACGGAGCGTAGTCATGTGCGGCGCAGGCAGAATGGTCGGCGTAGATTGAAGACTTTTAAAATGCGGTTTTGGAGAAGGTTTCGAGGGAATGAAAAGAAATGAGGAGGTTATAGGTATGGTGGGGAAGGAGATGGGATTTCTGGGAGAAATCCTAAGGAGACAGAAAAATAGATGCAAAGAACATTGATTGGAATTGGGTGTTGAAGATTGTGATGGAGGAGAGCATTATGGCAAACGAGGAAAGGGCAGAAATGGGATAGGGATTCTGGACTGGAGGAAGAAAGTACAGAAATGAAGAAGGGCATGTTGTAGAGTAGTATGTTGGGTTGTGTTTTGTTAGGAGAGACATGACATATATTTGGTAGTTGTATTCATCCAAAACCTACCTCAACCTATTAGCTATAATAATAAAGAGTAATGCGCGCATATATACGTAATTATACTCGACTACTTTTACGGAAAGTATCATAACTGATCTTGTGTATTTATTCAGTGAAAGAAAAGAAATCTGTGGAAAAGTACGAGTCTTTCTTTTTAGTATGGATATTAAATACTTCCACGAAGTGAAGCCTGAAACAATAGAATATATAGAAGAAAAGAATGCTCGCCTCAAGTGGGTGCTGTCCAGGAAAGAATGGAAAATAATATTTGCATGAGTGTAACCTTTGAGGATAGCTGGATATTTTGATGTTGTGACGGTGCTGATCTAAAGACTCGATAGCAGCTCAAAATTTCACTCCTCCTCGAACATTATTTACAGAATATCAAGTAGTACGTCCTACCCCAACCCCTCTTTTTCTGAGTCACTGACTACCCAGAAAAATCTTACCCGTCGCCTCTAATCTCCTGTTTCTACAAACATCGGAATTCTTGTTGCCGCTCACCAAATTACTAAGTGATAACTCCAAGCTATTTACCAGGTGAAACCCCATTTATCACTTCAAATACGCTATCGCAGGAAATGCCCAAATCAGCGTTTTTAAGCAATGGTAAAATGTGTGGATTAATTTGATGTACATGTTATAATAACTTTTATTTATGCAGTGAGTTCATATATTTGGTGTCCACATGTATGTGAGATCGGACAAACCTTCACTCAACAGTGGGTAACGCACACTCGCTCTAGAATATTCGCATGCGCCATTCTTATTTCGCAAAGTTCCTTTTAGTATACATCTTTCGATGGTTATTCTGAGAGCCATCACTCTTCTCGTTTCCCGTTGCATTCGGCCGTGGTGTACCGTAATGATATGGTTTTCGTTCGCTCCCGTATTATTTGAACTCGTCTCTTTAGAAAATGCGCAACTCCAAATAAGCACCTCCGTTGAAAGCGATGGCCAAGAACCGGTGTGGGGTGGTGGAATCGAAATTTCCCTGAAATATTTCCTGATTATCAGTTAGCTTGTAGGGTAGGCATATGAGCTGCTCGTAAGGCCAACGATATGGACATTAATGTATTCCGCTGTGTTCATGATTGATATTTTTGAGATTCACGACATTCAGCGATTGTGTGAAAGCGCTTCCAAAGTACAGAAAGCTAAAAAATCTAACAAACGATTCCTGATCTTGTCGAGTATTCTACCGAGATGCGAATCTTTTCACCTCTCACTGCTCGCCCATAATTATTTTTCCAGTGTAAATTGATTTGACCAACCGATGATGGCGGACAAGCAGATGTGCGTCATATGGTAGTAGGAGAAGGGACTACGGATTAATGTCAATTACACTGAAGGTATTCGTTGAGAGTAATGAGGATTTCTTCCAGGTTCTACTGATTCATGAATGACGCGGAATTATCCAAAAGTGGGAATAAAACAAAGCCTTTATTCAGGCAAACTAATGCCTTCACTATGTGCTATGAAAAAAAGCACTTCTGATCGTGTTCAAGCAAATGACTGTGGCATTGTTCATAGAAGAACCAACAAAGTATCTCCAGCTGAATGGGGCTGTGGGGTAAGCTTTGTTCCTTGGGAAAAGAATTTTTAATATTTTTTATTGCGAGAAATTGTGCTGATTGTGATTAGCAACACAACAAAGCAGTTACCTTACTAAGAAAGGGAACTGGTTTTCTGTCCCTTAGTTTCAAAGGGAAATCCTTGTAGCCTCTGTGGCATTAGATCTTTCATACTGTGCGTTCTGATATAATTTGTAACAGCAGTCTTGTAAGTACATAGTAGAATGTTGGTTCAGTAAGTCAATAATTCTAAAACTTATAATCGAATCAAGCTGCAGCGTAAGAATTTTATGGATCCAAGGTCGGGAATAACGGAGATTTCAAACATCAATGAGAGGGAGGAGGATTTTAGATAAACAAAGAGAAAGAGAAAGGATGTTAGGTTCGTATTTGAGCCGGCCGAAACAAAAAAAATCACGCGCAATTCTCCAGTCACGATCACGCGACGCATAATCCCATCGATCCTTTTTTTTCTTCCACAACTTTCCTCTTCGTTCCCCTTTTAGAAGCTTGGGGGTGGGGGAGGAGAGCTCCCCGGGAGTGGACCCCTTTCCTTTCGGGAAACCGTCGATCACGACACCTGAATGTCAAAGATCCAATTCCACATTGACTGTTCTCTTCTGTGGCTGCTTTGTCGTCGTTGCATTCGGCAAATTAGCCCTCCGAGAAAGCTTCACTGCACGAATATTCGTTTCCTTTCGTAAAGGAGGATAGGCGTTCCGATATGTTGTGTAGGACTGGGAAAACTGAATGTAGGCGCCTGCCCTTTTCCTGCTTTTGAAGGATCGGAGACTTGATGAGCGAAGTGTTTGTTTCATGATGTTCCCTTCCCTCGCCGGAGAATGGAAAAATATCGCCGCGTTCAACTTGATGCTTGTCTGGAGAAGTGGAAATTGGATGGCTTAGTTGCTCGAGTGCCCTTTACTTAAGTGGGCGGGGGATGGTGGGAGATTCGAAAGATTTTTTTTTCTGTCGCGCGGAGAATGGAGAAAACTAATGAGCCCGTAATGATGGATAATGGAAGTTTGTCAGTTCAATGAATTGAATAGTGCTGGAACGGAAAGAAATAGGTCAGTAGATTAGGGAAATCCGTCTAATTTTGAATTGGTTGTGCAATGCATGGAAGAACTTCTATCCAAAACAAACTTACCGTATTGTCTATTCAATGTTGATGAATGCATCACTTTTTCTGGCTCGCCTGTGTGTTTCCGAACGTGTATTTAAGATGTTAACTGATTCTTAGAATACAGATGTGAAGTTCTAGCGACAGTGGTATCGGGAAATACGTAAAATCCTCAGACAACATCAGTAGTGTTGAAACCGAAAAGTATAGTTTATGCCTCACGAACTTATATCTCTAATAGGAGCCTTCGCTCTTAACCTAAGATGTATGAGATTTTTCGTTAAGACCCACCAATTAATCCTATTCTTGCTGTTACTTTCGTTCGCAATTTGTACCTTGCTCTTCTGTTTCTGTCACATTTATGTATTAAAACATATATCGCCTCCCTTATTTTGGTTGATTCTCCCTTATTTACTCCATTGATTTCCATTACGTTTAATAGTGAGCGGTGTTTAAATTTTTATTATATCTTAGAATGGGCACGATAAGTTTTCCGTTTCGTTTTGTCCATTGAATATCTTTACAATCTCTTCGAAGGTCTTCATTAGTCTCTTGGCCTCTCCATATATTTTCATTGCTCTCTTGGTGCCCACTGTAATTTCTATCGCTTCAAATCTCTTTTGCTGTTGCCTTTTTCCACGTATTACGTCTGTCGAAGAGTTAACTAAATGCATGCAAGAGTAAACTCAAGTAATTGATTAACTAATTGATTCTCTCGCGGTCTCTCATTCATCCCTGATTTTTTACGCTCTGAAAAGATGCAAAGACGCGGTACAATCCACCATTAATCCATTCCAATAAAATAAGGGACGATAGAGGTTTGACATTATACTTTGTGCCGCACGGCCATTGCCAAAGGATTGATCAATTCATAGGAACGTGAATCCCTCGTGAACTTGTCACCAGAGTCACCGTAGTTAAAGAAAAAAAGGTTCCTTTTAGTTTCTCAGGATTATTTATGCCATCGTGGATTGAAACATATCAGGAATTTGTGGAAATAATTCTAGCGCAGATGCAAAGATTAAGGAAATTATCATTCTCTGATGAGCTGTACTTCCATTCTCAATTGATTTTAGCAGTGTTTATGTTAACGTTCAAACTAAATCGTACTTTTCTCCTGGAATCTCCCAGTGTTCCGCATCAAATATTTACCTTTTCTTTGTTTCCGTATTTTCTGTTGCCTTTATATACTGGCAGCTACGTTTATTTATACCGAGGTTGTGAGAAATGGCCTGGGAAACTCAAATACCTGGAGAAATATATCAAGAAAGGTAAATTTTAGCCTTGGAAAATCTAGAAAGACACAATTTTTTTATCGTCGGAAAAATTTCACACTTGATAGTAACTACCTCAAAAATTCCAACCACTGCAGTAACCAACCCGATGGTTAAGTTTGATAGGTGTAGGTGAGGGTAGTTCTCGCAACACCAATCCCTAGACGGCGGGTGAAAGTCATATATCAGGGTAGGGTGACCAATTCCTTTCCCTGTTCTGCGTATGGTTTCCCAGGAAAATCTGGTACCGGACAAATAACGCAGCTTGGGTGATGCTGAGGATGCCAAGAGGCGTCACCCGGAATCGTACCTGGGCTCTTCGGTCAGTGGCCCAGAGCTCTACCCATTGGACTAATACGTCTCATAAAAAAGTACATTATTTCTTTAGTCCATCATTGGTGCTTTGATTTTAAAATATGAGTTTTAAAAACATTTTCAAAATCAAAAGTAACATGTAACCTTCAAAGATTCGTCAGCATGCTGAAATCTTTCATACATTTTTATACATCTACAGTGGGAATAAATTGGTATTGTTATTAGTTATACGCAAATAAGAGTATTTAAAAATCAAATTTCAACTCTGATTTGTAATCTCCACTAAAATTTTCATCGAGCGAATTGAAATTACTATCTGGATATTCTGCGGAGAGATTCTGTAATGTTTAGAGATGTCGTAAATGAAAGAAAATGGAATATTAGGACGAATGCTGGGTGATTTGATTTCACATGAGTGATCCACGTTGAGTTTTATATGGTCAAGTTTTTTCCACGTTGTGTCCGACACCCTTGAGATTTAGCGGTCAGTATTATTGAATCGTTTGAATTTAAATACCCGACGGTAAAAAAAATTATCATTTTAAAATTTTCCAGACGAATAATTTTAGTGTGAATCATCTAACGAAAGCGATTTACTGTTATTCCGTGCGTGGATTCGCGCGCTAAGTTACCGCACTTTGTAACCTATAGCTTCTCAGCCTGCTGTTGCATTGCGCCCTTATGAAGCAGCTGAGGAGTTGGAAGCCCTTCGCATTTTCACGCTCCGGCGTCGAGTTCCCTCAAGAACTCCACATTTCCCTCCCTTGCTGGACAGAGGTCGTCTTGTGGTGGTATTGATTGCAACCCCAAGCAGCATGGAATGTCAAAGAAAACTTGAATTCAGGCGAGTTGGCGAGAGATAGACGACGGCGGTGGCTATCGACCAAGGTGGCGTGACTCAAGCACTCAATGGTCCACCTTACCCACCTCCGACCCACAACTCCCCCTCATGCCTTCCCAATGGCTTTGCCTCCATAGGTCTCTCGTGACCAAAATATTCACGAGACTCGTGGCTAGGTTCCGAAGTGGAGATTCGAGGAAGTGTTTTTATCTCCCATTTCTTTGAGTCGAGACGAAGCGAATAATGCTGCTAATCTGGTGTGACGTGTTAACTTGAGCGTTTTCGCGCTTTCAAGCACCCAATTTGTTTTCAGATTGGGAAAGTGTCCAAAAATCGCTGCCCATTGCTCAAGGAAAAAACATTAATCAGGAGTCTAATTTTGGAAATAGGTTTCTGTTTAAATTGAAATTTAAAAATAGGCAACTTGGCTTTCCCACATAGAAAATTTTTATTTACGACCTAGGTTTCGTTATGGTATAACATCTTCAGGTTGGTTATACCGTAGCAAAACCTAGGCCGTAAATGAAAATGTTCTATGGGGAAAAGCCTAGTTGTTCATTTTTCAGTTTCAATATGAAGATTTTCCACCAAGTCACGCCAGAAAATGTTTTATTTTTGTTTAAATGATAACAGCAGACCAAATGGCTGATTTTACAATTTATAAATTCGTGGCTTAGCTACAATAAGTAGGTAGATAAAGCTTGCCAGGGTGGTCACAATAGTATAGCAAAGTCTCGAGGGAGACCAGAAAGTATACAAGCTCAATAGATACCCCACTAAAACTCAAACTTATCTATCACTGTTTAAACCAAAAATTTACGAAATATTAATATCCACGATTTCATTTTTTTGGCATCGTAAAAGCGAGCCAAAAGATGATTGTACCGATACTATTGTTGGTTACAAAAATTTTTGCCATTTTATGGTTCCCTAAAATGGGATTTAACTCAATGTAGAGACCAGAACTTTTGTTAAGTATCAGTATTACCTCATCAGTATTACCTCATGAGATTTAAAATACTCTAACAAAAACGGGACAGTGAGGGAAATTCTTTATCAGAAAAATGATAGGTTTTTTATAGTTTTGGGTTAAGGAACGAGCTGAGCACTATCCTCACCTAGCAAATCATCCCTCGGATTAATATAGAGTTAAACAGAAGAACCTTATGTTATGATCGGAAAAGGGTAGTGTTCATCGTAAGTGCTTCTTCAATCGTGCTCGTTATCGACATGCACTTGAGAATATTATCAGAAAAGGAGTGCGAAAAAAGTCAGTGGAAGTTGGTAGGATCAAATATTTCCATTTAACCAGGGCATTTCCGTCTTGAAGACGAGTTCCTTTAAAAGCCCCAAATTTTCAGAGTTTAAGAGGACGCCTCGGTAGCTTAAGTGGCTAAAGCACTCGACCGGATATTGTGGGATCTGAGTTCGAATCCCAGTCAAGGCGAATGATTTTTACACTCTGAAATTGTTGCATTGAAATGCACATTAGCGGATGATTCCGTTAAAAAGTTACTGTTGCAGTATCTCCCGCAGTTTCTTTGGAATGCTTCTTTAGCTTTATTTCTTGCCCACCTCAATTTATTGTTTGACTCTTTCTACCTCCTTTTGCTTAGCTCTGTATTCAATTTTCTTCTCTCATATATCTTTCTAAATCATCTCACGTATCGTAAAAAGAACGACAGAAAATGTTTCAGGGTAGGTCCTCTCTACTTTTGGTCTCTCTCGGTGTGAAGGGGATTTGGAAACAGAAGACGAGGATGATTCAGGGCCATTACCAAATATTTGCGATTCGAATACGGGTAATAATTCATATAAAAAAACTGGAATGTCTCAAAGTCAGGTCAAATGAACTTCATTGTTATATTTTGTACCTCGATACCATGAATTAATGTGTGTAGAAGACGCACTTTGTGGAGGATGGTGAGAAAAAAATCTTTTGCGAGATATTTTAAAGATAATATTGAAATCCGTGATTTTCTACCATACGTGGAAGAATTTCAGTCTTGCAAACCGTAATCGATGAATCGCTATTTATTGCTCTTATACCGTATAAGGTAGGTTTTAGATAGACACAGATTAAACAACGATACATTTATTTGCCTCTTCTAACAAAACACAACTTGAATTAAGACACTTCAACAAACCCTTTGTCAACTCCATTTATTTACTTCCTTCCTACCTTCAGTCCGTCCAACCCCTATTCCTACCGCTTCCGTATTTCTTAGTAATTTATTCAGTTAAATTTTTTTAAGTACATTTTAATAGTTTAATATAAGGAATATCATAATATAATATTAATATTATAAATATATATTCATATTTAGTTTACGTATCTCGGTAGTGTTTTGGACCAACAGGGTCAAAGTAGTAGGGACGTAAGGAGAAGAATTGCGCTAGGCAAAGAGGCTTTCACAAGGAGGAGGGAGTTGATGACGGGGACGTTGAGTAAGGATTTTAAGAAAAGACTCGTAAAAACTTTGATATGGAGCGTAGCTATGTACGGAGCGGAAACGTGGTCATTGAAGCAGGAGGATAGACGTAGGCTGGAGGCTTTTGAAATGTGGGTGTGGAGAAGAATGGAGAAGGTAAAATGGACAGAGAAGAAAACAAACGAGGAAGTACTTGGTATGGTGGGCGAAGAGAGGGGATTGTTGGGAGAAATCCTATGGAGGCAGGAAAAGTGGATCAAGGGGGTGTTGACCGGCAGTGGGATGTTGAAGACTGTAATAGAGGGGAGAATGTTAGGCAAACGAGGAAAGGGAAGGAACAGGATAGGGGTTGGACGGAATGAAGGGAGGAAGAAAGTACTCAGAGATGAAGAGGGACTTGATATAGAGTAGGATGATGGATTTTGTGTTTTGTTGGGAGTAATAAAATGTTTGTTTGGTAGTTGTGTCCATCCAAAAAACCTACCTTAACCGGTAGATTACCTTAAAAAAAATTCATATTTAATGCCAAAATGTGCTTTTTTCTGACTAATTCTATATAAATAAATATTTATAAAACTTCAGTACTGTCAGGAGTCGCATGCGTGTTTGTAAAATGCCGAAGACGAAAGAAAACTGATGTGAGTTTAAGCTCCATTTTTTACTCCCCAAGTTGAAAATTCAGCTCATTCCACCAAAGCTCCAAAAACTGGAGTCTTTCAATTTGGCGAGACAAAACAACCGCTTCGAAACATACCGCTTAACGTTTCAAAGTAGTTTTTCCCCCGAATTATTCAAAGAACAACCGGTATCATGGGATCCAAAGTTGGCTTAATTTAATCTCTCCTCATTATGTATGCATCTGTTCTCAGCCATCCCTTAACGCTCCATCTCATTGTGCAGGAATAAATACTTGGGGCGGGTTATTTGCAAAACTTGGCCTCGAAAGGCTTGGTGACCCCATTGCATTCGAAATGTAGGGATGGACTGCGTTTCTGCATTCGGGAGTTCCCAAGGCCGTTGTGCGGTTTTCCCGTCCTGAACGTTGAAAGATCCCCTCTTTCTTTTATCAGACACAGTTGACGCCGGCTTCCGAGATAAGATAAGGGGAATTTGATGTATAGATAAGAGACTGCTTTCATTATCGTCCACGTTAGTGTGTATTGTCACATCTGTTCTTGGAGCATGGCTTATTCCAAGGCACCCGGATCCTTCGGATTAACGGTTCATATGTACGGGTTTTCTTTTTTCCTTGCACGCACTGCGTAAAGTATTACTATTTATTTTCGTAATTCGGTGTCGGTCGGTCAATTAGTCAAAAAGGAAGGCTTTCGACCTTATTATAGCCCTGTCATGACATCCTTTTGAATGAAAGATGAATAATTTCCTCAGCACTGCGCAAATATTTTTCTCAAACATCTGATTATGAACAAAAGACGGAGGGTACCCTTCGCGTGATACTGGTGCGTGGAATCTCATCAAATTTTGTTTTGGTTAAACGCGCTTCGACCATTTGGATTCTGCTCTTCGCTGGCAAGATGGTTTCTAGTGTTTGGCCTCGGAAATCGTAAGGATGGTCAAAATTCTATGCCATATCAGAAATAATTGAGAAAATGAGGGCTAATAAATTAACAAATTTGGCACCGACCACCAATATTGTATTTAATAAAAATAAATATTAACCTGAATTGACTAAATATGAGAATTAAGGGAATATTGATGTAGTACTCGTACTGACGTAGTATTATTTCGTACTTTCGAATAAGCGCGAATAGTGTGATTCTCTGTAAACTTGAAAATCTGACGAGAAGAGTGAAAGAGTTGTAACTAGAACAAGGATAACCAGAAATATCCAGAGAATCAAAAGAAAACGCTTTAAAAGATTATTTTTAGGTATCGTATGACATTCCCTTCTTTCTTCACCTCCCATGTTCGTTTCCTGTATGCAGAACACTGCTAACTTCAGGATGGCTAGCCACCCGTGAATGCTTTGAAACTGCGAATCAGAAAATTCATGAAAAAACGTATAATAAAACTATTGAATTGTGAAAGAAATCCATTATCCATGAAGTTAATATTTTTCACCAGCAAGCAGTTGACTGGGAAGGAGAAAGGTAGTTCTGCTTCCTTTTCCTTTGGAAATCATCGCCTTTATCATATACATTTCCTTCGTTTTTACTGCACGAATGATGAAAACATGTTATTGGTGTGATTTATAGCTTGATTGGCAAATACATACGTTGAAAAAACATTAAATATCTCTATAAGGAGCCCCATAAATAATTTCTCCTTAATGAGAGCTTTAGTCTTGTTAAAAAATAAATTTTATCCTGAGAAAGAAAATACTTGGTTCTTCCACGTACATTTTATTACACACGACCTAGGTTTCGACTTAAAAAGTCGTCATCAGCTGTAATACTGAGGAGACCCACAGTTTTATATAAGAAAGGAAGAGGGGTAAGGGGGAAGGCGGTTGTGTGCAAGGGGTCAGGTAGAAGAGGGATTTACTCTTAACGTTGAACATTCCTGGAAGTTTCCAAATGTTCTAAGGCCTGTACCTTAAATTTTAATATACACGTATTTAGGTTTGCATCGCCATACTCGTCTTTTCTGGGATTTTGAGTGGATGTTTCTTCCCTTTTCTAACCATTGAAAAACCCATCCCCTTCCTTATCTCTTACCCTTTCCCCTTGGTGCTTGCATCCCTGCCACACACCTTTGCGGTGGATCGCGGGGCATTTCTGTAGGCGTAAATTTAGAAATCCCATCTCTCAAAATGTATTATTTCAGGAATGAAGTCACTTGTGTGGCTGTTATCTGGTAGGTGTTAGGAAAATTAGTAGGAAGGATTTTTGTTTTTAAAATAGGCGGAATGTTCTTTCTCGGAATGACTGATGTTTGTCCAAAGGAAATGGCGGAACACTCCCCGGCGCCGTTCATACACTCCATTCTTTTCCATTATGGGAATTTTGTCCTTGCTGTTGGATATGAGATTACATAAGTTGCCTTTGTTATAGAAGGCTGGTTTTATGTTTTTCTTTAGAAAGATTTTGATTATTTACGGGACAGATAGCGAGAAAGTGAATTATTTTCCATTTGTTTATTTCATTCTTGGGGGTGAAATTAAAGTGGATTCAGCTGCTAAATTTTCTAATTTATTTTAATAAAATTGTCGGACAAATTATGAATGGAAATCTTTTTTACAGCGATCATTTTTATTGTTTGACGTTCTTTTTTAGTGTTTCGTGGTGACATAGGAGTACTTGTCAAACGGTGGGCCATTGAGTTGAACGTCCCTAATTTTTGGGGAAATGATATCTTGAGGTAAAATGGATGTTGAGATCGGTGCAGATTTTTTTTTTGAAAATGGGAGTCCAGTTTATGATTATTTTGTGTAATAGTGGTATCTAAAAAAATTAAGACACTCGTTGAGCTCTACCTTCTTAATGCAACTGAAGTATTTGTTCAAGGAATTTAAAAACGCCAAGAAATAGTTGTCTTTTTGAACCCGCCACAAAATTATCGGTGTGCATAACGCATAATATCATCTTAGGCAAATATGGATCTTTCAATGGTATATGAAACTGTTGGGTATTATCTCAATATTTAGGCGAAGAAGTAAATGTGTGGTATTTCTTGCGAAATCACGTTATCTGAATATTTACATAATAATAATTCATGGGCACGGATAAGTAGCCTTCATGTTCGGTATCTGTGAGGCATAATATTGCGAGACTTCATTTTAGGAATGGAAATCCACGAACATCGGTCATATATGCGTCTGTACTGACGACGTTAATGAAGCAGCAGTGTTATTATTGGCCCAGGAAGACATAAAAATGCGTTCAGTTTAAAAATTGATGAAGAACTTCAGTTTTAGGAGGCAACAATGAGGAGGTTGTCTTAATTCCTCGCAAGATGCTAATTAAGATATTTGAAACAGGCTTATAGATATAAAATAAATTATTATAATTACCATGTAGAGATAGGTTTTAGATGGTTATTGAAAAATATTTCATATCGTCTCACAGTTATTGTATCTGAACGCTATTGGGCAAATAAAACTTACTTTGACAATTCTATTTATTTATTCTGATACTTCTAATTTCAATATTCTCAAGGTGACAAAAACCGTTATTTATTACTCCCTTCATCCTTGCTTACCACAAATTCTCTCTTTCAATACGGTAAGTCATTGCAATAATACTGCTGCTTCATTAACGTCGTCAGTACAGACGCATATATGACCGATGTTTGCAGATTTCCATTCCTAAGATGAAGTTGCGCAATCTTATCACACACCAGTCAGTACGAGGATGGTCTGAAAAGTTTCCGACCTAACAAAGATACAAGACATTTTTTCTGAAATTTTATGAGGTCGGAAACTTTTCAGACCCCCCTCGTATATTTTCAGCCAATTTTTTCTGTCTCCTTTGATTGTCTTCTCCTCCCTAATTCAAAATCGGCTATTATATTTCTGTGGATTGGTAAGCTGCAGCTCTCCAGGCTATTCTGTTCCCTTCTGATGTCTTCATTCTCTCATAGCTCATCACACCGACAATTTCCATCTCCTCGTAGTTCATGCTTAACCTTCCTCTTTGAATCTAACTCTTGTGCCCTATTAGTTTCCCTCCTCTTCTTGTAAATGTCTTCCATAGGCTAATCTCTTCGCCCCACCTTTCGAAGTAGCTACTTATGGATTTGTTAATCTGGCCATGTATTTTATTTTAATCACTAATCACGGGTGCATACTGCCCCTCCGTCGCCTCCAATCTTCCTCTCTCTGCTGTTCCTATCATCCTCAATTATCGCATTCATAGAAGGAAAACAGCATACATGTAAACCTATTATGTAACGCTTCCGATGTCTTAGCTCGTACTTTTTTTAGTAGTATTTTTTTCTAATGAAAAGATTCCTCGCCATTCTTGTTCTTTTAACTGTATCCCTCTTACTGTCTTCATCGCTAGTGATCTTAATGACTAAATACAAAAACTCTTCTACTTTTCCCGCAGTTGAAAATAGTTTTTGCGACGTGTTACGCTTAACAGAAACATCAATTTTCCCGTTAAGTTCGTAGCTAGGATTGTATTGAAAAATCGTGTGTGTTTTGGACAAAATATTTCAGCTGTGAACTTCAACTTTAATTTGACAATAATCAATGTACGAAAAGTTCATTTAATGGGCGTACATAGCTGTAGACCACTTTTGACCCTGTAGGTATTTTCGTGCCGTGGGATTTTATTGATGTAAACATCATCCTCTGAAGAATGAATGCCGACTTTCCTGGAAAACATTTATTTATTTTATTGTCATGCATATCTTAGTTCGTGAATTCGAATAATATATGGCATTTAGATCTTCGTGAGCCATAAAATCCGGTTTTATTTTTACCCCTCGCCCGGAGGGGAGAGGCAGACTTTTCTCCAGCTCCCTTGCTCTCGTCAGCCCCGATGGTATCTGTTGCTCTTCCTGCGCTGTGCCTCTCCGTACCATTCGCAGTAAGTATCGACCTCCCTAGTTCCCATGGAACGCTTTTTTTCGGAACTGGGAAGGGGAGAGTTTTTGTATGGGTGCGTTTGGCCGGTGCCCTCTTGCATTCTCTCCGATGTGATCTCTTTTGATCCTTGACGATAAATGGTTTTTCTCGGGGGCTGTTTGAGAAATCACTGGAACGTTTATATCCCAACCTTTAATTTATTGAATTTTGGAAAAATTATTCATAAAAAATGTAAGTCTTCTTCCCGCGGGCTGAATAAAAAATGAAAGCAGGTTAAGCACTTGAATTGGGCAAAATGGATTTACGTATCTCAAAGAGATTGGTTCAAATTTAGTAACTCGGAATACCTCGAGTAATTTTACTTCCCGTCTGCAATGTAGTGCGCTGATTAGAGCTATAGTCCGGTCCACCTCAAGAACACTCAAGTTTCATGTGACGAGAAGTAGGAAAACGTTATGAGGAAATGGAGGATAGATGTTATTTCTCATTCGTGAGGCCACATTCTGTATGTACGGCTTCTATTTTGGATCCGTCGGAGAAAATGTCAATAAGGAACTGCCAGGAGAATGGATGAGATTGGATGAGTCAAAGAATGACACGGGGAGAAAGTACTTAAGTTGAGAGTAGGCGCTTGAATAACTCGTTAGGGAGTTCCCACAGTCGCAAAGATAGTAAGCGAGACTGAAAAAGTAGTTACTCAGGGTAGGTAGCCACTCATTCGAGAATGTCGGAAAATCGAAAAAAATGATGTTCTTAGAGCTGATAAATAAAACGGGAAAACGTGGAGAAAAGGGTAGATTTGTTTTGATAAAGTTGGGAATTGGTTGTTCAAATAGGGAATTCCCGATGAGAGCGTCGTTATTTTTAATTGTTCAAAATTTTCATATTCATATTAAGTTGTTCAAGCCACGTCTGTCGTGGGCCATCACCAGTGGTTCCTGGCAAAAACTGAGGCTATAGTCCGACCGATTATAGCTTTTCCCATGGCTCGAGAAGCGATGAGGGAGGGATAGTCCGCAAAAAAACTACCCGATCGAATTGGAAACACTCCAGAGAAAAATCGGGAAAGGACGGAAGTGGGAAATTGTATGGACTCGGGAATATGAGTCCAATAAATTAGTAACCACTCCCGCACAGAACTATTTGTGTTTATTTGTTACATCTCGGAGATTATAGAGCCTCGCGTTATGCTGGTAGGCAAACACAAGACAATCTGGACAATATAAGGAAGTAGAGTCGAGTATGGGCAGATTTAGCTTTTTTTTTCCTCCGTATAAAAGTTTGAAATCTCAGCAGGAAAAGGTTAAGTACCTCAAGGGCAACTCTTTAAACAGACATACAATCCTAAACTGGTACGACGAACACACCACTACACGAGCCTTGGCCTAACACCTCCTGCCAAGCGTATCCTTGGTGGTTCGAAAGTTTTCGTAATGATGATTAAGCACATAGTCACACATTTTACGATATGAGAACCAATAATATATGCAGAGTATGATTGCAGTATAGAGTTACTCGATCTTGTTAAATGAGGAGAGCTTACCAAAAGATGAGACCCGGGGCACCATTAGGGATGAGTAGATGCGGAATTTTGGAGTAAACCGTTTTTTTTAGAAATCGGAGTAGACTGAAATCTGGGGTCGCTATTTTAATGTCGATTTTGAAGAAAAGCACCCAGTTGCTCACAGTTGAAAATAACATTACATTGTCGGAATACTGCTCGAGAAGTACTCTCCTCGAGGCATAGAAATAGAACTTCTTTGAGTACCACCAAAATTAACATCATCTCCATATTGCGAACCTGGGACCTCGGCGAGATACATTTGTACTTGCAAAAATTCTACTAAGACTCCTCTTTTACCACATGAACTCAATAAGTTTACCGAAGTATTTTAGTTCGTCAATTCCTTTATATCGAGTTCCCGGAATGAAATTTTTACGTGGAAATGTTTGAATTTTTGTCTGGAAAACCTGGTGAGTCAAGAGAAATGGATGATTTCGTTTTTTTAATCATGCGGAAGCGAGCATTGAACTTGTACCTAACATAGAGCCGTTTAAGTTGGTTCAAGCGGTTAGCCTAGATTATTGCCTGATGCTTAAGTCGCTACTTGCTAAACCTCAAAAAAAAGTTTCCCAAACCTGTTCAAAGGATAGGTGAAACTCTTCATAAAAAATACGTTACTCACGTTTCCCAACGAAAGTGAAAATTCAATTTGAGCGGAAGGTGGATGCTTGTTTAGCGTGGTGGACACGTTATTCGGCTGACTAATTTAGTCCCTATGCTGGATAAGATTAGAGGTTTCAGGAGCAGAAGGGTATGTATGAAGTGGGTGAGGTGAAAGGAGTGAGGAAGAAAACAGTAAAATATTAATCTCTCCAAATCTCTCAAAATCAGACTTCTTTGGACTTCGCGTGCCCCGAAAAAGAAGCGTTGAGGGAAGGGATGGCAGTGGAATCGATACGAATGAGTTTAATTTCATTTTGGACTGAAACGCAACACTGTGTGTTTTATTTCGCCCCAGTAGGAAGGCAATCCACGATGAGGATTTTGTTTCGACTTGGACGAAACTAAAATCTCCGCAACGGAACGAAACTCCTCAAAGCTCCTTTGCAATTAGTTAAGTTGTAACAAATGAGATACAAAAAATCACAAAACTAGCATTTCTTGTTACTCAAAACGTATCCGATTGTAATACAATCTGGTTGGAAAACATAAAAATTTTGTAATTTGTGCAACTGAATTCTCAGGGTAGTTAACCCTGATTGAAATCTTATTTTATAATTGTTTTTCCTCAGAATATTTTTTACGTGCATGTGTCGACATTTCAACATTGACTGTAAAAATAATTTATATTGTTGCAAATGATATTTTTTTGGGACTACAATTCCCGTCATGACTCTGAGCCCTATATCTATGCAAACTTATGCCCCACAAGTTTTGGAAACATCTCATAAAATAAGATTTTATTATAATTTAGGAAATAGCTTCTTCAATAATGTTTTCCTTGTGTATATAATCACCATCATAATCACAAAAGCCTGATATCATTGGTATCATAATGCCTAAATAGTAAAATGTAAATACGTTAATCAACTACGATTTATGGTACGCCAATTGGAAGAGGAGAAACGCATTTCTAACATCTCATAAAAAGAGAAAAGCATCGCTAAAAATATCAAATTTGGAGGAAATTAATGAAATTAAGTATTTCAGTTATGAACAAATATTTCCAACAAACTGCACAATTTAATTCCATAGTCTGCATTTACAATTAGAAGATAGAACAAAGACCACAGAAGTGATGTTTCATTTTCATTGCAGTCTCAGGTTGTCTGAGAATTCCCAGGATCATGACGACGACCAAATGAAGTCCAATGACAGTTCCTTTCTTTGAATTCTCAAAATGTAATCTATTTATTTAGAAAATCTAAAAGGATTCAGTCGAGTAAATTAAGAATAAACTACCAAGAATGCCCTGGAACATTTAAGTCCCGTCTGTAAACGAAGAGTTAAATAGGTTAACAGCTGGAACCAGCCTGACCAGGTAAACCATGTAGCCCCGGCAGGCGTAGGTGGTGCACAGGTTACCGCATGCACGATTTCCGGGAAGTATGTACAACCCGTGCTCCATTGCTCCACAGTCCTGAGGCAGAACTGTGGAGCAATGGGGCACACGTTCCTTCGTAGGGCCCGACGCCGCGCGCATGAACACTCACTTCTTTCCCTCTCTCTCTCCCCCTCGATTTCTGTGAATTATGACCTTCAAGAGGCTTCAGCTCGGTTTCGCTGCGTGCTCAAGAGAGCGTGCTTGCACATTGCTTGCCTCTCTTTCTCCGTTCGAGCATTGGCAAACGAAACGAATGTGAAAACCTTAAGACGCATGCATGCAGTGCATGAGTTGCGCTCCGCGCCCAGCACGATACTGAGAATTTATGGTCTTCTGTCCGTCATTCGCAGGACGTTGCCAGGTTTCCGTTTGTGAAATGTGGCCTTCAAAAAATCTTAATTGTCCTGTTTGAGCTCTCCGACGAGGGAAATTGCGTAAAACTTGCGATTCGGCCAAATTCGCGACGATCTTGAAAACCATTAGATGGATGTTTGGGGACTCTTCAAATATTTCTGTGCAAGGGAAGAACCTTTTGACGGAAGCTTTTCTTTCTGTTCTTCATGATTTTATTTACCCCAGGTTCATGCTGTTCAAAACGTCCCTCTTCATCCGCTTACTCAATATTATCCATTATATCATAGCCTTCGACTTGCCAGTACGTATCCATGCTCTTTCTGTCTTCTTTCAAATACTCAATTTAACTTCTTATCTTCATTATCTTGTGTGCCATTTCGTTGCTTGGTATACCTCTATTCAATATATTTTCTTCATTGTACTCTACATACATTACTCCAAACCTCCTGATCCACGCTAATTATCTTTCATCAAAGGCGAAGCTACTGAAGTCAGAGGATCTGCACAATAATAAAAGCGTGCCCGAAATGTTTTTTAAGTCTTGTGTTTCTACTATAGTGCCCCTTTTCGCAAATGCCTCAATTAGTGTACACAGGTGGAAGGACAAAGAGGTGTTCACCATACGACACAGGTGTTATTATGGTATCCTTATTGTTTTGTGAAATTCCGGAAACCATACTTCCCAATTATAGATGTATATGCTGTTCTGCATGGTCTAATTAATGCCCTCCAGCATTAATTTTTCACCCTTTGTTTGAAAATAATTACCGACCCCTAATTTTAGTATTTTTAATTTGTAACTTTTATGCATAAAAATTGTTTAAGTTTCGTTTTTGGCGAATTTGTCAAATTTAGCTACCAAGCTCACTATTGAAAATGCGCCAAATAATAATTATTAAACATTATCTGAGATGTAGTTAAACAAATGTCTTAAATTACTGAAGTCTGAAAATGATGCATGATGACCTTAACCAGCTCAAACACCTTTGTGTCGAGCCTTTAAAAAGTAAGTGGGTAGTTTTTACGAGGTCATTTGCTAGGCTTTTAAAGACCCAGACATTTTTCGCAAACATGAAATCTTTGTTCGTTTTATTTTCATTATTAGTGAAGCCAAATATTTTATCCGTACAGGCTCTGGAATCCGCATAGATTTTAATTCGCTACGACGCATATTCACCTAAACTCGTCGGTTCAATCTCCATATTTTATAGACTGGTTTTCCACTTTCGTAGCGTGAGTCATGCCTCAGATATTTATTAAGAACACATTTATGAGTTCCCAATATGTCGAATCTCGATTACAGTTACCGTTTAAATTATGCATGCATATTTAAATTTCTAGTTGAAATTTAAATGAGACCTCTCACGACTGTTTCCCCCATGATTCACAGGTCTAAGATTTTGTTTTGGGTTATGTCAAAATCGCATATTAAGTACATCCCACTCTCGAAAAGTGAGCTCAGTGAGAAATATTGTCATTAATAACTGCAAATATTTTCAGCGATATGTGAGGATTGTAAGACACTAAAAAAATTGATTATTGACTGATTATTCTGGTTAAATTTTCGCGCTTCGTATTTCCTCCTTTGATTCTCCCTTTGGTGAAAGGATTCCCTTTCTCTTCATATTGCAACATTTTTATTCGTTTTTTCCCCTGCGCGTTGACGGCCTTAACACTTTCTTGGGCCGCATTTGTAGGAGAGCGTCGAAGCATTGGTAAGGGTGGGGTACAATAAAAGTTTACGGGTGCACAAATCTTCCTGCGGCTTCTCGCCATTTATTCGCTCAATTTTCCTCTCCCCTCCTCAATGATGAGGGTTTGAGAAAAGCAGAAGGTTCAGGAGATGGCAATGCGCTGTTCGAGATTCCGGGGAGCCCGTCGATGTACGATGCTTCATAAGTGGCAGCCATGGGGTGATTTTTGAGCTGACATCGTCCCGAAGTGCTCAACGCATCCGTTGATTGGGAGCGTGTAATGGCAGGACGCAGACGCCGATCTAAGTAGCGACGAGATCGCAGCTATGCTAAAACTAGCCGAGGGAACATCTTTCCCACGCGATTCCGTCTTGGCCGCAGGGCAGGATGTTGTATTGCCCATTTGCTCACTCAACTTTGTTACCCATTCCCCGTGTGCCAATATGAGTCGACAGGACGTGTACTCGTACGTTGTAGTTGGCCGTTACGGGATTTGTGAATTCTTGCGGGGTTTTAATTGGAAAGCCGGCGGTCAAATGCGCGTAAGGTGTCCACAGATCTTGCTGATTTTGGAAAATTGCGAAGGAAGTATGGAGAATTTATAGATCTGGACTGCTTGTGGGAAATTAGGTAAATTTAGACGCTATTTAAAAGATTTTAAAATAATTGGGACGATGGAATTTTAGGGTTCAAACATATTCACTAGATTTTCAGTGCCCAATTTTTCACAAATAAAATGGAATTTAATGGATAATTGCTTTTAATTTTTACTGCATTATTCACAGTCAGACTGTATCAAAAACAGGTGACGTAAATTAATGAAATACATGCAGATAAATGAAATATATAAAGATAAATGAAATATATAAAGATAAATGAAATATATACAGATAAATGAAAAACAGTATATATGACGAAATATTGTTTCAATTCAACAGCTTGGTAGCTTACGTAATATTGAGTTCATTTCTCACATCGGCAGGATTGAGTGTTTAATTGATTTAATGTGGGCTTGAAATGGTGTGAAGATATTTTCGATATCATATACGGAATGACCTAAATTAGTGATTACCGCCAAGCTTCAGTGCTAACAGCTCCACTTTCTAATCTTTTTTGATGTTGACATTTGAAAGTTATAGTATTTTGCAGAAAATTATTTTTTCACGAGTCGAACCTTTCGTAAATCATGCTTAGTTGCTCATGAGTTTTATGATGATCAGTAGGAAGGATAATAAACCATACCAAGCGTCCTGCTTCGTCGCTCTGCTCTATGCACTTGGATAAGACGAGGTCTGTCCAGAGAGTAACTTCCGTAAGACTATAGAAGATAAAGAAAATGTATTATCTACCTCTCAAAATTGCACATCTCTACTATTTTTTCCTCATACTCGCTAAAAATATTTTCGCTTGACCGAAGCATTTGCCATATCTCTGAGCTAGCTTAGAAATTCCCTCGGCATAAAATTCTGCCGCGTGAGACTGCAGCCAACCGATGTCAGAATCTTGGGAGTTCCTCGTCGAGACAAGCACAAAACTGGTGTTAGCGTAACTTTTTAGTCAAGATTCCATGCAAAAGACTCCTAGAAATCCATGGAAAACTTTACTAAGAACTCAGATATCGTAAAACACCAGTTTTGACAAACTTTTTCTTCACCTTCCTGGAGCAGTTCATCGTTCACCTCACACGGATGGCTAGTTCCTGGACATCATGGACATTAGTCCGTTCACTCTTTAAACTAACGACACCACTGACGCACAACACTGTCACTCGTCACTTAGTTGGTGCACAGGACAATTTTCCTGATGAATGTCTGTAGTTTTGAAGTTTATTGCCAGTAAAAGCCTTATAACCAAACAGATATTACATCGGTGGGATTTCCAATTGTATTGTTCCTTTTGACTCGCTACTGTAAACTAGCGGTACGGCCTTTCAAACAGTGCAACTCAAGGAATACGAAGCTCCTCGTACTGCCCTAGTGTGGGTGCGTCAATGCAACTAACTATCGGCTCCCCTCACCGCTTCGTCCGCTAAACGCAAACTGAGGTTACTTTCTGCACTGCTGTTGTGTATAGTGAAAAGAAGAAACGGAGTGTGACGTGTCTTTGGCGAAAGGCAACCAAAAAATGACTTAAGGTTGTTATTGTCATACTGGAGATGATAGGGAATCGCGCAATCCCATTATTTTGCCGCATTGAAGGCGCCCCCTTGCGAATTCAGTGATCGCATTGATTTACGATGGAATTGAATAGGTGCGCGCTGCGCGAATGTTGTCAAATTGCAGGACCTACACACTTTATTCACAGATGTCGTGGGCACGTGGACACGATGAGCGCGCCTTTTCGTGGCTGGGAACTGGATAACCCCATGATGCAAATGTTCGTGTACCGCCCTATCAGAATGGGAAGAAAAAACTGCAACCATGTCCCATTTGTCACTACGTCGTCATTATCAATTCGCCAGGATAATTGTTCTAAATGCTCTCTTATATAATTGGCCCCAAGCTATGGTCGATAATGATAAATACGAATGTTTTTTATGCGGAGGACGAAGTTTAGTTTTTTTATCCGTAGTTTTGACTTCCCATTCTAAAGATATTTGCTTAAAATTAATAGCCAGGGCGTTAAACTTGTTTTGTCCAATGTCCCTTTTCCTAATATAAAAAAACTTTTGCTCAAAGTAGAAGTTCATATATTTATTTGCTCTACTATTACGAATGTATTGTTTACGGCAGAAAAAAGCTCAAATTCATCATCAGTGAGCACGTGAATATTTTCTCTAAATTAAAAAGCACCCCCGTCCTCCAGCTACCGAGCTCATACCGCAAAAGAGCAACGTATTCAGCCGTTTGAGATGCCTCTACAGAAAGGGAAAGAGCGGAACGGTAAATATCTTCCGTTTAATGAAATTCTGGTCTTGGTTGATGACAGGTTTTAAAGAATGCAGAGTCCTGCCTTTTGGATATAAAAGCGCTGATTCCACATCGGATTCTTGAATGCTTACGTCAGAGTCTATGAAGTTTCATCTCTTGAATGGTCACTTTCCTTGTACACATAAAGTTGATGTGATATTGATACAGTCCAAATGCATTGCACCAACTTCACTTTTCTGGATTTTTATTCAAATTGAGACGAGTGTCATCTACCGATGGACTGAATCCTGGAAAAGTATGAATAGTTTCCCCTTCAACTCGGTAATAAAGGAACTGCAAAATGGTACGAATGGCTGTGATGTGTCAGTGTTCATTCGATTGACGCATGTATGAGGAATATTTTTTCTATATCTTCTTTCAGATGTCGCGACGTTCAGTTCTCATTGTTAGATGAATCAGCTTGCAATCCTTTCTGGCAAGTGGGCATTCTCAGAATGTTAGACATCGCATATGTACATATTACCTTGAACGCGTTATTTACCAGAGCGGATTCCTGGAAGATATGCGGCCACACCTAGCCTCGCCCTGTATGTCCCTATTACATCTTCTACGGCGGGACAGCAGCCACTAGTGCCTAGAATTCTAGCGAATGGTGAAATTTTAACTTGAATCCATAACGCGGGTTACGGATTAGGTCTTGCGCGTATTAATATTTGTCTACAAGATAAAACCGTGATTGTTCTATCTCTCTCAATTATATTTACCCGGCAATTTTCAAATGATGAAACCATAGGATTTGGAGGTATTTCAGGTTTCTAAATCTATGTTTTCTTGCTTAATCTCTTTAAAGCTCTACAATGCACCTGGAAAAGCCGTTGTATTGGCGATTTGTTTTGGCATTCCAAAGAACAGGAATATTGTTTTCAGTGCCGTTAAAATGGCCGTTTTCAAGAGATGAAAACATCGCACTTAGCATGGCATCGTAAGATAGGCGGTGGCGTCTTCCTTGCCTAAAACCATGTATTTTTGCTTCGGGCAACCCTGTGTTCAGTGCCTAGGGTCACGCTACATTATTAGTTCCCGTGAATAAGTTTTCAACGGATAATCCTCCATTACATGTCGAGAAATGAAATACATAATTGTGTCTCGTTAAAGAAGCCGCCGGATATTCCGAGGCGTGCTTTTGTCAGCCGCTGGTGACGTCATGCGTGACGACCAAGTTCCATTCCATTAGCAGGACAAAAAAAAATGAGGAACGAAGGAACAAATGATACGAATTTGTGAGGAAAATGAAGGCCACAGTTTCAGCGAAAGTGGCGAAGTACTTTTGATATATTTCAGGACGTTAATTGCCATTGATAGGAATGTACTTTTAAAAAAGTACCACGGTCTTCGCTTACATGTATGAGATTGGTTAAATAGGTGTGCGTGGAGCTGGATTCACTCTTATTCGGGCGTTGAAATCCCATAATCATGGTAATACGGGGCAGCATGATCGTGTGCCTACAAATTGAATAGGACTTCGAAACTAGTCTTGAATGCACTTTCCGCCCGATTAAACATCGTATCTTTCAGACAACATTCCAGTGGACTGGAAGTTGCTGTAATACTCGAGAAAGTCAACGCAGTTTCCTCGTTTTAGAAAGTGGACAACTATTCATCCATCTCAATTAAGCTATGCAATAAACTCAGGAAAGGAGATTGTGTTTTAATAATTACAATTTCATTTGAATCGAGAAACAGGATGTGATAATTTTCGTTGTTATTTCTGGGAGGCGACCGACAGCTAAGGTAATTTGCGATAATAATTAATAAAAGCATTTCTGTCATACCATCTTATGTTATTTTGGGGACTTTTGTAAATTACTCCTTCGTTACAGCACTTCCACTTCAGAATGCTCAATTGCTCAATGTAAGTTATGTTATTTGGCAGTATTGTCAACGATCAGCTGTTCGCGAAAACGATTCTACTGCATGCCTCAAATTTATGAGCATATTTCTCATCCCTACTCCTCCTCAATGACTTGATGATGCCCCACAGAAACGAAATGCTTCCTCCAAAAGAGCACATTAAGTGTAATCACTAAGTACGTCGTGTTCCTTTAACCATGAAGCTGTTCCACCAGACCCATGAAGTAGCGGAAGCCTTTTCATGCCACTAGTGAATTCGAGTACCCTGTGTCGCTGTTCAGGATTTGTTACCTTCTCGGTTAGAGGATCTTCTATGCTATATTTTTTCTAAAAACCGTGGAACACTTTCCCAACCCCCTCTGTGCCTACGCTCTTGACCCCATACGGTTCTTATGGAGGGTGACTGGTGGTTTTTTTGTCTCCCTCATGCATTCCTCCAGATGTTTCCATCGCGCGTGCGTGTACATATATATTTATTTATACTGATAAATCTTTGGGAATGCCATTTGCATTAAAATATCTATATTCATAAAATAAATTATAGAAATATCCCTAAATATAAAGATACATGCATTAATATATTATTTATTAATATTTCTAAAACGCATGAATTATATATTTATATTTCAATTTTATATTAATCTATTGACGTGGCGTTATATTGGATGCCGTAAAATATGGCGAATTTTAAGTAATTGGGGAAGATAATAGACTTCTGACGGCACGACGCGTCGTCGTGAAAGCATGAACCTTTTGAGAACTGAAGAATTAATTATTAATCTATGTAAACAGTCGGAAGTTATTGCTCTACGTATTTACCAAGAAGTAGTTAGGTACCGTCTAAAATCTACTTTGAATAGAATGAGTACATATGATGATGTTTGGCGTATGACCTCTAGTTCACCGATTCTTTCTTCGTGTTGCCTTGGGTACGTATCGATGTCACTCATCAAATTATATTTTGTATATAAACGTTAACAAATTTCAAAGAGTTGCTGGGTTTTATCTGAGTTTCCCCGATGTTAAGATAAAAGGCTTCTCGAACTGGCCACTCGGGGAAACCAAGCTGTAATGTGAATGTTGTTCAGCCTAGGGCCAACCATGTAATAAAACAGTACTCGTGTCACTGCTTTCCCTCTCTGAAGATGCAAAGGACGTGTACGGTTATGCGACGATGGCTATGACTAGCTCTCACGTGGGTCACTATTTTGTACGCGATTAAGCATGTATTTTTAACGGCTTATATGCATAAACATCTCTTTGAATTGAATTGTATGATGGGTGGACAGATCGGCCTCCCGAGGGGAGGAGCGCCTAAGGCGCGGAGTACATTCCTCGATCGTATTCCCCGCCTTCTTAGAGCGCCCCTCCCCCATCTTCGGGAAGCGGGTGCGCCGTCTTCCGTGGCGATGGATCAAACGGGATCCAGTCGCTCCCACGGTCGGCTCCTTCTCATTGTTGCACCGCATTGTCGGCGGAGGTGGAGAATACCCCTCGCCACTCGCCATAGTGAGGACTGGAGAGGGGAGGGAGAGAAAGATGGAGTGGTGAAACTTTATCCTCGGCATCACTCTCGCACAAAACTGCCGCCACTCCTGGGGAGGAACTGGGCACACGAAAGGAGTAAAGGTCCCCCTCAGAACAATCGAGTGCGTTAATGCGCACATTCTACGCTCATTTAGTTCCTCCCAGCGACAACGGTTACTCGCTCCCCTGAAGATTCCTCCGCGTCGGGTTTTTTTCACGAGAAGTGGTCAAACTCATACAGCCAACCCCGAGTCGCTCCGTAATGGCTTGAATTTCGCGTGGTATCGTGTGCATAATTTGCGACACGAACGTTATTAACGCGAGATATTTAATCATCTTTACCTCTTCCTGAATCCCACTTCTCTAATGGGATAACAGGGTCTATGGGAACTCAAGCGCATTATGTTCCGTTTGGAATTTCCATGCGAACCCTGGGAGTTTTGCAGTGCGAAATGAAAGCGTGAGATTTTTTTATGCGGAGGCATCATCATTTCCGGAACTGGGGAGATCATTTTACAAGAAAAGGTTCCGGGCACCCGTGCGAGTCCATTTCCCAAAGAGGATGAATGTGAAAATCCTCCGAACCCAGCTCTCGTGCATTATTTAACTTAAACCGTCCGCTCCCGACCCAGTCTTGCTATCTCATCGCCTGTTTCCCGGCGTAAATTTACCGTTTGATGGAACCCGTTGAGAAGTGCAAGGTGGAAAGTCTGGTAAATTCCCGAAAGCGTAAGAATGAAGCCCGTTAATGACCTTGACTTTGGTGAACTTCAGAGATTTGCAAATTCCGTGAAACCTTTGATGGAACGAAAGAGGTATGACGGTGTAAAAATGTTGATCAGCTGTTAATGGAATTTTTTGTCTGCGGTTCTTTCATTCATTTTTAATACCTTCTGGAAGGATTTATCTCTTTTCAACTAACAACTTTTGAACAACTCATAGGAAGGTGCACATATATTGTGGGAATTTCTATAAATTTATATCGGCATATTTTGAAAATTAAGACACATTTTTTGCGACTATGGTGTGACGAAGACAGTTGTCAAGGGAAAATTGATCAAGAACCGAATAATAAGGCTCAGGGTGAGATAATGGCTCGAATAAAGGCAAATATTAAAGTAGAGAAAATGTATGAGCATGAAGAGGTTTGACAATAAAAGAACTGAGTGGAGAGTTGTTTCAATCCAATCTTAGATTGATTGACAAATTACACCCCCCAACAATCTTTAGCATCACGAAACTTTCTCATATCCAATGATATTCAGTCGGGTTGTTTTATGAGTAGGTTCTTAATATGAATATTTTCTTTTCATAGCAATGGAAGGATGTTATAAAAATATTTTGACAACGAATTCGGCGAGAATACAGAGAATAATGAAGGAAGAGAAACTGGTGTTTTCAAGAATATCCGCGATAAAAATGCAATTCAAAACTAAATTAAATTGCAGTGTTTCATTTTAAAAATATTTAATTTTAAATTAGAGATTTTAGGCACAAACTATTGTAAGCAATATGAGTAATTTAATAGCTTTCACGCACAGTGATTCATGCGTTGATCCAAGTGTGCAAGATCCTTCGCTGATTATAAGTGTGACACGTTGTAAACTCGTTCAAAGTTTCTGAACTCTGGTTCACCTCAACTATCGTTTCAACTCTCTGCATTTGGAAGTAATCACGTGACTTGTTTTGCAATTGAACACACCAACATTGTGCATTTTCAAATGAGGAGAGACGGAGACCGTCGATTCTAAACGAGTCCAATGTATAATAATTCGGCCCGTACGACGTGGGGTGTTCAGGCCTATGGTGATGCAAAACTGCGCGTCCGTGTGCATATATCCTTCCGAATAATTTCCTTTGCCTATGAATTTCCGCATTTCCTGTAAGCACTCAAATCTCAGGAGGAAATAATCTTCCTTACTCTTGATCCAAAGTCGGACTTGGGGAGAAAAATATCCTCTCATCACAAATGGATACTATGCGCGGTCGTAATATTATTGTAGAAAAAATATAAATTGATAGTTAAGCTCGGGAATCAGCTGGAAATATTTTTTTAATTTAGTAAGTGATGTCTCTTATGCTTCAAATTTTCCAGTACTATCGCCAGAATCATAACTCGCGTAGTCCGCTCTCATGACTTTTGCCTATGATCGAACCTTCTTAAGCTTAATAGGTAACCGTACCGTGTTGACGTTCGTAAGAATCAATAGCTACAAATGTTATCGCTTTTGTCCTCATTGTGTATGCATTCTCTTCCTCAGATGCAAGACGCGGTGACGGGAATGAAGCAGGCCTTCGTGGTGGCGCTGGACCAGATGAAGGTGGCCTCCGAAGAGGACGCATCTTTGCGACGGACGGTCGAGAGCAACAAGGCGGAGGCCCAGGAGCAGGCGGCCCAAGTCCTTCGCCTCGTCCTATCCTTCAAGGTGAGAGCCGACGGTTGACGAAAGGGCGCGCTTTCGCGCGTTGAAAACGATTTTTATCAACAGTCAAACTATCCTTGCGGTCTCTGCAAATGAGAAATCTTTAAATCCACTCCACCCCGGGCCGATAAAATTCGACGGTTTGACCTCCTTTTTACATCGCTGCAGACTCACTCTGCGTGGCGTTTCCTTGGTTCAAGCACACTGGAGATATTCTTGATGCTGAGTGCTTTTATCATCGCCAATGTCCATGAAGCAAATAAGAATTATTTCCCTGGCGTATTAATATATACCCATCTATTCAACATTCTGCAAGCTGCCGCTAGGGGATATGGCGATAGGGTCTTAGGACATCGCTCGTGGAAGGAGTGAAGTATCTATAAATATTAAAAACCTGATGTGTTTCATCGTAATGTTTCCATCCGCTTGTGTGGTAGAGGAAAACGAGTCCTTGAATTTTTAGAAGTTGATCTCGCTCATTTTGTCACGCATGCCTATCATGCTGCTGCTGTTAGGGCTCGGATTATTTGCAACATTTTCAGAGTGTAAAAATCATTCGCCTTGACAGGGATTTTCGTAAAAATCATTCGCCTTGACTGGGCGAATGATTTTTACACTCTGAAAATGTTGCATTGAATTGCACATTAGCGGATGACTCCGTTAAAAGTTACTGTTGCGGCATCTCCCGCAGTTTCTCTCGGATTATTTATTCTCTCTCTGTCCCACGCAAGCTCGCACGGTTGTTGCCTATGTAATAAGTTTAAATAGCCGTTGATTTTTCTAGTATCACGTGGTACACGTCCTAAATCTTCCAATAAGTGCGTGGTGCTTTGTGCCCTCCCTTTTTAGTCACGTACCAAATAGATTTTCTTAGTATTTATTCGGCTTCCTGGGCTATTGCTCTCGGAGATACTATTTAGATCCCAAATAGTAGTCGCCGAAGATGTCAGATCTAATTAAATGAAATGTGTCACTTTATCGCCTTCCTTCGCATATTCATCACTGAGATTTTCTACTGTGCATTTCTATCGAGCAACACAGCATATGCACGTACGCTCTCCTTTTTACCTGGGGTTTCCCCATTTATTTTGTAAGGGCGATAACCATGTATTTTGTATGTTTAGCAATTCTCATTCGGTTCATCTGTGCACCTAAGCGTGCAAATCAGTAGGATTTTTCTCCTTACTTCGACCTTGGCACCAAATAATAATTCTGCAAACCCTTGGGTACGTCACGTTCTATTGTGCTAATGGAATGCACCAAACGTCATACTCGACACTTCTGCCTCCCCTCTCCTGTTTTCCGTCTTCATCTCTCAATGAGCGAAAGAGGTGGAGAGCTCTACCTTGCCCACCACTGCTGGGCCTATCTCTTGCAAGAAGTAAATCCGATAAATTTAGAATGCTTTGCATATTTTGTCTACATTTATTTACCATACACGAAACTAAGGCACGAAACTGTTGCTTGAAGTTATTTCGCTATCGGAGTAGCTCACCACTCATCTGTAAAAATACACATAATAATTTTTATGAATAAAACTCATTTGTGAGTAATAGAATCCATGTCGACTATCCCAAAGGTACTGTTTCTGTTGGGGTCAATATGCCAATTGAGGTTGAGCCTATGCCAAACGTAAATATTAAGTACCTACATATACAATAAGGAAAAAAGTTGCATTATTAGCATTGCCGTTGATAGGTTTTTATTACAGATAATTGACTTTGCGAGCTTATTTAGGCGTTCTTTTACGTTTTGAATAAGTCTTTGCCTGTAGGTGCTTGCGGAAGAACTTAGCACGAGTGGAAGTAATTCTGTGTGTTATCGTGTTAGGCATGTGCTGCGAACAACGGCGGCGAAGAATCAGTGGTAAAATATTGCCCTTGGCTGAGAGAAAAAAACCCTGTTTATAAACTCATTCTTATTGCTCCTACACAATGCAACAAAATTCTCTTTTTATCTATCTAATACATATAACAGCAATAAAGTTAATAACGGCATCGAACTGCACTACTAAGCTCGACCAACTCGGCGGTGCTATGCTTGAGTTACTATCGAGATCTGTCGCCAAGCGGTTTCAGAGTGTAATACGTATTGTGCATTGGAGGTCGTTAGAGGACATAAAAAATATTGTCGTCTTATGTTTTTCTCGCATATTTAGTAGCAACTAGGGATATTAGTTGCACGGAATGAAGGGAAAAAGAAATCATGTAGAATTGAAGGGTTTATTGCAACATCAGATGCCAGGTGGTGTTTTGTTAAGAGAGGCAAAGAAATTCATCGTTGCTTAGTCTCTGTGCATACAAAACCTCTCCTAAACGAGAGAATACAGTTTGATAATAATACAAGCAGGTATATTAGTGACTCTATTTCAGGTTTATCACCTCGACGAAAACGTAAAGTTGTATTATAACCTCATTTTGAGAAACACTACCATAAAGTCAATTTGATTTTTAAATAATTTATTAGTGAAAACCATTTCTTTACAACATTGAACATTAGTTGAAGTGTTAAACCTTAGCAATATCATCTTATTTTTTCCAAGGCAGAGGACAGTCAGTGGGAATCAGAAAATAGTTAGCGAAATGAAAGGTCAATTTTTTCAATTGAAGGGAGGGGTTGAGGATAGGTGGAGCATAAAAGTTATTATTATCGGTAATTTACCGTTTAGGTTTTCTAGGTTTTTGCATGGACACAAGCTGTCAAACTGTACAGGGACTATTCCCTTGCCTCTCTTTAGAAAATATAACTCGGCAGCAAAAATTACAGTGTTAACATCGTAATTCAAGCTGTGCATGATTGTTAAAAATGTGCAAAATATTGCTGTGGTCCAGTTGTAAGCGTTTTTCCTTATTGAATTGATAGTTGGGTAACACGGGTAGTCCAGTGAGTAGAACTCAGGGTTACTGACTGGAGGGCCTGGATTCTATTCCTGGGGACGCCTCTGGGCATACTCAGCTTCACCCAAGCTTTTTGGTTTTTCGGGTACCAGATCTTCCTGGGAAACAAAAGGCGGCATAGAGAAAGGATCTTGCCTCCCCACTTGGATGTGTGAATATTACACGCCGTTGGTCTTAGTATTGGGTAGGCTCTAGCATCATCTATAAAACCGCGTTTCGGATTGGTTAACCCAACTGTGATGGTTGATAGTTGGGCGTGAGTTTTATTTCCCCTCAAAGAAACCACCGGGCTAAATTGAGTAAAATAGATGTGTATCGTTTTCATTAATACTTTATTTAGCATTATTTACTCTGAAATCGGCTTATAAAACATCTGCCGCCAAAAGAGTTTTCCTCTCCCGTACAATATAGACATATAAGGCCTTAGTAGCATCGCCAACGAACTGTTATGGTAAAAAACGCACCTTGTGTTTGATTTTAAACGAATGCCATCTGTAAAGAGGGATGGGAGTACTGAATCATAACCAAAGATGTAGTAAATTTCCTTACCCTTCTGCCTTTTACCTTCCTGCTTTACCTTACCTTATACCTTAGGCAGTGTTGGGGAAACTTTCTGGCAACGTGGATCTGGGAGTGAATACATTTCAAAAGGCGAACCAGAAATGACCTAGAATTTGTTTTCTTGATTAATATCCTACGGGATTGTGTTATCATTGGTGACCGATAGAGTAGAGAAGGCTATGGGCGCTCCTTGAAAGTACGTAGGTGTACATTTTTGCAGGCTGCATTTTGCAGGTGTGCTGCTTGTTGAGTGAAATCACTTTTGCGGTAAATAAACAACTCATTCCCCAGATATTGATTTCTTCAGTGTCTGATGGTTTCAATCTTCTTAGTTCCATCCAAAACGTGTATTCTTTTCTTCCCTCCATCCTAATTCACCTAACATCTCCCATCTATGAACATCTTCGGCCGTCTATACCTCTCATAATCTCTTAAATCTACCCGTACTGGCCTCTTCGAATTTCACACCATATCAGCCCACTTTTCCCCGCTTTTTCAATACATCGTCGTTCATCTTCCCATTTACCTATATTTCCACTTTCACGTCTCAAAAACCTCTAATCTGCGATCATCCTTTTTCTCCAGGAAAGAGTTTCCGATGACACGTACTGACCTTGAACTCAATTAGCTATGCCAAGGCTTTTCCCTTCGTCAGTACGAATTTAATACCTCTCTGTACAATATATCTTAATTGAATATTTTTTCGCGCAATTCTTATAAAGTCCTCATTATTATAAATTTTTAGTGAAAAATTTCTTCCGCAAACACGTGCATTGTTTCACTAGCTCCACTTGCTCCACCTTGAGTGCTTCACAACCTTCAATACGTTCTGGTGATCTCATTACCTTCTCTTTATTTCTACTCATCCCACGCATTTCACTCACATAACCCTGCAGTACGCTTGTCATAGTGCGTGCAAAAATGACTGAAATTCTTTTGCCGACTCACTGAAACTTTTTTTTATCGGCCTCTCTTACTGAAGTAGTTCTCTGCCTACTTTCGCTCCTAGTCACGCACTATGCATTTAAGATTCCTGCGCAAGGTATGCGGGTTACAAATGTCACGGAGGTTATTTTTTGAAAAGGTTGTGTTTTATGTGTGATTAATTAAACTTTTTAAATTTACAAGAAATTAAATTTTCGAATTGTTTTCGCATAGAATTGGCATATTTTTCCGGTGGTCGTTATCGTCGTCATTTGGAACGTTATAATGTTGCTCAGTGAGTGCTATAGAAAGTCTCCCATTTGTCACGTGACCCGAGAATGTTTAAGAAGTCGGATAATACATATTGTTTATTTGGCTTCAACGAACCAAGAGGAAAAATGGATTCCTCAAATTCCTCGGAGGTGAGGTAACGTGTGACGGTAGGAGGTCGACGGGAAGTCAAAGCAGAATAGGCCAAGCGAAGAATTTCATTGTGAAAAGGGAACTTCTGTGCGCATTGAATCCACGCAAAGAGATTAGCGGAAGTGCTTTTCGAGAACATTAATTTAGAGAGGGGGTGGGTACCGATTGGATCAGGGACATAGATAGCTGTTAAAACAGACCGATGTCTACTTTCGAAAAATGCCGTTGGACACGACTGGGTTAAGCGCAAGCGGAAAGACGAAGTGAGACATAATGAAGCATGCAGATGAGTTTAGGGAAAGCGATGTTGGAGCACAGCACGTAGAGAAAGAGCTGATTGATTTTCTCGTGGATTCTCTATCGTGCACAACATGAGACGCTGTGTGATCGTGGGGGGTGATACCAATTGCGGTGAGATGCGAGGGGAACCCTTGTGTTTGGAAACTGAGAAAAAATGAGTAGGAAGTATTCTCTTGCGTATTTCCTTGAAAAAGCCTCGGACTGTTTAGCCTTGCGGCCATGTTATTCGCGCCGGCTAAGAGAAATAAATGTCATTAATTGCATATTACGGCATTTGCCCACCCTCAGTTTTATCGCTGAAGCAGACGGAAAATAATAGATTGAGAGAAGAAGCTACTTGGAGATCAAGGAAAACATGTCCTATGTAGGGGCGGATGGAATTATTACGGGAGAATGCAGTACGAAGATATTGAGGCTAAAGAAAATCCAAGTGTATATGGCGAACGAATAAATATAATTGAAAACACTTAATAGGTAATATTTGCGTAGAGCAATTCTCGGATTTTTCAAATATCGCTTTGCATACTTGTATTAATGTGGGGAACTTAATTCATTTATAGCATAAGCTATTTATTGTCAATTTCATTTTTTCATAACCTACTACTTGCTTGTGTCGTTTAATTTCTGTATGAAATTTGGTAATATGTTGGTGTTCTTTATTTTAAAAAAAGAAATAGGCTACCCTTTTTTTTATATCTATAGCTACTTTTTGTAATAATATGATATCTATTATAACTGAACATGCATTGTTATTATTTATTAATCATTTGAAATCGGTTAGTTATTAGTTTGTTTAGAATAATTTGAGTCAAACTTGCTTCGAATTGGTAATACATAAATATTCAGAATGAAACGAGAAGGTTATTTACGCATTAGTTAGAATTTTACTGTGGTAGGTTGTACCAACTCTATTGCAATGTAATATCTGAGTGTATACGGGTTGTAATCAATAAACAACGGGAATTTAAATATTTATACAAATTTTTTATGCGTTCGCAAATATTTATATTGCTCCCTTCAACATATTGCCCATCAAATATGCACTTTCACTTGTGTCAATGCCTTTTTCCTGTCCTCAAAATGCTAGGGAAGTCACGTCTTAGTATAGCTTTCAGGTGAGTCATAAATTTTTCCTTTTTTCTCCTCTTTGGTCTCCGAACACTTGAGCTTTTATTGCCCTGTTCTTACATGAGAACTAAAGGAAGTCGTAGGGAGTCATATCGAGCGAGTACGGTTGCTGTGCCATCGAGGGAGTGTTAGTTTTTACTGAAACTTCACGTGTAAGGATGTGTGAATTGTGAATTATAATTGTTCAAAATATCTAAGAAGTTTTTCCAAAGTTCTCGTCATTTTTCTTCGAAGTGACCGACTTGAATTGCGCAAAACTTGGGAGGTAATATTTCTCCGCATATAGGGCGCGAAACTAAAAAATTCTCGTTACTTTTTATCACCCCTTGTAATTCCTTTCTTGAGCCTCAAGTTCAGTGCTAGCTAGGCTATGATAAAACTAGTTACATTTTGCCTGTGTAGGTTAAAACGAATTCCTGGTGGAACAGAATTCGTGTGGGATTAGGTTAGGACTAGATTGAACCATTTCGCCCCCTATTTCTGCAATTCCGTGCCGCTCAAGTCTTCATGGTCGAAGCCCTTTCATATTATTTACGAGTATGTTGTTGTAATGATGATGCCTCATGTGTCTTTCTTTCCCTCTCTGCAGTCGGAATTCGCATGGGTGCGCTCCGCCCTGGAAGCGGCCCAGGAGCAGTCGGCGACCCTTTCGCGGGCCATCCAGAGGATGGAAGGCGATCGAGACGCCTTGCTGAGCGAACTAGTCTCCTGCGGGGCCATCTCGCAGCACGCTCGGTGAGTCAAGCGATATTTCCTCCATTACGCACGATCGGGCGACAATCATCCGGAGTGGGTGTGTTTTTCTTATTCACCGTACTCGAGAAGTGCGGAAATGTACGAGTCTTTCGTTCCGATTCCGTTGAATCGGATATGCATAACATTAATTTTACTCCAATGACGTAAGATGTTAATGCCTTACACTTCTTTGACGTGTCGAACTCTTCTGGAATTCGGTCAATTGGTATTAATCTCGGTTGGTGGTTTTGTTAAAATCGCTCTCATTCCGCATGCATCTTTGACCAACAGGAATCTCTCCTGGCATCAAATAATGAAAGAAAACAATTGCCGGTTATGACAAAACGAAAAATCGTGGTATTAGGAAGGCTAAAATCAAACCAAAGTTGATTAGTGACTAATTGGAAAAATTTTCAATTTGGTTTCGATTTAGACCATCAACCCAGATGATGGATGGCAAGTATATTAATTAATAGTACCTTAAGTATGTGCATAAATATAGATTTCGCAATATTGTTTGAATAGTTAACGTTATCAAAGTTTACGATACCTTTTAGATTATTTCCATGACTTCGTCCTTACTAAGATGGTGTTCTAACATACAGGTCCACGGCAATGAAATTAGGAAGTTTGTGATTTGACTCGTATTTTTCGAATGGTGGGTGCAAGAAATGAAGTGAAAAGATAGGGATGAGATCCTCCGAACGAAAAGACCAATTTTCTAGGCGGTACAGAAATTTGAGGTCAGATTCCATTCGGGGATGCGCGAGATTTGAAAGACTAAGGGTTCGTAAATTTTCTTCACTTGAGCATATTTGAAGGGGAGACGCCATGACGGAACTATGGCTGGGAAGACATTTAGTGGGTGATTGAATTGCTTCTGGGGTAGCCAGTCGACCAGATGGGATCGCAGTATTTTGTATTGTGGAGGACATATTCAAGAAACACTGCCATAGCTTCGGGGAGAGCGTAATTTCCTCGAGCCTTAAGAGAACGCTAACAATTTATGTATTGGTAGATATGGTGTTCATACAAGGTTTTTATAAAATATATCGGTTACAAATTTTTCCTGACGGGTGCGTCGTCGTCGAAGTGCTGAATTCAGACCAACGGTTAAGTGTGTGCATGATCACAGATCGCATTGGTATTGAAAATATGACATTGCTCACCATTATCTCTGAATGTTTGGCGATGCGAAAGATATGTTCTAAACTCGTCTTTAAAGTCTTGACGGACGACCAAGAGCAGGGTCGAGGGTCTTTTTGCTTGAAGACCTTCTGGAAAGCCATCGCGACGATTCCCCAACCCCCTAATAGTCTCGAATCGCCACCAGCAGACTATTTCCTATTCCCAAAAGTGAAATCCTTCCTCAAAGGGCGCCACCATGGGACCCTAAGTGCCGTCAAAGCAGCTTACACGCGTACCCTTAAGGACCTTCCGGAATCCGGCTGCCAGGGAGCCTACGAGTCGCTAAAGTGGAAAAGCCGCTGGCCAAAGTGTGTCGACGGTCAAGGGATGTACTTTGAAGAGTTTCAGGCATTGTAGCAATTTCTGAAATAAATCTATTTTTCCAAAAATTTTCTCGATTTATTAAATACAAACCATGTATGATGAAGGAACATAAATTTTACATCAAAGGTTATCCCTAGAAGAGTTTGATTCAGCTGGAGTATAGGCTGGTTAGAGAGGGTATGGGTGAAAGAAGGGGTGTATGTTTTAGTTGTAAAATGCTGACTATCTGCTAGGTTTCACACAACTGTCAATAAGAGCAGCACTTTTCCCATAGGCTTTATGGAGGGCTGTAACTCTGAAAAAACTGTAGTTGAAATTCTGTTACACCCTAGAAATGGCGGTTTAGAAGGAATGCCGGCATGGGAAAGTTCATGTCTTCATTTTGGGGTTTTATTTGAGGAAAGCAGAGAGAGAACTGCTCGTAAATAATTCTTCGATAATATATCTGCAAATCTAAGTTAATTGTCTAACACAAGACTGCTTTCTCCAGTTTCGAAAATTGCTACATGTTTTTGTCACTACTCTAAGTGCGGTAGCCCACATTTATATAAACTCTGTTCAGAGCTAATTTTTAAATTTAATTTTTTAAAGGAGAATGCTGAGTCATAAGATGTAGACTTTTGGTGCTTTCTTCCGAATTTCTATCCCTGTTGACAAAAAATTCAGTGAAAATAATTCGCACAAAATAATCATAGTAATTTTGGCGAGAAAATGAAGGTACATGGTGAAGAATATTTTACTTGGAAGAGGCGTTTTTGTTGCTAAAGAGCGGTAGACTGGTAATGTAGCATCAGTAAAAAAATCTCAAAGCGGTTCTCAAAATAAGAAAATTGACAAAAAAAAACGGCGAAAGTTGTGATTCATCGGAATGGGTTCGTGGAATTTCCGGGGTGTGTTATTGGCGCGTCTTGAAATTTTTTCTCCGTAATCATTTGGCATTATTGGTTTCAATTCTGCTTCGGAAACCTCACTGAAGCCGGCCTACGCCCTTGTGACGAATTTTCTGTATGCACTCGTCACCTCTTCGTCATCGGGAAGTGTTTTTTGATTTTTTTGCACTCTCTTTCAAAGGTTAGGGTGGTATTTTGCAGGAAAAAATACTTCCAGTAATAGAAATAGAAAAATTCATTCCCACACCACGGAGACTTTTTCAAAATGGCCTCTTAGGAAACTTGTCGCGAGAATCCTCATAAAATATTTGGACAAAAATGTGCCGTGTCCAAATTTCGTCGGGACCACAATGTATTCAGAAAACTTTATTTAGGTGTAAGTCATTTTTATAATTGAAAGAACCTGCACGATGCTATCGCTTTCCCGAGTCGCCAACCTAATTACCCAGTTATTCTTAGATTTGTCCGTTATTTTCATGAAAGTGGACCCTATGGAAATCTGATTCGCTCAATAATACCAATTATTACTAGGCTATATTTAACAATTGGGTAGAGTAGCATTGTACGGTTCAGAAACTTAGTCTTTGAGGCAAGACGATAGGCGTAGACTGGAGACTTTTTGGATGTGGAGTTGGATGGAAAAAGTAAAATGAACTGAAAGAAAAAATAAGGGAAGAAGTTCTTGATATTTTGGCGGAAGGTAAGATTTAAGGAGAAATTCAAAGAAGGCAGGACAAGTGGATGCGGGACATATTGAGTGGAAATGGAATTTTAATGACTCTTGAGAGGAGACTGAGTGTTGGTTAGGCGAGGTAGAGGTAGGAAAAGAATTTACATGTTGGACGGGATGAAGGGAGGCAGGAAGTACGTGGATTGTAAAAGCTTACTCTAAAGCAGGATTTGAAAGTTTTATTTTGTGTTATCCTGAGTGGGGCTTAGGAGTGTAGCATACTTTAGGAATTTGATCCATCAAAAAACCTACTCTGCCGGTTAGATTACTCTTACTAATAATAATCTTTTACTCTTTCCCACGTACAGAGTTACTGTAAATATGTTCGGTTTAGGAGTACGGGAGGCGCTCTGTCGAATTTTGAACGCGGTATTTTTCCTTCAAAAAATTGTGCAAAGATTCCTGTGGTCCGTTTTTTTGTACTTGGTCATTTTTTGGCACAGTGAAAAATATGACCAGACATCATTGGCTCCTCGGATTCGTCCCCGTGGCTCGCATCTTTTTTTATGGTTGATTTATTATCCCGAAACAGGATGTAGAGAGGCGGGCGAAAGAAGTGCTCCCTTCTGATCTCAGATGGATGCTCGAAAATTCACTATTTCTAGTCCAATAAAAGTCAAAAGGGAAAGTATTATCATTATTTTTGGTAGTCCGCCGCATAAGGTAGGTTTTTGGATGGACACAATTTGATCATCGCTACATTTCTTACCTTTATCTGACAAGAACACCCTGACACCCCCATTACAATGAACTGTTCTTCAATTCCGAATGCTTTTTACCTTCCTTCATTCCGCCCAACATTTCTACACATTCATTCCCCTTCCTCCCTTGCGTGGCATTCATTCTCCTCCCCTTTATCACAGTATGCTATCATCAATCCAAATGCTCTGCATTAGCCTCTCCTGCCTCTTATGTTTGCCACTAAGCTTCTTTTCATAACGCAACCCTTCTTTTACTGTTATCACTACTATTCCCACCGTCTTCTCAAACACTTTTTAAACAGGTAGTCTATGTGTGTGACGTGAAACGCTGAGAGATAGTTTGTAAGTACCGTGAAAAACCGACCTAATTATGCAAAATACGTTGAATGAATTTATGTCTGTCACTATTGTTTTCAATTAAGAGCGTGTGATGTAGGTTGAGCGTGGGTCGTCGCCAGGGTGGGTACGCCTCGTACATCAAATTATCTTTCCTCAAACTTGCAACCTCGCATTTCTATAGAGGTCTGTTGGTTTTTGGTAATAGCCGACACCCTCCTTTTGGTTTTAAATGTGGATAAATCCCTTTTGGCAAAATAATCACCGTTCATTCGAATTGTATTGGTTATATCAGACGATGTCTGGTGATATTAAAAACAAATTTTCACAGACGTTTGACATCACTGAAAAATGGGTCATGATTGTTTTTTCACAGTGAAACATTTACTTTTTTATGCCAGAAATATGTGTACGCTCCACGGAGTATGACTCGTCCTTAACGGTTTTCAATGATGTCCACGTCTTCCCACTCTTTCATATGCTACGGTGTGCGCTGTGCGCTCCACATTGCGTGCTTTGAATGTAACGGGTCATTATGCTAGCGAGTAGCCTACTTGTAACTCGTCGTCAATCGATTATATTCCTTGGACTGTGACTGAGTAATATTTTGTCCGGACAAGTGCTGTTCATCTTGTTGTTCATGTTGCGAACAAAGGTAAATGGTTTTTGACCGCTTTAGCGGCACTACGTGCACCATGGGAACGTGGTGAGGCGACGTTGCCTCCGACGGTGAATGCTAATGCCGCCCCATACGAGGGACTATACACGCGAAGAAATGGCGTGGATATGGAAGAGATGATTATTTATTAGAATTAAGAGTATTTTAATATTCTAATGTTAAATTTTTGATGGATCTTCTTCCTATGCACTCCTAAGCATTACCTGACACAACACTGAATGAATACTTTAAAACCTGCATCACAAAAAAAACCATTATTTAACTCCAGATACCTCCCGCTTCCCCTTTGTTTCGGTCAACATTCATATTCTTTCCCACCTCTACATCGTCTCCCAACATTTACCTCTTGAATAACCGTCCTGGAAGGGAAGATTAGGGCATTATATGTACTTGGCTTTATTGGAAGGATATCCATGCATAATTATTTCCTTCGGTGACATCTCACATCTGGCATTTATTTACCCATTTAGTCTTCACGCTGAAAAGCCTCGCTGAGAAACTTGTTGGCAATTCTCTCACTCGGCTATGCTTTTACTCCTATGGTGAAGTAAGTGAGCGAAACTCTTATGTCCCCCATAGCCTTAGCAGTAAAAACCGGATTTGAATCTGTGGACACGGTACCTTAAACGACAACTGGTATTCCGTACACCTTACCTAAACGACGTTTTCGTCAAAGATGTCACCTGAGCGCAGAAACTCGAAAAGTGATGCTAAGTTAACAAGAGGGTTGATTATTTCGAGCTTTTACCTGACTTTTTACTTTCACATGCATAAATATGGAGGTGAGGGACATTTTATTAAGTGTTTCGTATGTTTGATCGCGAGGCCCCCCAGGTGAGGGGTCGTTGCCAGCTGTGGCTGGTCCTAATAATCTCCTTCCAACAATTCTGATTCTTTTTTTTTGTTGGATTTTCTTTCATAAAAAATCATTGTAAATTATAGGTAATGAGACTCCTGAGGGCTGTGATAGTCAAGTGTTCGGCTTCTGAATGGGTGATCCCGAATTCATTCCCGGGCGATGGTCGTGGTTTCATCAAAATCTAAGCAGTGTAATCTTCTAGTTACTACAGCTTCATTGCAAACCAACTGGTGATGTTGGGAAATGAAGTTGACCTCTTTACCCTGAATAAATTGAGCATTGTACCTGTGTACGTATACGTGTATAAATTATACAAGTATATACACTGAACAGTGTACACGCCCTAAGGCTAAATTCGGGGTGAGAAAACGAATGTTCGTGATGATAGGTTAGAGCTTAGGGTATACATAGTGATTTTATTGCTTCCAATTAGCCCACTGACCCGTCATTTCTACTGAATGTTTTCACGAGCTTCAGTTGATCAAAATGTCTCAGAATTTATTCGATTTGCTTTCTTCTCATTATTATTGCTTGATACCCTTTTATTTTTTCATCCTTGGGGGGACTTCTTTGTAATTCATTAGTTATGTCCATTTAATTACCGCTGTTAATTGTTTATTATGTCTGAAAGAATATATATTTAGCTAAAATTTAAGTGGTAAGTTAAACGAGTTAGGTTATGCTACAAAGAACCCTTCTGTGACAAAGCATAACAGAATATCTTTCAATCTCGGTATTTTCTATCGCTGCTACAATATGCGCTTCCCAGATCACCAAGCCTTTCTCAGATTTGTCCGAACGTTAACTTCTTCATCTATATTTCGTAACCTACTTTTGACATTTGTTCGTATTCTTGTGGAACGTCGTCGTGCTAGAGAGTATCCGTGTCCTTGTCTTCTTCCTTCTCTGCAATTATAGGTAATTTAATGTTATGAATGAAAATGAAACTTTGGTGTGCCGTTCTGGCTCAGACTTTGGCGAAGTTCTCATGGATGAGTATAGTTTTCGAGCCAAAGTTTAATATGAAAATCTTTACTTGGAGTATAACCGTATACGTACTTATATAAGGACTGCTTATTGATTTTATATCAAAGAATACAGTTTGTTATCCTTAATATTTTATCGAAATGTTAAAGCTGTAAATATGAATGAGATAGTTTAATTCTGCGCAGGCATATTATATATCTATAATAACCTATGTCATCTGTCGGTCATTTGGCATGCTGATTTGACTCTCGGCTTTTGTTAAGATTAGCAGTGTTCAGATGAAACCTTTAATGGCTGAAATCCAAGATTTGAATGTACCTCTTATGTTTGAACATTTTTTATTAAATACTGCTATCGTGTTCGCCCATATTTAATACACCAGCTAGTTTTTAAGTGAAACCATCTATAGAGTATTAACGAAAGCTGTCTTATAAGAATATTTTACCTCCAAGCCCCATTTTAACCAAAGTATATATTAAGAACCGTCTCAGGCGTAACTTGAAACTATTTAAACTTTGAAAGGTAAAGGAGCAACAGTGCTGCAATCTCTACGCCCAGTTTTACTTCCCACGACCATGGTTTTGTTGCGACGCAAGATGTGTTGACATTACATAGTTAGCAGTATATTTCTACATACGCCTATCTTCCTCCACAAACTGTCGATGTGTGCACATAATTACTTCTAACTTTCTACTATTCTTTTGTATTGTCACCTGATGATGTTGCTTTCGACGAAATCATGATCGTGGAGAGTTAAATTATTAATTGAAAATGCAGCGTTGTTTTTAATCACCCAAATACCGAAGATCATACCTAGTCTTCAATCAAAACAAAGGTAAATATGGTATCGATGGATTTATTATACTTTCCTTGAAAAACAGCAGTGCTGGCTGTTTTTGATTTTTTGAGAAATATATGTGAAAATTATATTCGTGAAATAGTTCTTAAAGAAAATTTTAAATCGGGGGAAAGGCACGTTCTCGCCCGTGATTGAATGGGACATAACCCGGTATAACTCATGATTAGGATAGCGTGTTATCAGATTGATGCCCCGTCTCCTTAGTCAGAAAAGATACCAGATTGTCTGTCGCCGTGTATCGCCGTCCTACGATCTGCTCGTCTGATAAAAGTGGTAATTAATGGAGCGCAGCGGACACGTTTAGCACTCGTACACTTCTCCGATGCGAGCGATAGGACGATGGATTGGGATGAATAATGATAATGTGACCGCAGTGATAAGATCGAGTTGTAATCCTTCGTACTCCCCTTTTTGAGGATTTCCATGTTTCTCTCTAAAGTGGGTGAATGGGTTTGTGGAAGGCGGGGGTGGATATGAGAGAGAGGGAGAACAGAAGAGTGAGAGAGAAGGCAGGACGCTTGTTCAGCTCAAGGTCATGTGCTGAGGAGGCATTGGTCAGGGGAAGTTCGATTTTCAGCATCGTGGTCCGATGTAAACTTGAACTGTTGAAAATTTCCGATACATTGGCTTTGAAATAGGTATCGATGGCATCGAAAATTCGAATTACCTCGCATTTACCTTCGGTTATACAATTGACCGAATTTTCAAAACTTATATCGAGTTATATTATGGAATAAGAGCAGCAGGGAAGATTGGAGGCGACGGCAATGTGATGCTCCGAAAGGAAATTGACATAATGTATTGAGGGAGTAACGAACGTAGAAGTTTGTATGTAAGCCGAAGTGTGGGTGAAGAGAGAAGCTTATGAAGGACATTTAAAAGAACAATAGGGAAACTAATTGGACATCCTAAGACACGATAGCTAGCAGAATACCATTAATGAGTTAAACAGGACAGAATGAACTGCGAGAAGCAGGCAATAGAAGTTGTTCGTGTAAGGAGCTTTGGTCTTAGTGACGGCAGGGAACCTGACAGTTTGGAGAGCTGATTCCAGCCTATCCTCGGATTGATAACCTGTGATGATGATGAGTATGACTACGTTATCACGTATACTTAGTATGTGAAGCCTAAGAATATGAGTAAATGCAACTGGTATTGAGAGGCAATGGAATGTTGAAGACTGTATTTGAAGGGAGAATATTGGGCAAGAGAGATATAGGGATGGAAAAGCCACTTCAAAAGGCTTCTAAAAGAAGTTTAACAGTTTTTAGTTCCTGAGATCAGCTAATCCAAAACCACAGCCGTAAAACAATTGCTTACAAAATGCCTACTCAGTATATCTACCGTCAATTATTATTTTTCACAAACACAATTAGGATACATGGATTCTGACCTCGATAAATTTTACATCGAAGATAGATATTGGAAATTTAATATCATACAGCATAACTTCATCGAAACCGAATCGTGATACGAGTCTCGCATCGGGTATCGCACATCTTTGTTTCGGTGCACGATCCCTTCTTGTGTCTGTGGGTTACCACGGCGACGGCGTCTCGCTCGGATGCATCCTCCCGACTCTTCAAGTCGAATCCTCCACCTACGCACCCGTCCGTCACCTCCTTTCCTCCCCCGCATCGCCTCCACACCCCTCCTCACCGCTCGATCGGTGATGCGAGCCCCATCTGAAGCCCCAGCCGATCCTGTATCCCTCCTCAGAAACCTCTCCCGCCCCCCCCTTACCTACCTCTCCACACAGCCCCGCCGGGGCGAAGAACCGTAGAGGAATGTCGGAGATCAGTGGTCAAGGCGATATCGGAGGTGTAAAAAGATTCGGAGATCTGGAGATCTTACGCGCGTGTAATTTTATGTTGCTGCGTTTTTAAATCCCAGTTAGTTTATAAGGAACATCTCAATCACAAGAGCATAAGCTGTTTGTAATACAGTCGGCAGCATCAGGTGACACCATTAATGGTTCATGGACTTAACAATTTTTCTTAAAGATCAATTTTAATAAAAATCTGTTCAAGCTAGATTTTTTATTTCATTCAATGTGTGGTTTCGAAAAATGACACCAGACTATCGAAATAATAACTTTCCTCCGTATAGCTTATTATATTGTTATTTATAATCATGAAAAATTTTCAGCTCAGGACTTGGATCATTTACTTTTTACTCTGAAGAAGTACACGTTTTAGGAGCTTGAATAATAAACCACACTTCGAACGATTTTTTTCCTTTCGCGTCGTAACTACAGAAATCAAGATTCACCTACTATGCATGTAGACTTTTCGGAATGAGATGCGTAAATGTTATTTTGCGTAGACGTTGATGGCATTTGGTGAAATTTGCAAACCAAGTTTTGTAACACGTTGAGTTATTGAGTTTGAATTAAAGTGGAATGAATTGCATTTCGCTCTGTAATAGTCATTTCTAATAAACTTGAAACATTTAACCGTGATAAGAAGTAGTAATCTCAGTTCTTTGACATGCCCTATACTCACAAGCATCAATAGTTTTAAATTTGAAATTTCGCAATAAGAGGTTCCTCTTGTTGATATATTTTTAAGAATGAAAAAAATTTTTTTTCTGGTTTCATATCTCGGTTATTATTACGCTCCCCAGTCTGTTGAAAATATTACGATGTACTCACCATCTTTTATATACCGTTATTCTCGCCGAACACACCTGTTGACTGTGTATTCAAGAGGAGAGAAGGACGAAAAATAGTTGCGCATTTCGTTCGAGAGGACGCCATACGAATGCGGCGATGCAAAGGTTATTGGTTTTATCGGCGAATTAAATTTTCTGTCGAAGGAGAGAAGCCCTTAGCCGAATCATGGTGTTATTTATGTAGCATGTTCAAGTTTTACAACCAGCGGTACAAGTTTTAAACTCATTACTTGCAATGTAACAATTCAATATTGCAATGTGATATATGGTGGGCACGCCGGGTTATGATGAAATCGCGCTTAAGATTAATGTTACAACCGAAGTGACGCGAAATTGAATTTTTACGATTTCCAAATAAAGGGAAGAGACTTTTTTTCCTATTAAGAGTTTTTGTGCAATGGCAGAGCTGAGGTTGGGATATAGATAACAGGGGAGAAGGTTAGATATCACGTCGGGGAAAATAAACAAAAAAACGAGGATTGCACTGTTTGGTTGACGATAAGAATGAGGCTCTCGTGTAAATAGCGTCTATGGGATATGGTCTGAGTGAACGTCCGATTGATATCATTTCCGTTTCTGATTCCGTGAGTTGATTAATACAAGTTGCTTTTTGTGCGTACGTGTTTCTTTCGAGGAGAAAGTGACGTGCGATTGACGTACTCACACACTAGATGTGGATGGGACAAGAGAGGCATGAATTAAGGAAAGGCGTAGTTCCGATGATGAGAGGCAATAAAGCGTAAGACAGAGAAAGTTATTTAACAGACTGTCGGCTGAGTTTTCTCGAGGCCTTTTCGCAAAAATACGCCGCCTATTGCGTATGTATTCAACATTATCGTCAGAAAACACGACTTGATCCTGTCAGCATCCAGAACGCCATAGACAAAAGCCTCTGAACCAACAGACGACGGTCAACACGTCCGGCAACTCGTGAATCTATTGTCGGTGTGTGGCGTAAGCAGAATTATTTTGACAAATGAAAAACATTTGGTGTTTAATTTTTTTGATGTTAGTACTTATGAAATTTCCCTACCTTGTAGCGTGTTCTTTCAATAATTGTCGAGAATCTTCCTAAGTCCTTAAGGGTCTAAATATTTTTTATAGAACACGAAGTCCCCTTTGGCACGAGGAAAAATGTTTTATAATCCTTTCTAGTGATTTCATTCGCTAATTTTTTCCGATGAAATTTTTTCATTTTGGTATGCTTGTAGTACACTTAAAAAAAATGGTTAATCTCTTAAAGATCTGATGATTAATAGTGAGAGTCATATTGCGCCGACGCTATTAACTGACATTTTGGTATGCCTCGCATGCATCTGTCCGTTCATTAATTACTTTTGTCAATCATTTCCCTTTGTTTTTCAAGCAGCAAGTCGAATGCCGTGGTGACAATCGGTTAATGTTTTGTGGGAAATTCAGGCCAGCCAATGAGCTTGTAGTGCTTATTGCTGGCGTACAGATAAAAAATTAATGTTCCGTGACTAAATCAACACGTTATTCGGAATCGAGAAAAGGGCCGAATTGTTTCACATAATTTTCCCATTTTTTCTTTTTCAAAGTTTATAATGACGTGGTTTCCGTCATTACGAGGCCAAATTAGGAGAACGGTAATTCAAACTAGGACATCGATGTAGTGGTAGTTCGTGATGTCTCCATGCTTGGATGTTTTTTTTTGCTCTCCGATAGTAGCTTGTTCGTACCTGTTGAAGCGAGATAGACTGAAAACCTTTTGCAAGTCATTAACGGTATTTTTAACCTGGTACGGTCATACGATAGGGTACGATAGAAATTGCGCTCTTTCGTGTGGACGAAATAATTCCTCTACTTCTTAATCTCCTATTTCCTCGTGGATGCCGCTTATGCACACGAAGATTGATGGAAAATTAAGGAAACGATTACCTTGGACATTGGACGAGAAAAGTAAACGGTGCTGGGTTATAGGTGAACGATTCGATGAAATTCAAAATACAGCGTTTGTGCATGTTATTATCATGTGCGGGAGCATTAGTAAACGTAGTATTGAAACCATATAGAGATATGAAAGAAGCGATCCAATTAATATAATATAATATAAAGTAATCATGAACATGTTTTACAGGTAAGCTGTCAGGTTAGCTTACCCTTGTTATCAGCAAGCTACTTAGCATCTGCTGTTTACGTAAACTCTTCCAGTTAAAACTTCCTTAGCTGCTCTCCATGGAGAGGAGACTGCGGGTAGGCTCGAATTCTTGCGACCCTGAAGTCTCTTTTCCTTAATAATAAGTGCAAGTGCAAGTGATTCCCTTTAATATGTTGGAAGAGTAACTGATCATCTCTGACATGAAATAACATATTTTCGGTTTGAGGAAGAGGGAGCAATAATGCTTCATTAACTATTAATCCTAAGGGTTCTTTTGCCCATCCGTGTAATTTCCAGTTTCATGTGTCTGCTTACTACAAGGGTTAACTGGTCTTCGGCGTTGGCTCATTAATGCATCGTTGAACATTACAGTAATGTTCGAAACATCCGATCTTTTGGATGACTTGTGTCCGTACTGTATGGTCATCTCACCCTCTCAGCAGATAATGAGTAAGATGTACCGTCCAGTCTGCTGAGGGGGTAGAGTGGCCATCAACCCCAGAGCTCGTTTCGATAATCGAGAGGCCGGAGTCCATCACGTAAACTTCCCACGGCGCATGTGATGGGTTGAGACAAGGTCAACTAATGGATGCTCCATCTCCCATTGTTTCACCGAGAAATTCGGTGTCATGAATAGTCCATGAACGCCTAGATGACGAGGGAATGTAACGTAGCCGACCCTGGAACCTTCAGTTCGATTGCGTGACATCCGAGAGGACGGACGCTCCACCGGAATTGCTAATGGTTGCACGTGATATGGTATGAAGCCTTTAGTGGACATGTTTAAGCGAGGGTTGAGTGAGAAGTAATGATAAAAATTTAGCTCGCAACTTTACAGTTCCTTGCACGCCGAGGACATCTTTCAGGACGTAATGGACTGGAAAATCTCTCTCTCTCCCTTCCTCCACCCCGTAGAGTTCATTCGTCAATTTTGGAGTCTCTCAGTGCTTTGAAACACGCGACAATAACCGCACAAGTTATTGCAACATCGTGCCATCTCCGTTTTGATCTAGAAGTTTTCTCCAGCATCAAAATCGTGGCTTAATAGTCAGATGCGAACTTTTAATATTTATCAGAAACCAATTACCCAAAATACTGTGCAGGTTTCTTAATTCCTTTTAAAGGGTGACAAAGATGTCCGTTGAAAAATGTTCACGGTGTATAGCATGGCAAACAAATGATAAGATCATTGTTACCAACTGTCAGATGAAAATGAAAAAAATGGAGGAAATGACTGCGACTGTCTTCGACTGTCTAGGGACGTTTCTAAGCAGGGAAAAATACAAGATTTTTGTGGAGGACGTTGCAATCTAGCGGTGTAACATCTATACTAATTAAATAATTAGCATACATTTTTATTTTATCTAATTTTTTCGGTTGGTACCCTGGTTTTTTTCTCTTAATTTAATACTTACTAATGAGAGAGATTTCTGTTAAGTACTGAAGGGTAGATAAAAAAACTGTTAAGGCCTATTGCATAGTAGTGAAAAATTAATTCCTTAGACTGTAAAATTGAACTATGGTTTAAGAAGAAATTACATTATGAGCATTGAATCAATTTATAAAAATTGTACTTCACCGCGGATCCTCAATATCTAAGGGTGTCTCGCTGAGATTATAGAGTAACAACCGAAAGAATCAGTTTTTTGAACTAAGTTAAATATCACTGTCAAACCGTTGTGGATCACTGATTTTATGCGAAATATCTGTGAAAGTTATGGTAATTTACACCAATTTTTTTAAAGATTTTACAGAATTTTTCAGAACTCCATTAATCTTGAGAAATAGTTTGGCGTTTGGGTTTTATGTGAAATTCAGAGGTAAAGTGTCCCATTCCTAATGCTTTAACATTAGTTCACTCGTTAAATTCACTTAGGAGGCACAGCTCGGTTTATTTCTCTGTGAATCGTGTTTTGCTGAAATTCAACATGATGTGAAATAAGTGCGATGAATATGTTTTCTTTTGTCTTTACTCCTTTATTCTTTATTTTTTTGCCTTTGATAGCATCCGAATCAATTTTTTATTACACTTTTTACGACAATCTTGTTTTTTTAATGGCATGATGGGTAGCCAAACTCGCGAGCTCTTATTCTCTCCTCCATTGCTGTCCATTTGGGAAAGTGTTGGGTTGCCCAATTGCAAGGCGAAGGGCCTTGAAACCGTGATGAAAACTAAGGAAAATCAAATTAGAGGTTTTGAGCGTGAAGCCATTCTCGCTGCCATCCGTCTTCTGCCTCCGACCGCCGTTTCTCGAACAGGTCTGAGCGTCAGTCTCGGGCATTTAGCGGATGGCGCGCACCGAGAAGCCAGGTCGCGACTGGCGTCAAAATGCCCAGCGTTGTATAGGCGACGGGATGGTAGTCACGATCATCAACAAACCCATAATTCAATACGAGACGCTCGGTGCAGAACCAACCGCAATGACGGACAGTCATTTCATGGACGAAATTGGTGCGTGCCACTGCGTGCTTTGTGATTTCCTTTGGTTTTTTGGAAGACTTATTTCTATCTAACAGTTGTGCTTTCGTTCACTTGTTTTCACGATTGCTCCGAAGCTTAAGAAAACGGCAATGGCTGTATTTGAACGCGGAGCTATTCGTAATAGAGGTTGAGAACGGGACAAACAAGTACCAAAAAGCTCTTGCTCCGGGTTCATGTTCAAACCGAAAAGAGCTGAAGAAACATCTGCCTCGTATGATGACTTATTTCGGGTTCATTGGCTGGCAGTGTTGCCGGCTGCTTCGCTGGACCTGAGTCGCCAAGATCTGGTCGCTCAGTTGCGCGGCCGACCTAAATGGTTCATTCTTGCTTGCGTATTGCCTGTCAGACGAAAAAACCTGTGTTGCATTCCTCATTTGGATTTGTCATTTCAGTCTTTTCAATCATAATCCTGCTTGGCAAAGATGTTGTTTCGGGGCTTATGTACACTAAATAAACATGGCCCAATATACACGTACTGTTGTACTCAGCTCTAATAGAACTCGATTACTTAATTCCTCTCGGTGATGGCGAACAAAAAACTTGCTCCGTAAAGTGGAAAATTTGATCTCGGGTTGGTTAATTCTAAAAGATTTTGCAAAAGATAAATTGACGTAAATGAACTAAATGTTGAAGGTTTACTTTTTGCCTTGCGTGCAGTCGTCCACTCGCACAAAGGCAAATTTTAACGAAGAATTCATAAATCTAAATCTAGATTGGTTAGCGAACTATTGAAGGTCATAATTACAAAACAATCTATGCTAAGACTTGCTAATATACGCATTACTGATGATTGGTTGCCAACCGATGAAGTAACGCTGAACAAAAATATTGATTACCACCGTGATCGTTTGATAAACTACACTTAGACTTCAATTTTATATCCTCAAACTTCGGGGATTTTCTCATAACATCTCGGGGCGCAATGCGGGGAAATATATAGACATTGAAGTAAATGACCTCTGAAATCTGCTCTGTCGTCTACCTTTGATGCTAATACAAATACTACTAATACTACCTGTTCTTTCGATACATTCTTAACTGCTGGACCAATGATTAAAATTTTAGAGAATCTCCCATCGACTATTCCTGTTTTTCTGGAACAAGGTCAGGTGAATAAATACGTGACGAGATAAAGGTTAAGCACCCCCAAAAAGTAATCCAAGAATAGTTGTAATATAAAATCCTTATTACGAATACATCATCATCCTGAATTCACATAATAAATGGTGGATTCACAACTCTCTCTGGTACACGACCCAGTGGAGGCTGTTAGGGTTATACCGTTGAAGTGAGTGTAATTTGAAGATATCATCGACATTTATACTTGATTTAAAAATCTATATCCTTTGGGCATTATCAGAAAATGTTGGAGGTTAAATGGGCTGTCAAAGTGGGGAACGAAGAAGTAAATGGAAGAGCGGAAGGGGGAAGGACCATATGGAGAACTCTACTGCAAAGAAGAACTGGATGGATAGTTAGGGACACAATGGAAGGGAAAATTGAAGGAAGAATCGTGGGGAAGACAAGTAAGTAGGACAAATTAAGGAGTAGGTACAACAGAGAAGTTATGAGGGAGTGAGGAAATAAACACGGAATAGCGAAGAATTGAGGACTACAGTAAATCAAACCGATGAAATATTTAAGGTTGAAATATTGATGATGAGTATCAGAAGGTAGCTGATTCGAGTTAATATGTCAACCACCAACTCTACTTGTCTCTGTGACTTGCATTAATTTGACCGCTCATAAAGAGATTAAAAGGCTTTGAATGTAGGTTCCATGGCGTGACACGATTTTTTTTTAAATCGTCTTCAGGTCTTGCTTTGCGTCAACGTGCCCGTAAAGCGTGACTTGACATTTAAATCTCTCTCTCGATTCAAAGAAAGCGACCGCAAAAACACTGCATAGGATCTTTTCGAATCACCATCAGCCCTGAATAAAAATATTCTCGTCTCTGGCATGTCCTCTGCAGTCGCACACCACTGGTGCTTCGTCCCCGTCTCCCCAAAAGAGGCCTCCTTGGTAACCTATTATGCATTATTTCTCATATTTCATTGACCTTTTCTTTATGCAGTATAATGAGAGTTCGTCACTCATAATAAATGTCGACGAATTCACTTCGTTTTTATCGGCATCAAAATCCATGAGTCGACGACTAAATAAGCAAAAGTATTGCAATGCAAGTATGATAGTCGCTGAAAAAAGTTACTCATGGACCGGGAATATAATCACGGTACCTTGCCGGGTGCATGAGCAGAATGCTAAGCCCTTTGGTAGGTATTCCTAAAACAGGATTCCCAGTAGAGATTCCTGCAACTAGTTGGCATTTATTGCGAAATAGTGATCCATCAAGGATGAATTGCGAACGGGATGTCGGAGATTAAACCAATCGCTGGTGAAAGATGATAAAATTCGTCCTGCAAAAGCCATATGAGCATTCATCATGAATCAAATTTTATGATTTTTGGTAGTCATGATAACATCTATTAATATTAGTATATTGGAAATATTATCTTATCGTGATGTTGATTGCCACTGTTGATTTCTGCCATGGCCTTTATTATGTGATATGAACGAACGTCTTGCGGATGAATAGCTGATTTTCAGCATGACACTCGATCTACAAATTATCTGCACGTTCTACATGGATCTATTTGAGTCGTAACAATACACACTTAAATGGTCAGGGAAGATGAAGAAGGAAGATGTGCCTAATAATTCATGCCTTGTCCTTATGCTCTAAATGTTTTCTAAGGGTATTTGCGGATTTATATGCACTACCTTCTTGTCTTTACCCTATATATATATATATATATATATATATATATATATATATATATATATATATATATATATATATATATGTCGTGACTATCCGAAAATATTCCGGTTGTTTATTGTTTGGTTATGTTCAAATTCCACCCCGTCATGGCGGCACTGCGTTAACCACCGAAACAGACCCGATTCACGCCACGACTAAAGCCTGATTCCAACCCCCTTGGCGATCCGGTTGATTCATGGGAAACATCTTAGCCGGCTAACCTGAAGGTCATAGATTCGAGTCCCGTCTACGGTATGGATGCTAAGCTGTCAGGCTAGTTCGCGTTTGGAACGCGTAAGCTCGGTAATAATTTTATTGTAAAAACACTAATTTATAAAAGAGTTAATATTTCATTGTATGAATTTTCAAATATCAGTAAATTTCTATTTTAAAATATTTTAAATGTATAATGTATTGAAAAATTAATATTAGCATAGAAATAGATGAAATGTTTGATCTATGGTCTAGTAAAGGTAACAGAAGGCAGAGCCTACATCTGTGTTTCGGTCACAAAGGTGTTCATCGACTAGCAGGAGGTGTGGATTGAGTTGTTCTTCACGTGGAACACGGAAAAGTCGTCTCCGTGAGCATCGTTTTATTGGCTCTCGAATCATATCATCAATGAACTAATTTAATTTAATTTAATTTAATTTTGGACCCATTTGACCAATGGTTTCCTGGGTCCACTTTTATTTTACTTCACAGTTAGTTGGGGATTCCTTTGAATCTTAGTTCCCCTTTTTACAAACAATAATGAGACATAAGGAAACAACAGACATAACAAAACAGACAAAAATAATCAGATATAAGGAAAGTTATTCTAAAATTTTAACATCTACAGGTGCTTATATATGTTGGGAGTTAAACTAATGATAAGCAATTCAAGAAAAAAAAAATCACTCAATAGACATATAGAATACATTGCTACATTTTACACAAAATATTTCCCAGTTAGTTCGCTTGTTGTGGTTCACTATTTGCTGGTTTTCTTATTACAAATTTTCCGAGCAGGTTATTGTTGTTCTGTAGGCAGAATGTGATCATTTCCCTAAAGCTCGTTAGCTTCTCTTCCATACTGTTCCATAAGAGTTGCCGCTCTGTCTCATAGAAAACACAATCCTCCACTCTGTGTTCTGCTGTGTCTTCTTTTCCACAGTTACACAGAGGGGTAAAACATTTCCCTATGAAGTTTAAGTAGGAGTTAAAGTTTCCATGTCCGGTTAACACTTGTGTGCTTGCTGATGTGTGTTTAATATTTAATTTAATCCGGTCATCTATGTTCGGAAATATACGGTGTGTTTTCCTGTAGGAAATGGACAGTTTTAGGCAAAAGATTTTAGAAAAGTTGTAACTAGGTCTAAAACGATTATTAGCGTAACTAGGATGGCTGCCGCTAAATTCATTTAGAGAACGAGACAAGGAGCTAATTTGAAAAACATAGGGAACTTGAGTTCACTTTTGAGATTGACGGGATTCTTTGAACTCCTCATCTCATCGAAAGAATACCCGATCAATATGAGACATAAAAGAGCTCAAAGGATTGTATTTGAGTTGGTGCTCAGTTTTCCCTCTCCCAGTTTGATATTCAACAAAACCCGGCATTGAGCACCCTGAAATTCGTGATGCTTTGACCGCGCGGTCACTACATATTCTATAATGGGCATTTTATAAAACGGGTTCATTCGGCGAATTATTGTGCTGTCAAATCCTAGGCGCCTATTTGGGAACTCATGGTGTCATTGTTTTAGTGATATGGCGTCCATTGTTTTACGCAAAATTATCAACAAGACTTTTTTGTTCTTCAAGTCAATTTGACCACT